>NW_027250702.1:0-343750 GCF_044704955.1 Pristiophorus japonicus | reverse complement strand
AATGAGGTGTGGAATGATGTGTGGAATGAGGTGTGCAAGGATGTGTAGAATTATGTGTGGAATGAGATGTGGAATGATATGTGGAATGACGTGTGGAAAATGCATGGAATGATTTGTGGAATGATGAGTGGAATGATGTTTGGAATAAGGTGTGGAATGATGCGTGGAATGATGAGCGGAATGATGTGTGGAATGATGTGCAGGATGATGTGTGGAATGATGTTTGGAATGAAGTGCGGAATTTGTGTGGAATGATGTGTGGAATGAGGTGTGGAATGATGTGTGGAATGATGTGTGGAATGATGTGTGTGATGATGTGTGGAATGATATGTGGAATGATGTGTGGAATGATGTTTGGAATAAGGTGTGGAATGATGTGTGGAATGAGGTGTGGAATGATGTGTGGAATGATGTGAGGAATTATGTGTGGAATGAGGTGTGGAATGATGTGTGGAATGATGTGTGGAATGATGTGTTGAATGATGCTTTGAAAGAAGTGTGGAAATATATGTTGTATGATGAGTGGAATGATGTGTGGAATGATGTGTGGAATGATGTGTAGAACGATGAGTGGAATGAGGTGTGGAATGAGGTTTGGAATGAGCTGTGGAATGATGTGTGGAATGATGAGTGGAATGATGTTTGGAATAAGGTGTGGAATGATGTGTGGAATGATGCGTGGAATTATGTGCAGAATGAGGTGTGCAAGGATGTTTAGAATTATGTGTGGAATGAGATGTGGAATGATATGTGGAATGAGGTGTGGAATGAGGTTTTGAATGAGCTGTGGAATAATGATTGGAATGATGTTTGTAATAAGGTGTGGAATGAATCGTGGAATGATGTGTGGAATGATGTGTGGAATGAGGTGTGGAATGATGTGTGGAAAGATGTGTGGAATGATGTGTGTGATGTTGTTTGGAATGATATGAGGAATGATGTGTGGAATGTGTGGAATAAGGTGTGTAATGATGTGTGGAATGATGTGTGGAATGATGTGTGGAATGATGCGTGGAATGATGTGTGGAATTATGTGTGGAATGAGGTGTGGAATGCTGTGAGGAATGATGTTTAGAATGACGTGTGGAATGATGCTAGGAATCAAGTGTGGAAATATATGTTGTATGATGTCTGGAATGATGTGTGGAATCATGTGTGAAATGATGTGTGGAATGATGTCTGGAATGATCTGTGAAATGATATGGGGAATGAGGTGTGCAAGGATGTGTAAAATCATGTGTGTAATGAGGTGTTTATTTATATGTGGAATGAGGTGTGGAATGAGGTGTGGAATGATGTTTGGAATGAAGTGTGGAATTTGTAGGAATGATGTGTGGAATGATGTTTGGAATGAGTTGTGGAATGATGTGTGGAATGATGTGAGGAATGATGTTTCGAGTGATGTGTGGAATGATGTGTGGAATGATTTCTGAAGTGTTGTGTGGAATGATGTGTGGAATGGTGTGTGGAATCATGAGTGAAATTATACGTGGAATGATGTTTGGATAGATGTGTGGAATGATGTGTGGAATGAATTGCTGAATGATGTGTGGAATGATGGGTGAAATGTTGTGTGGAATGAAGTGTGGAATGATATTTGGAATGATGTATGGAATGAGGTGTGGAATGATTTGTGGAATGATATGTGGAATGATATATGGAATGAGGTGTCAAATGCTGTGTGTAATGATGTGTGGACTGAAGTGTGGAATGATGTGTGGAATGATGTGTGGAATGATGTATGGAATGAGGTGTGGAATGAGGTGTGGAATGATGTGTGGAATGATGTTTGGGATGAGTTGTGGAATGATGTATGGAATGATGTGAGGAATGATGTTTCGATTGATGTGTGGAATGATGTGTGGAATGATTTGTGAAGTGTTGTGTGGAATGATGTGTGGAATGGTGTGTGGAATGATGAGTGAAATTATACGTGGAATGATGTTTGGATAGATGTGTGGAATGATGTGTGGAATGATGTGCTGAATGCTGTGTGGAATGATGGGTGAAATGTTGTGTGGAATGAAGTGTGGAATGACATTTGGAATGATGTATGGAATGAGGTGTGGAATGATTTGTGGAATGATGTGTGGAATGATATATGGAATGAGGTCTCGAATGCTGTGTGTAATGATGTGTGGAATGAAGTGTGGAATGATGTGTGGAATGAAGTGTGGAATGATGTATGGAATGAGGTGTGGAATGAGGTGTGGAATGAGGTGTGGATTGATGTGTGGAACGATGTGTGGAATTATGAGTGGAATGAGGTGTGGAATGATTCGTGGAATGATGTGTGGAATGATGTGTGGAATGAGGTGTGGAATGATGTTTGGAATGTTGTGTGCAATAATGTGTGGAATGATGTGTGGAATGATGTATGGAAAGAGATGAGGAATTTGGTGTGGAATGATGTGTGGAATGATGTGTGGAATGCTGTGTGGAATGACGTGTTGAATGATCTGTGAAATGATGTGTGGAATGACGTGTGGAATGAAGTATGGAATGATGTGTGGAATAAGTTGTGGAATGATGTGTGGAATGAGTTGTGGAATGAGGTGTGGAATGTTGTGTGCAATGATGTATGGAATGAGGTGTGGAATGATTTGTGGAATGATGTGTGGAATGATATATGGAATGAGGTTTCGAATGCTGTGTGTAATGATGTGTGGACTGAAGTGTGGAATGATGTGTGGAATGAAGTGTGGAATGATATTTGGAATGATGTATGGAATGAGGTGTGGAATGATTTGTGGAATGATGTGTGGAATGATATATGGAATGAGGTGTCGAATGCTGTGTGTAATTTTGCGTGGAATGAAGTGTGGAATGATGTGTGGAATGATGTGTGGAATGGTGTATGGAATGAGGTGTGGAATGAGGTGTGGAATGAGTCGTCGATTGATGTGTGGAACGATGTGTGGAATTATGAGTGGAATGATGTTTGGAATGATGTATGGAATGCTGTGTGTAATGAAGTGCGGAATGAAGTGTGGAATGATGTGTGGAATGATGTGTGGAATGGTGTGTGGATGATGTGAGGAATGAGGTGTAGAATGAGGTGTGGATTGATATGTGGAATGATGTGTGGAATGATGAGTGGAACGAGGCATGGAATGATGTGTGGAATTATGTGTAGAATGATGTGTGGAATGGCGTGTGGAATGAGTTGTGGAATGATGTGTGGAATGTGGTTTGGAATGATGTGTGGAATGATGTATGGAATGATGAGTGGAATGATGTTTCGAATAAGGTGTGGAATGATGTGTGTAATGATGTGCGGAATGATGTCTGGAATGTTGTGCAGAATTATGTGTGGAATGATGTTTGGAACGATGTGTGGAATATGTGAGGACTGATGTGTGGAATGATGTGTGGAGTGATGTGTGGAATGATGTTTGGAATGCTGTGTGGAATGTGATGCGGAATGATGTGTGGAATGATGTGTGGAATGATGTGTGCAATGATATGTGGATTGAGATGTGGAATGATGTGTGGAATGAGTTGTGAAATGTTGTGTGGAATGAGGTGTGGAATGATGTGTGGAATGATGTGTGGAATGAAGTGTGGAATGAGGTATGGAATGATGCGTAGAATGATGAGTGGAATGAGGTGTGGAATGAGGTTTGGAATGAGCTGTGGAATGATGTGTGGAATAATGTGTGGAATGATGTGTGGAATGATGTGTGGAATGATGTGTGGAATGATGTGTGGAATGATGTGTGGAATGAGGATTGGAATGATGCATAGAATGATGAGTGGAATGAGGTGTGGAATGAGGTTTGGAATGAGCTGTGGAATGATGTGTGGAATAATGTGTGGAATGATGTGTGGAATGATGTGTGGAATGATATGTGGATTGATGTGTAGAATGATGTGTGGAATGAGTTGTGAAATGTTGTGTGGAATGAGGTGTGGAATGATGTGTGGAATGAAGTGTGGTATGATGTGTGGAATGAGCTGTCGAATGATGTGGGTTATAATGTGTGGAATGATGTGTGGAATGATGTGTGCAATGATATGTGGATTGAGATGTGGAATGATGTGTGGAATGAGTTGTGAAATGTTGTGTGGAATGAGGTGTGGAATGATGTGTGGAATGATGTGTGGAATGAAGTGTGGAATTAGGTATGGAATGATGCGTAGAATGATGAGTGGAATGAGGTGTGGAATGAGGTTTGGAATGAGCTGTGGAATGATGTGTGGAATAATGTGTGGAATGATGTGTGGAATGATGTGTGGAATGATGTGTGGAATGATGTGTGGAATGATGTGTGGAATGAGGTGTGGAATGATGCGTAGAATGATGAGTGGAATGAGGTGTGGAATGAGGTTTGGAATGAGCTGTGGAATGATGTGTGGAATAATGTGTGGAATGATGTGTGGAATGATGTGTGGAATGATATGTGGATTGATGTGTAGAATGATGTGTGGAATGATGTGTGCAAGGATGTGTAGAATTATGTGTGGAATGAGATTTGGAATGATATGTGGAATGACGTGTGGAATGAGGTATGGAATGATGTGTGGAATGATGAGTGGAATGATGTTTGGAATAAGGTGTGGAATGATGTGTGGAATGATGCGTGGAATGACGTGCAGAATGATGTGTGGAATGATGTTTGGAATGAAGTGTGAAATTTGTGTGGAATGATGTGTGGAATGATGTGTGGAATGAGGTGTGCAAGGATGTTTAGAATTATGTGTGGAATGAGATGTGGAATGATATGTGGAATGAGGTGTGGAATGAGGTTTTGAATGAGCTGTGGAATGATGTGTGGAATGATGTTTGGAATAAGGTGTGGAATGATGCGTGGAATGATGTGTGGAATGATGTGTGGAATGATGTGCAGGATGATGTGTGGAATGATGTTTGGAATCAAGAGTGGAATTTATGTGGATTGATGTGTGGAATGAGGTGTGGAATGATGTGTGGAATGATGTGTGGAATGATGTGTGTGATGATGAGTGGAATGATATGAGGAAAGATGTGTGGAATGATGTGTGGAATGATGTGTGGAATGATGTGTGAAATGAGGCATGGAATGGTGCATGGAATGATGTTTGGAATGATGTGTGGAATGAGATGTGGAATGATGCATGGAATGATGTTTGGAATGATGTGTGGAATGAGATGTGGAATGATGTGTGGAATGAGTTGTGAAATTTTGTGTGGAATGAGGTGTGGAATGATGTGTGGAATGAAGGTGGTATGATGTGTGGAATGAGCTGTCGAATGATGTGGGTTATAATGTGTGGAATGATGTGTGGAATGATGTGTGCATGGATATGTGGATTGAGATGTGGAATGATGTGTGGAATGAGTTGTGAAATGTTGTGTGGAATGAGGTGTGGAATGATGTGTGGAATGATGTGTGGAATGATGTGTGGAATGAGGTATGGAATGATGCGTAGAATGATGAGTGGAATGAGGTGTGGAATGAGGTTTGGAATGAGCTGTGGAATGATGTGTGGAATAATGTGTGGAATGATGTGTGGAATGATGTGTGGAATGATATGTGGATTGATGTGTAGAATTATGTGTGGAATGAGGTGTGGAATGATGTGTGGAATGATGCGTGGAATGATGTGTGGAATGAGTTGTGGAAAGATGTGTGGAACGAAGTGTGGAATGATGTGTGGAATGATGTGTGGTATGATGTGTGGAATGAGCTGTCGATTGATGTGGGTTATAATGTGTATATGATGTGTGGAATGATGTGTGGAATGATGTGTGGAATGAGGTGTGGAATGATGCGTAGAATGATGAGTGGAATAAGTTGTGGAATGAGGTTTGGAATGAGCTGTGGAATGATGTGTGGAATAATGTGTGGAATGATGTGTGGAAAGATGTGTGGAATGATATGTGGATTGAGGTGTAGAATGATGTGTGAAATGAGGTGTGCAAGGATGTGTAGAATTATGTGTGGAATGAGATTTGGAATGATATGTGGAATGACGTGTGGAATGAGGTATGGAATGATGTGTGGAATGATGAGTGGAATGATGTTTGGAATAAGGTGTGGAATGATGTGTGGAATGATGCGTGGAATGACGTGCAGAATGATGTATGGAATGATGTTTGGAATGAAGTGTGAAATTTGTGTGGAATGATGTGTGGAATGATGTGTGGAATGAGGTGTGCAAGGATGTTCAGAATTATGTGTGGAATGAGATGTGGAGTGATATGTGGAATGAGGTGTGGAATGAGGTTTTGAATGAGCTGTGGACTGATGAGTGGAATGATGTTTGGAATAAGGTGTGGAATGATGCGTGGAATGATGTGTGGAATGATGTGTGGAATGATGTGCAGGATGATGTGTGGAATGATGTTTGGAATCAAGAGTGGAATTCATGTGGATTGATGTGTGGAATGAGGTGTGGAATGATGTGTGGAATGATGTGTGGAATGATGTGTGTGATGATGAGTGGAATGATATGTGGAATGATGTGTGGAATGATGTGTGGAATTATGTGTGGAATGATGTTTGGAATACTGTGTGGAATGATGTGTAGAATGATGTGTGGAATGATGCTATGAATCAAGTGTGGAAATATATGTTGTATGATGTCTGGAATGATGTGTGGAATGAGGTGTGCAAGGATGTGTAGAATCATGTGTGTAATGAGGTGTTTATTGATATGTGGAATGAAGTGTGGAATGAGGTATGGAATGAAGTGCAGAATGATGTGTGGAATGATGTTTGGAATGAAGTGTGGAATTTGTGTGGAATGATGTGTGGAATGATGTTTGGAATCAGTTGTGGAATGATGTGTGGAATGATGTGTGGTATGAGGTGTGCAAGGATGTGTAGAATCATGAGTGTAATGAGGTGTTTATTGATATGTGGAATGAGGTGTGGAATGAGGTATTGAATGAAGTGCAGAATGATGTGTGGAATGATGTGTGGAATCATGTGAGGAATAATGTGTCGAGTGATGTGTGGAATGATGTGTGGAATGATGTTTTAAATGAAGTGTGGAATGATGTGTGGAATGATTTGTGAAGTGATGTGTGGAATGATGTGTGGAATGGTGTGTGGAATGATGAGTGAAATTATACGTGGAATGATGTTTGGATAGATGTGTGGAATTAGTGAGGAATGATGTGTGGAATAATGTGTGGAGTGATGTTTGGAATGATGTTTGGAATGATGTGTGGAATGATGTGTGGAATGATGTGCTGAATGATGTGTGGAATGTTGTGTGGAATGATGTGTAAAATGATGTGTGGAATGATGTGTGGAATGATGTATGGAAAGAGATGAGGAATTTGGTGTGGAATGATTTGTGGAATGATGCGTGGAATGCTTTGTGGAATGATGCGCTAATGATCTGTGAAATGATGTGTGGAATCTCGTGTGGAATGAGGTATGGAATGATGTGTGGAACGAGGTGGGGAATGATGTGTGGAATGAGTTGTGGAATGATGTGTGGAATGAGGTGTGGAATGATTTGTGGAATGATGTGTGGAATGATATATGGAATGAGGTGTCGAATGCTGTGTGTAATGATGTGTGGAATGAAGTGTGGAATGATGTGTGGAATGATGTGTGGAATGATGTATAGAATGATGTGTGGAATGATGTATAGAATGAGGTGTGGAATGAGGTGTGGAATGAGGTGTGGACTGATGTGTGGAACGATGTGTGGAATTATGAGTGGAATGAGGTGTGGAATGATGCGTGGAATGATGTGTGGAATGATGTGTGGAATGATGTTTGTAATGATGTATGGAATGCTGTGTGTAATGATGTGCGGAATAAAGTGTGGAATGATGTGTGGAATGATGTGTGGATGATGTGAGGAATGAGGTGTAGAATGAGGTATGGATTGATATCTGGAATGATGTGTGGAATGATGAGTGGAATGAGGCGTGGAATGATGTGAGGAATTATGTGTAGAATGATGTGTGGAATGAATTGTGGAATGATGTGTGGAATAATATGTGGAATGATGTGTGTAATGATGTGTGGAATGATGTCTGGAATGATGTGCAGAATGATGTGTGGAATGATGTTTGGAACGATGTGTGGAATTAGTGAGGAATGATGTGTGGAATAATGTGTTGAGTGATGTTTGGAATGATGTTTGGAATGATGTGTGGAATGTGTTGTGGAATGATGTGTGGAATGATGTGTGGCATGATGTGTCGAGTGAGACGTGGAATGAAGTTTGGAATGATGTGTGGAATGATGTGTGGAATGACATGTGGAATGAGTTGTGGAATGATGTGTGGAATGATGTGCGGAATGATGTTTGGAATGAGATGTGGAATGAGTTGTAGAATGATGTGCGGAATGATGTGTGGATTGATGTGTGGAATGATGTGTGGATGATGTGTGGAATGAGGTGTTGAATGAGGTGTGGATTGACATGTGGAATGATGTGTGGAATGAGGTGTGGAATGATGTTTGGAATGTTGTGTGCAATAATGTGTGGAATGATTTGTGGAATGATGTATGGAAAGAGATTAGGAATGAGGTGTGGAATGATGTGTGGAATGATGTGTGGAATGCTGTGTGGAATGACGTGTTGAATGATCTGTGAAATGATGTTTGGAATGACGGGTGGAATGAGGTATGGAATGAGGTGTGGAATGATGGGTGGAATGTTGTGTGGAATGAAGTGTGGAATGATATTTGGAATGATGTATGGAATGAGGTGAGGAATGATTTGTGGAATAATGTGTGGAATGATATATGGAATAAGGTGTCGAATGCTGTGTGTAATGATGTGTGGAATGAAGTATGGAATGATGTTTGGAATGATGTGTGGTATGATGTATGAAATGATGTGTGGAATGAGGTGTGGAATGAGGTGTGGATTGATGTGTGGAACGAAATGAGGAATTACGTGCAGAATGATGTTTGGAATAATGTGTGGAATGATGTGTGCAATGATATGTGGAATGATGTTTGGAATGAGGTGTGGAATGCTATGTGCAATGTTTTTTGGAATGATGTGTGGAATTATGCGTGGAATAAGGTGTGGAATGATGTGTGGAATTAAGTGTGGAATGAGATATGGATTAGGTGTGGAATGATGTCCGAAATGATGTGTGGAATGATGTGTGGAATGATATGTGGAATGATCTGTGGAATGATATGCGGAAAGATGTGTGGAATAATGCACGGAATGTTGTGTGGAATGATGTTTCGAATGATGTGTGGAATGATGTGTGGAATTAAGTGTGGAATGATGGGTGGAATGAGGTGTGGAATGAGGTGTGGAATGATGTGTGGAATTATGTGTGGAATGAGGTGTGGAATGCTGTGTGGAATGATGTGTAGAATGATGTGTGGAATGATGCTTTGAATGAAGTGTGGAAATATATGTTGTATGATTTGTGGAATGATGTGTGGAATGATGTGTGAAATGAGGCATGGAATGATGCATGGAATGATGTTTGGAATGATGTGTGGAATGAGATGTGGAATGATGCATGGAATGATGTTTGGAATGATGTGTGGAATGAGATGTGGAATGATGTATGGAATGAGTTGTAAAAGGTTGTGTGGAATGAGGTGTGGAATGATGTGTGGAATGAAGTGTGGTATGATGTGTGGAATGAGCTGTCGAATGATGTGGGTTATAATGTGTATATGATGTGTGGAATGATGTGTGGAATGATGTGTGGAATGAGGTGTGGAATGATGCGTAGAATGATGAGTGGAATGAGGTGTGGAATAAGGTTTGGAATGAGCTGTGGAATGATGTGTGGAATAATGTGTGGAATGATGTGTGGAATGATGTGTGGAATGATATGTGGATTGATGTGTAGAATGATGTGTGGAATGAGGTGTGCAAGGATGTGTAGAATTATGTGTGGAATGAGATGTGGAATGATATGTGGAAAGACGTGTGGAATGAGGTATGGAATGATTTGTGGAATGATAAGTGGAATGATGTTTGGAATAAGGTGTGGAATGATGCGTGGAATAACGTGCGGAATGATGTGTGGAATGATGTGCATGATGATGTGTGAAATGATGTTTGGAATAAAGTGCGGAATTTGTGTGGAATGATGTGTGGAATGAGGTGTGGAATTATGTGTGGAATGATGTGTGGAATGATGTGTGTGATGATGTGTGGAATGATATGTGGAATGATGTGTAGAATGATGTGACAATAAGGTGTGGAATGATGTGTGGAATGATGGGTGGAATGATGTGTGGAATGAGGTGTGGAATGATGTGTGGAATGATGTGTGGAATTATATGTGGAATGAGGTGTGGAATGATGTGTGGAATGATCTGTAGAATTATGTGTTGAAATATATATTGTATGATGTGTGGAATGATGTGAGGAATGATGTATGGAATGATGTGTTGAATTATGTGTGGAATGAGGTGTGGAATGCCGTGTGGAATGACGTGTAGAATGATGTGTGGAATGATGCATGGAATGAAGTGTAGAAATATATGTTGTATGATGTGTGGAATGATGTGAGGAATGATTTGTGGAATGAGGTGTGGAATGAGGTGTGGAATGAAGTGTGGAATGATGTGTGGAATGATGTGTGGAATGATGTGTCGAACGATGAGTGGAATGAGGTGTGGAATGAGGTTTGGAATGAGTTATGGATTGATGTGTGGAATGATGAGTCAAATGATGTTTGGAATAAGGTGTGGAATGATGTGTGGAATGATGCGTGGAATGAGGTGTGCAAGGATGTGTAGAATTATGTGTGTAATGTGATGTGTAATGATATGTGGAATGAGGTGTGGAATGAGGTTTTGAATGAGCTGTGGAATGATGAGTGGAATGATGTTTGGAATAAGGTCTGGAATGATGCGTGGAATGATGTGTGGAATGATGTGTGGAATGATGTGAAGGATGATGCGTGGAATGATGTTTGGAAACAAGAGTGGAATTTATGTGGAATGATGTGTGGAATGAGGTGTAGAATGATGTGTGGAATGATTTGTGCAAGGATGTGTAGAATCATGTGTGTAATGAGGTGTTTATTGATATGTGGAATGAGGTGTGGAATGAGGTATGGAATGATGTGCAGCGTGATGTGTGGAATGATGTTTGGAATGAAGTGCGGAATTTCTGTGGAATGATGTGTGGAATGATGTTTGGAATGAGTTGTGGAATGATGTGTGGAATCATGTGAGGAATGATGTGTCGAGTGATGTGTGGAATGATGAGTGGAATGATGTGTTAAATGAAGTGTGGAATGATGTGTGGAATGATTTGTGAAGTGATGTGTGGAATGATGTGTGGAATGGTGTGTGGAATGTTGTGTGGAATGGTGTGTGGAATGATGAGTGAAATTATACCTGGAATGATGTTTGGATAGATGTGTGGAATGACGTGTGGAATGATGTGCTGAATGATGTGTGGAATGTTGTGTGGAATGATGTGTAGAATGATGTGTGGAATGATGTGTGGAATGATGTGTGGAATGAGGTGTGGAATGATGTTTGGAATGTTGTGCGCAATAATGTGTGGAATGATGTGTGGAATGATGTATGGAAAGAGATGCGTAATTTGGAGTGGAATGATGTGTGGAATGATGTGTGGAATGCTGTGTGGAATGACGTGTTGAATGATCAGTGAAATGATGTGTGGAATGACGTGCAGAATGATGTTTGGAATGATGTGTGGAATGATGAGTGGAATGATGTTTGGAATAAGGTTTGGAATGATGTGTGTAATGATGTGTGGAATGATGTCTGGAATGATGTGTGGAATGTGTTGTGGAATGATGTGTGGAATGATGTGTGGCATGATGTGTCGAGTGAGACGTGGAATGAGGTGTGGAATGATGTGTGGAATAATGTGTGGAATGACGTGTGGAATGAGGTGTTGAATGAGGTGTCGATTGATATGTGGAATGATGTGTGGAATGAGGTGTGGAATGATGTTTGGAATGTTGTGTGCAATAATGTGTGGAATTATGTGTGGAATGATGTATGGAAAGAGATGAGGAATGAGGTGTGGAATGATGTGTGGAATGATGTGTGGAATGCTGTGTGGAATGACGTGTTGAATGATCTGTGGAATGATGTGTGGAATGACGTTTGCAATGAGGTATGGAATGATGTGTGGAATGAGTTGTGGAATGATGTGTGGAATGAGTTGTGGAAAGATGTGTGGAAAGTTGTGTGCAATGATGTGTGGAATGAGGTGTGGAATGATGTGTGGAATGTTGTGTGGAATGAAGTGTGGAATGATATTTGGAATGATGTATGGAATGAGGTGTGGAATGATTTGTGGAATGATGTGTGGAATGATATATGGAATGATGTGTCGAATGCTGTGTGTAATGATGTGTGGAACGATGTGTGGAATTATGAGTGGAATGAGGTGTGGAATGATGCGTGGAATGATGTGTGGAATGATGTGTGGAATGATGTTTGGAATGATGTATGGAATGCTGTATGTAATGATGTGCGGAATGAAGTATGGAATGATGTGTGGAATGATGTGTGGATGATGTGAGGAGTGAGGTGTCGAATGAGGTGTGGATTGATATGTGGAATGATGTGTGGAATGATGAGTGGAATGAGGCGTGGAAGGATGTGTGGAATTGTGTGTGGAATGATGTTTGGAATGAGGTGTGGAATGATGTGTGGAATTATGTCTGGAATGATGTCTGGAATGATGTGCATAATGATGTTTGGAATAAGGTGTGGAATTATGTGTGGAAAGAGATGTGGAATGAAGTGGGGAATGATGTGTGGAATGATGTGTGGAATGATATGTGGCATGATGTGTGGAATGTGTTTTGGAATGATGTGTGGAATGATGTGTGGCATGATGTGTCGAGTGAGACGTGGAATGAGGTGTGGAATGATTTGTGGAATGAGGTGTGTAAGGATGTGTAGAATTATGTGTGTAATGAGATGTGTAATGATATGTGGAATGAGATGTGGAATGATGTGTGGAATTATGTGTGGAATGATATGTTGCATGATGTGTGGAATGTGTTGTGGAATGATGTGTGCAATCATGTGAGGAATGATGTGTCGAGTGATGTGTGGAATGACGTGAGGAATGATGTGTTAAATGAAGTGTAGAATGATGTGTGGAATGATTTGTGAAATGATGTGTGGAATGATGTGTGGAATGGTGTGTGGAATGATGAGTGAAATTATAACTGGAATGATGTTTGGATAGATGTGTGGAATGATGTGTGGTATGATGTGCAGAATGTTGTGTGGAATGTTGTATGGAATGATATGTAGAATGATGTGTGGAATGATGTGTGGAATGATGTGTGGAATGATGTTTGGAATGTTGTGTGCAATAATGTGTGGAATGATGTGTGGAATGATGTATGGAAAGAGATGAGTAATTTGGTGTGGAATGATGTGTGGAATGATGTGTGGAATGCTGTGTGGAATGACGTGTTGAATGATGTGTGGAATGGTGTCTGGAATTATGTGTGGAAAGCGATGTGGAATGAGGTGTGGAATGATGTGTGGATTGATGTATGGAATGATATGTGGCATGATGTGTGGAATGATATGTGGAATGAGGTGTGCAAGGATATGTAGAATTATGTGCGGAATGATGAGTGGAATGATATTTGGAATAAGGTGTGGAATGATGCGTGGAATGGTGTGTGGAATGATGTGTGGAATGGTGTGCAGGATGATGTGTGGAATGATGTTTGGAATGAAATCTGAAATTTGTGTGGAATGAGGTGTGGAAAGATGTGTGGAATGATGTGTGGAATGAGGTATGTGATGATTTGTGGAATGATATGTGGAATGATGTTGGAATGTCGTGTGGAATAAGGTTGGTAATGATGTGTGGAATGATGGATGGAATGATGTGTGGAATGAGGTGTGGAATGATGTGTGGAATGATGAGTGGATTTATGTGTGGATTGAGGTGTGGAATGCTGTGTTGAATGATGTGTAGAATGATGTGTGGAAGGAGGCTTTGAATTAAGTGTGGAAATATATGTTGTTTGATGTGTGGAATGACGTGTGGAATGATGTGTGGAATGATGTGTGCAATGAGGCATGGAATGATGTATGGAATGATGTGTGGAATGATGTGTGGAATGAGTTGTGGGATGATGTGTGGAACGAAGTGCGGAATGATGTGTGGAATGATGTGTGGAATGAGTTGTGGAATGATGTGTGGAATGATCTGTGGAATGATGTGTGGAATGAGATGTGGAATGAGCTGTGGAACGATGTGCGGAATGATGTGTGGATTGATGGGTGGAATGATGTGTGGATGATGTGTGGAATGAGGTGTTGAATGATACTCGTCCCCCTCTTTCTGGATATTTTTAATTGTTTGCGGAGCTATATTTTGACCTTTTTCTGAAGCAACTAATTATCGTATTTAAGTGTCTCCTAGTTTTATATACATATATCTATATATCTCCGAAATGTCTTGTTGATGGTGCGCTCTCCTAACTCCCCTGCTGCAAAGACCTCCTTCAAGAGCTAACTCTGCTCTTTTTAAACACAATTCCCTTGTTCCAGGGGCTAATGTCCTCGCAACTGTAGCTGAAATGTTCTCTGTTTCTGGAGCACCTGATTCTCTCACTTTCTGTAGCAAATCGCGACATAATTGCCCGCTTTCTGGAACTCCTCATTCTTCTGTTTCAGGTGCACTTAATTACCCAGTGTGTGTTTACTCCAATATTTCCGGAGGTAGTTCCCTGGTTTACGGAATTAAATCCTGTAATTAAGGATATCCCACTCCCTCTGTTTCTGGAAATATTTCCATTATTCCGGGGTTAGTTTCAATGCTGTTGGAACTGCTAAATGCCATCGTACGGGAGCTCCCAGTGTGGCTGTTGCTGAAGTTCCTGCTACTCCAGGTTATGCTCGTCTTATTTCCCCTGTTTCTGGAGCTATTCTAGTTGTTTATGGCGTTCCTAATTCCCCTGTTTCTGGAGCTTCAAATTGCGCTGTTTATGAAACACCTAATTGTGCTTTTTATGTTGCTAGCATTTCCCGATATATTTGGCCCCGGATTATTCTGCTTATGGTGCGCTCTCCTAATTCCACTGCTGCAGGAATAGCTAGTTTACATGTTTCATAAGCCTACGTTTCTCTTTCTAAATGTTATTGCTTTGTTTCTAGAGCTACTTCCGCTGTGTTAGAAAAGTTCCTGTGTTTCTGGAGCTCATAATTCCCCAGTTTCTGCAGCGCTCAATCCGGCAGTTTCTGTAACTCCTAATGCTCATCTTTCGAGTTCTATTTCGCCTGTTTCTGGAGCTAATACTCTTGTTTCTGAACTAATTGCAGTATTCCTGGAACTCCTAATTCCCCTGTTCCAGGAGCTACTTCCCCTGCTTCTGGAGCTCATCTTTTTCTGCAGCTCCGAATATCCCACATTGTGGATCTCCTAATGCATTTGTTTCTGGAGCTCAATCCACTGTTTCTGTTGCTAATTCACTGTTTCTGGAGTTGGAATCAATTACCAAGAACGAAGTAGCAGCACACTTGGAAAGCAGTGACAGGATCGGTCCAGGTCAGCGTGGATTTATGAAGGGGAAATCATGCTTGACAAATCAAATAATTTTTTGAGGTTGTAACTAGTAGAGTGGACAAGGGAGAACCAGTGGATGGTGTATTTTTACTTAGAAAAGGCTTTTGACAATGTCGCACACAAGAGATTGGTGTGCAAATTTAAAGCACATGCTATTGACGTGGATAGAGAATTGGTTGGCAGACAGAAAGCAGAGAGTCGGGATAAACGGGACCTTTTCAAAATGGCAGACAGTGAATGGTGGGCTGTCGCAGGGCTCACTGCTGCGACCCCAGCTATTTACAATATACATCAATGATCGGGATGAAGGCATTGAGTGTAACATCTCAAAGTTTGCAGATGACACTAACCAGGGTTGCGGTGTGAGCTGTGTGGAGGGTGCTAAGAGGCTGAAGAGTGATTTGGACAGGTAACGTGAGTGGCCAAATGCATGACATTGGCAGTATAACGTGGATAAATGTGAGGTTATCCACTTTGGTGAAAAAAACACGAAGTCAGAATATTATCTGAATTGCGACAGATTTGGAAAACAGGAGGTGCGACGAGACCTGTGTGTCATGGTAGTTCAGTTATTGAAAGTTGGCATGCAGATGCAGCCTGCGGTGAAGAAGGCAAATGGATTGTTGTCCTTCATATCAAGGGGATTTGAGTATAGGAGCAGGGAGGTCTTTCTGCAGATTTACAGGGCTTTGGTGAAGCTTCACCTGAGGTATTGTGTTCAGTTTTGGTCTCCTAACGTGAGGAAAGACGTTCTTGCTATTGAGGGAGTGCAGGGAAGGTTCACCAGACTGATTCCTGGGATGGCAGGACTGACATATGAGGAGAGATATGGATCATCTGGGCATGTATTCACTGAAGTTTAGAAGGATGAGAGGGGATCTTATATAAACATAAAACATTGTGATGGGACTGGACAGGTTAGATGCAAGATGAGTGTTCCTGATGTTGGCGAAGTCCAGACCCTTGGGACAAAGTCTAAGGATAAGTGGTAAGCCCGTTAGGACTGAGATGAGGAGAACCGTCTTAATTCAGAGAGTTGTTAATCTTTGGAATTCTCTACCGCAGAGAGTTGTTGATGCGAGTTCTATGGATATATTCAAGTGGGAGTTAGATATGAGACTTATGGTTAAAGGGATCAAGTGGTATTAAGAGAAAAAAGGACAGCGGTACTGCGGTGAATGATCAGCCGACCGGCCTACTCCTTTACATATTTTCTATGTTTCTATGTTTCTACTACCTTTTTTTCTGGATAGATATCCATGGTTTGTGGAAGTCCTAGTTCCCCTCTTTCTGGAGATTCTGAGTTGTTTGTGGAGCCCCTAATTGTCCTTTTTCTGGAGCTCCAAATTGCACTGTTGATGAAGCACCTAATTGTCCTATTTAAGTGTCTAATAGTTTTATATATATATATATATGTATATGTACAAAATGTCTAGTTTATGGTGCACTCTCCTAATTACCCTGCTGCTAATTCACCTCTTTCTAGAGCTAACTCTTCTCTTTCTAAACATAATTCCCCTGTTTCTGGAGCCAAAACTCTAGTTTCCGATCTAATTCCAGTATTCCTGGAATTCCTAATTCCCTTCTCTGCAGCTCCTAATTCCCATGTTCGCGGAGCTAATTTCCCTGTTTCTGGAGCTCATATTTTTTCTGGAATTCATAATATCCAAGATTGTGGATCTACTAATGCATCCTTTTCTGGAGGTAGCTCTCATGTTCCTGTTGTTAAATCAACGGTTTCTGAAGCTAATATATTTTTTGTCTGGGTAAAGTTCCCGTGGAGCTCTTAATTCTTTCTGGAGCTCCAAATGCAGCAGTTTATCAAGCACATCATTGTCCTTTCTACATTTCTTGTAGTTTGCCGATATATATGGCTCCAAATTGTCCTGTTTATGGTGCGCTCTCCTAATGAACCTGCAACATGAATAGCAAATTCACCATTGCTGGAGGTAACTATGCTCTTTCTAAACGTAATTCCCCTGTTTCTGGAGCTAATTGCGCTGTACTGTGATTATTACTGTGTTCTTCGAGGTCTTTTCCCATGCTTCTGCAGCTGCCCCATTGCCCTGTTTCTGGAGAAAATTAATCTGTACATTGATTATGAGAAGGGGGATGAGAAGATGAGAAGGGAAGTTGAGCAGAGGGATTTAATAATGGGAAATGTGGAAATGGCTGAGACCTTAAGCAATTATGTTGCTTCGGTCTTCACAGTGGAAGACACAATAAGCATGCCAAACATTGCTGGTCACAGGAATTGGGGAAAGGAGGACCTTTGAGACAATCTCTAACACTAGGGGGGTAGTGCTGGACAGGCTAATGGGACTCAAGGTAGACAAGTCCCCTGGTCCTGATGAAATGCATCCCAGGGTATTAGAAAAATGGCTGAAGTTATAGCAGATGCATTCGTTATAATCTACCAACATTCTCTGGACTCTGGGGAGGTACCATCGGATTGGAAAGCAGCTAATGCAACGCCTCTGTTTATAAAAGGGGGCAGACAAAAGGCAGGTAATTATAGGCCGGTTAGTTTAACGTCTATAATGTGGAAAATGCTTGAAACTATCATTAAGGAAGATATAGCGGGACATCTAGACAGGAATAGTACAATCAAGCAGGCGCAGCATGGATTCATGAAGTGTAAATCATGTGTAACTAATTTACTGGAATTCTTTGAGGGTATAACGAAAATGGTGGATAGAGGTGTACCGATGGATCCGTTGTATTTAGATTTCCAAAAGCTATTCGATAATGTGCCACACAAAAGGTTACCGCAGAAGATAAAGGTACGCGGAGTCAGAGGGAATGTATTAGCATGAATCGGGAATTGGCTGCCTAACAGAAAGCAGAGAGTCGGAATAAATGGGTCCTTTTCGGATTGGAAATCGGTGATTAGTGGTGTGCCACAGGGATCGGTGCTGGGACCACAACTGTTCACAATATACATAGAAGACCTGGAAGAGGGGACAGAGTGTAGTGTAAAAAATTTGCAGATGACACAAAGATTAGTGGGAAAGCGGTTTGTGTAGAGGACACAGAAAGGCTGCAAAGAGATTTAGATAGGTTAAGCGAATGGGCTAAGGTTTGGCAGATGGAATACAATGTCGAAAAATGTGAGTTCATCCACCTTGGGAAAAAAAACAGTAAAAGGGAATATTATTCGAATGGGGAGAAATTACAACATGCTGAGGCGCAGAGGGACCTGGATGTCCTTGTGCATGAATCACAAAACGTTAGTTTGCAAGTGCAGCAGGTAATCAGGAAGGCGAATGGAATGTTGGCCTTCATTGCGAGAGGGATGGAGTACAAAAGCAGGGAGGTCCTTCTGCAACTGTATATGGTATTGGTGAGGCCGCACCTGGAGTACTGCGTGCAGTTTTGTTCACCTTACTTAAGGAAGGATATACTCGCTTTGGAGGAGGTACAGAGACGATTCACTTGCCTGATTCCGGAGATGAGGGGGTTACCTTATCATGATATATTGAGTAGACTGGGTCTTTACTCGTTGGAGTTCAGAAGGATGAAGGGTGATCTTGCAGAATCATTTAAAATAATGAAAGGGATAGACAAGATGGAAGCAGAGAAGTTTTCTATTCTGGTCGGGATGACTAGAACTAGGTGGCACAGCCTCAAAATACGGGGGAGCCAATTTAAAACCGAGTTGAGAAGGAATTTCTTCTCCCAGAGGGTTGTGAATCTGTGGAATTCTCGGTCCAGGTAAGCAATTGAGGCAAGCTCATTGAATGTATTCAAGTCACATATAAGGGACTCAAGTCACAGATTCCCAATATGGGAATTAAGGTTTACGGGGAGCGGGCAGGTAAGTGGAGCTGAGTACACGGCCAGATCAGCCATGATCTTGTTGAATGGCACAGCAGGCTCGAGGGGCTAGATGGCCTACTCCTATTCCTAATTTCTATGTTCTTATGTTCTTATTAATTTTTCCTGTGCTCCTGAGCTCACATCCCATGTTTTTGCAGCTCCTCAGTGCCCTGTTTCTGGAGCGAATTCCAACTGTTTCTGCAGCTTCTAATTTACTAGTTTCGATAACTCCTACTTTTTTTCTTTCAAGACCTAATTGCACATTTTCTAGACCTAATTCCCTTGTTTCTGGCGCTAATTCCCTTGTTTCTGCGCGATTTCCCCTGTTACTGCATATCCTTGTTGCTCTCTTTCTGTGACTCCTAATGTCCTTGTTGCTGGAAGGAATTTCTCTGTTGTGTAGCTAATTCCGCTGTTACTGAACCTAATACCTATGTTTGCAGAGCAAATTCGATAGTTTTTGGAAGTCCTTGTTCCCCACCTTCTGCAGATTCTGAGTTGCTTGCACAGCTCCAAATTGCCTTTTTCTGGAGCTCCAATTTGCACTGATGATGAAGCACCTTATTGTCCTATTTAAGTGACTATTAATTATATATATATATTGGAAATGTCCTGCTTATGGTGCGCTTTCATAAATCCCCTTCTGCAGGGACAGCTAAGTCGCCTCTTTCTAGAGCTAATTCTGTTCTTTCTAAACATAATTACCCTGTTTCTGAAGATAATTCCAGTATTCCTGGAACTCCTAATGCCCCTCTCTGCAGCTCCTACTTACTGGAGCTAATTCCCCTGTCTCTGGAGCTCATGTGTTTTTCTGGAGTTCCTCATATCCCAGATTGTGGATCTCCTAATTCATCCGTTCTCGAGGTAGCTCCCCTGTTTCTGTTGCTAATTCGACTGTTTCTCGAGCTAATGCTTACATTTCTGGTGAAAATTCCTTTGGAGATCCTAATTTCCCTTTTTCTGGAGCTGCAATAATTATCCTTTTTATGTTTCTTCTGATTTGCCGATAGATATGGCCTCGAATTATCCTGTTTGTGGTACGCTCTACTAATGATCCTGCAACATGAACAGAAAATTAACCTTTTCTGGAGGTAACTCTGCTCTTTCAAAAAGTCCCCAGTTTCTGGATCTAATTGCGCTGTACTATGATTATTGCTGTGTTCCTGGAGCTCGCTTCCCCTGTTTCTACCGTTCCCCATTGCCCTGTTTCTGCAGCTGATTAAGCTGTACTGTGATTATTCCTGTCTTCATGGAGCTCGCTTCCCCTCTTTCTGCAGCTCCCCATTGCCCTGTTCCTGGAGCGAATTCCACTGTTTCTGGAGCTGTTAATTTAATAGTTTCTGTAATTTCTACTTTTCATCTTTCAACACTTAACTGCACAGTTTCAAAACCTAATTCCCCTTTTTTTGGCGACATTTCCCTTGTTTTTGCGCTAATTCCCCTGTTCCTGCAGCTCCTAATTGCTCTATTTCTGTGACTCCTAATTTCACTGTTCCTGAAAGGATTTGCTCTGTTTCTGTAGCTGATTCAGATGTTCCTGGACCTAATACCTTAGTATGTGGAGAACATTCGATAGTTTTTGGAATTCATAGTTCCCTACTTTCTGGAGATTCTGAGGTGTTGTGGCGCTCCTAATTGTCCATTTTCTGTAACTCCAAATTGCGCAGTTGATGAAGCACCGAATTGTCCTATTTAAGTTCTATTAATTATATATATCTTCGAAGTGTCCTGCTTATGGTGCGTTCTCAAAAAAAGCCTGCTGCAGGGACAGCTAAGTCACCTCTTTCTAGAGCTAACTCTGCTCTTTCTAAACACAATTCCCCTGTTTCTGGAGCTAATTGCACTGTCTCTGCAGCTAATTCTACTGTTCCTCGAGCTGCTAATTTACCAGTCTGTGGAGTTCCAAATTCATCCGTTTATGGAGCACATTCCACTGTTCCTGGATCTAATCACCTAGTATCTATAGCTGAAAGTCCTCTGCTTCTGGAGCACTTGATTCTCCCTCTTTCTGAAGCTAATCACGATATTTCTGGACATAATTCCCCGCTTTCTGGAGCTTCTAATTCCGGTGTTTCATGAGCACTTAATTCCCCAGTTTGTGAGGTTAACTCCAATATTTCTGGAGCTAATTTCCCGGTTTATGGCATTAATTCCTGTAATTATGGATATCCCATTCCCCCTGTTTCTTGAGCTATTTCCCTTGTTCTGTGGTTAGTTTTAATGTTCTTGGAGCTGCTAAATCCCATCTTAAGGGTGCTCCGAATGCCACTATTGCTGAAGCTCCTATTTCCGCGGGTTATGCAGCTCCTAATTCCCCTGTGTCTGGAGCTATTTCAGTTGTTCGTGAAGATCCTAATTTCCCTGTTTCTGGACCTTCAAATTGCGCTGCTTATATTGCACCATATTTTGCTTTTTATGTGGCTGCCATATCCCAGATAAATTTTACTACCAATTATTCTGATTATGGTGCGCTCTCCTAATTCCCCTGCTACAGGAATAGCTAGTTTACCTGTTTTATGAGCCAACTCTTCTCTTTATCAATGTAATTCGTTTGTTTCTGGAGCTATTTCCGCTGTACTGAACACATTCCTGTCTTTCTGGAACTCCTAATTCCCCCGTTGTTCCATTGCTGTGACCATGTAAGCAGTGAAATATATTGAAGAGCAAGGGTCTGGTTATTGTGAAAGAGCAAACAACATATACATTGTGGAAGAATAACATCGAAAATAAATGTGACCCCGACAGCCAGAAAGAAGATTAAATGCTGAGTCCTTTCAGCAAAAAATTCCTTTCCCAAACATTTCTCTGACCGAAACTTCACAAAACAAAAATGATGCATTTAAAGTCATTGCACTCAAATGTTCGCGCACCCGAATCTTCTCAATCAGATGCCGCTAGTTGTGCCGAATCAATGCACGTCCCTTTGCAATATTCAGCTTCGATGCACACTACTAAATGTGCCACTAAGTTATTGAATCACAGAATAATGGAATGGTTACAGCACGGAAGAAGGCCATTCAGCCCATCGACCCCATGCCTGCTCTCAAGAAGTCCCACATCCGCGTCATTTACCCGCAGCTGTGCATTTTTTTCCTCCAGATACTGATCCAACTCCCTTTGGAAAGATAAGATTGAGTCTACCTCCGCCGCCTTTAAAGCAGTGTGTTCCAGATTCTAACCACTTGCTGCGAAATGGCCACCTCCTGGTCCTATGTATAAAGTCCGAGAAACACGGGATCAATTCCTACCACACTCACAACCTTACTAAATATAGCAACGTCATTCTATTCGCGTAATGCAAGCTCCTGATGTGCAGCGCAGCTGTGGAGGTTAAAGCTCTGTTTATGTTCCCGACATTTATTCTGTCGCAGCGTTTCCTTACTGTTGTGGTTATCAAGTTTCCCTTACACGCAAAAGGTCCCCGGTTCGAAACCGGGCGGAAGCATTTCGCAAACATGTTCAATTAATGATTAGAAAAAATGTAATAATTCATATTAGTGGTTCATTATTAACAGAGTGCAGTGCCTCACGACGCTGTTGCATTTGCTGATTTTGTGTACCGTTCTGTACAAATTCAAACTCTACACAGTGTCTCTCAGTCCCTCTCGTTTCCAGCCCTGAAGGGGGATAAACCTATCTGAAAGCTGCACATTCCATTCACTCAGTTGAGCTGTGGGAGACTATTAAAGGATCCTGCCGCGCGCCTCGCTTCACAATAGAAAATTGAAGCCACAAAGAAACCAATAGACTAAACGCTCTTCCCCAACTCCAGAGTGAGTGAGGGCGGTACAAGCCCCAACATTCCAATCACGCACTCTCCAATCAGCCGCTGCTGGTAGAAAGCGGCGAATGCAGCATCAAACAACCGTTTACCGCCCTTCACTGGGCTTCAAAATTCCACGGATCGAGCCAAAGCTCCACGTCCACCGAACAGTAGCCTCATAAGATTCTTAATCTCAGGTTCCTGAGTTCGTGCCGCAGCTTACACGAACATTTTTTTTCACTGGTAACGCCATTAATTAGCCGATCGCCTCGTTTTGTATCATGAAAGTAATGCTTACCGATAATTATGCAATCATAGAAGTTTACAGCTTGGAAGGAGTCCTTCTCGGCCCATCGTACCTGCACTGGCCAACAAATGTCCAGGTTTCGGTGTGTAACCCTGCACCTTACGGCATTTCAAGTGCACATCCAAGTACTTTTTAAACGTGTTGAGAGGTTCTGCCTCCACCCACTTTCAGGCAGTGAGTTCCAGAAACCCACAAACATCTCGATGAAGAATGTTAACTTCAAATCCCCTATAACCCTTATAGTAATACTTTTAATTTATGTCCCCTGGTTGTTGACCTCTCCCTTACGGGAAATAGGCCATTTTAATCAACAATATCTAGGCCCTTCTTAATTTTAAACACCTCAATGCTGTCGCCCATCAGCCTCCTCTTTTCCAAGAAAAACAATCCAAACCTTTCCAATCTGTCTTCACCGCAAAGTTGCTCCACTCCCGGCAACATCGACGTAAATCTCCTCTGTACCCTCTCCAGCGCAATCATGTCCTTCCTTAAATGCGGTGACCATAACTGCACGCAGTACTCCTGCTGTGGACTGACCGGAAGATTATACAGTAATAGCATAACCCACTTGTTCTTCTATTCCATGTCTCTGCCAATAAATACAACCATTCCATATGCCTTCTTAACCAACTTATCCAACTGGCCAGCTACGTTCAGGGATGTATGGACATGCAATCCCATTTCCCTTTGTTCCTCAACACTTCTCAATATCCAACCAGTTGATGTTTATTCCGTTTCCTTCTTTGCGCTCGACAAATGCACGGACTCACATGTCTCTGGATTAAATTCCATTTGCCACATTTCTGCCCACCTTCCTGCAGTCTCCAGCTTCCTTCTTCATTATCAACCGCACTGCCTATTTTATTATGACTTGAAAACTCCTTAATCATATTCACGCTAGATCATTGATAAATACCATAAAAAATAATGGACCTCGCACTGAAAACTGTGGAAATACACTGGAAACATCTTTTCAGTCTAAAAAACCCTTCAAATATTATCCTATGCTTCCTGCCTCTGATCCAATTTGTTTCCAATTTGCCACTTCGCCCTGGTTCCCATGGGCTTTTAATTTCTTAACCAGACTTCCATGTGGGATTTTAGTGAAATCTTTAATAGAATCCATATACACTACATCATACGCAATACTTCATCGACTCACCTGGTGACCACATCCAAAAATGCAATCATGTTAGTCAAACGCGACCCTTCCTTAACAAATCGAACTGACTGTTCTGATTAAACAGTGTCTTTCAAAATGTAGAAAATTTATAACTTTTAAATGTTATCCTGCTTTCACGGAAAACATCATTAATTAACTGATGATCTTCATTTACACAACTAAAGAAATGTTTACTGAAGGAGAATCCATAATTTAATACTTTGTCTGTGCTCTGCAATTTTCCTCTTACACCATAAATCATTTTAGACACGGTGTGTTAGTCGTCTGTTTCAAAATCCTCATTGCTGCTAATATGTACATGGAACTGGGGAAACAGTGAGATAGATTGTTGAGCAATGGACTGGTTATTGTGAAACAGCAAAGAAAATATACATTCTGGAAGAATAACATCGAAAAGAATTGCGACATCAACAGCCAGAAAGAAGATTAAATGCTGAGTCCCTTTCAGCAAAAAATTCCTTTCCCAAACATGTCTCTGACCGAAACTTCACAAAACAAAAATGATGCATTTAAAGTCATTAAACCCGAATTTTCGCTCACCCGCATTTTCTGCATCAGATGCCTCTCATTGTGACGGCTGAATCCACGTCGCTTTGCAATATTCTGCTTCCATACACACTAGTAAATGTGCCACGAACTTCGATAATCATAGTATAATGGAATGGTTACAACACGGAAGAAGACCTTTCGGCCGGTCGAGCTTTGCCAACTATTTGCTAGTCCTATTCCCTGCCATTTACCCGCAGACGTGCATTGTTTTTTCTTTCAGATACATATCCAACTCCCTTAAGAATGATAAGATTGACGACTTTTTAAGAAAGTAGAGAGCGAGAAAACGGTAATTATAGACCGGTTAGCCTGACATCAGTAGTGGGGAAAATGTAGGTATCAATTATTAAAGATGATATAGCAGCACATTTGGAAAGCAGTGACGGGATCGGTCCAAATTAGCATTGATTATGAAATGGAAATGCTGCTTGACAAATCTTCTGGAATGTTTTGAGGATGTATCTGCTACAGTGGACAAGGGAGAACCAGTGGATGTGCTGTATTTGGTCTTCCAAAATGCTTTTGACAGGGTCCCACACGAGAGATTGATGTCCAAAATTAAAGCACATAGTATTGAGTGTAATGTACTGACGTGGATAGAGAACTGGTTGGCAGGTAGGTAGCAGAGAGTCGGGATAAACGGGTTATTTTCAGAATGGCAGGCAATGACCAGTGTGCTAACGCAGGGCTCAGTGCTGGGAGGCCAAATATTTACAATTTAAATTAATTATTTGGATGAGGGAATTGAGTACAATTTCTCCAAGTATGCAGATAACACTAAACTGGGTGCAAGTGTGAGCTGTAAAGAGGAAGCTAAAAGTCTGCAGGGTGCCTTGGACAAGTTCGGTGAATGGGCAAACGCGTGGCAGATGCAGTATAATGTGAATAAGTGTGAAGTTATCCATTTGATGGCAAAAACAAGAAGGCCGAATGTTATCTGAATGAGGGCAGATTTGGAAAAGGGGAGGTGCAGCGAGACCTGGGTGCCATGGTATATCAGTTATTGCAAGTTGGCATACAGGGTCAGCAGGCGGTGAAGGAGGCAAATGGTATGTTGGTCGTCATAGCTAGAGGATTTGAGTGTAGGAGCAGGGGGGTCTTACTGCAGTTGTACAGAGCTTTAGTGAGGCCTCACCTGGAATATTGTGTGCAGTTTTGGTCTCCTAATCTGAAAAAGAACATTCTTGCTTTTGAGGGAGTGCAGCAAAGGTTCACCAGACTGATTCCCTGCCTGGCAGGACTGACTGATGAATAGAGATTGGATCGAATGGGCTTTTATTCACTGGAGTTTAGAAGGATGAGAGGGGATCTCATAGAAATATATACAATTCTGACGGGACGGGACAGATTAGATGCAGCAAGAATGTTCCCGATGTTGGTGCAGTCCAGAACCAGGGGACATCATCGAAGGGTAAGGATTAGGACTGAGATTATGGAGAAACTTCTTCACGAAGAGAGTTGTTAATCTGTGGAATTCCCTACCGCAGAGAATTGTTGCAGCCACTTCATTGGATATATTCAACGGGGAGTTAGATATGGCTTTTACAGCTAAAGGAATAAAGTGGTATGGAGAGAAAGCAGGAATGTGGTACCGAGGTGAATGATCAGCCATGATCTTATTGAATGGTGGTGCATTCTGAAAGGGCCGAATGGCCTATTCCTGCACCTATTTTCTTTGTTTCTATGTTTCTATCCAGATGATAAATAGCATTCATGTATAAGCTGACAGAAATCAATAAGCTGCTGTCTGTCGCTTTTTGAGGAAAGAGAGAGCCAGCTGATATATCACTATGGACATGCCAGTCAGATAAAGTCTACTCTCGGAGACGAGACAGACTAACACCTGGTAAATATTTGGAAGTGAGACGGACTGTGAATACGAGGTGCTGTAGACTGTTGCTGCCACCATAGGCTGCTCACAACATTCACACTGGCTTCAACCAATCATCAAACAGTTAGCATCTCCCCACTTCATTCAATTTCTCTCTCACTCTCTACTTATTTTTCCAAATCTTTGATGCTCATTCTCCTGCTGCCTCAATAAAACGGAGATATTGTGCTATAAATACCACATCGTAGCTTATTTCTGTAATAAAGTAGGGACAGGCCTGATATGTACTTGAATAGGAGTCTTAATACCAGGTGTACTAGGCTTTTTCAATTAATGGAGGTTGTCGCTATCTTCTTTCATCACTCCATTTGCGGTTCGTTCCTGCGCTTTCAACAACTCCTCCTCTAGCTCTCCCTCTCGCTCCTTCGCTCTCTATCTCTCTTTCTCTTTCTCTCTCTCTAATAGACTCAGACCTGGTTTGTAAATGCAATGGAGACTCGGGCTTATATTTTTCTGTGTTAGCCAGTGATGGCGCGAAGATAGACAGAAAAGAAGGAGGGAAGGCAGGTAAAACAACGTAAGAAGTACAAATGCTTCAGAACTGTTCGGTAGCATTCAAGTATGACCTGACAGAAAGTAATAAGATGCTGTCTGTCGCACGATCTGTAAAGAGAGAGCCAGCTGTTAGATATCTATGGCCATACCAGTCTGAAAAAGTCTGCTTTCACATGCGAAGCAGAGTAAGGCCTGGTTAGTACTTGGAATGGAGACCGACAGGGAATAACAGGTGCTGTAGACTTTTGGTGCCACCACAGGCTACTCGCAGCATTCACACTGCCGTCAAACTATCAACAAGCTGTTTGCTTATCTCTTCTGCATTCAATTTCTCTTTCACCCTCTCGCCTTATTTTTCTAAATGTTTGCTGCTCATTCTCCTGCTGCCATAGAAAGTCAAGGGGGTTCACACACAACTGAACAAAAAATACAGCAACAAAATAACGAAGCAAAACAACACACCCACACCTGTATGTCCTTGTCATCCAAAACATCCAAGATGAAACTCAGACATTGCACTATAACTACTACATCGTAGCTCATTTCTGCACCAAACTAGTGACAGGTCTGTTTAGTACTTGGATAGGATTCACAATGCCAGGCGTACTAGGGGTTTCCTATTAGTCGAGGTTGTTGCTGCCTTCATTCAGCACTCCATTTGCTGTTCTTTCCACTGCTTTTTATGCAACTCTCACTCTCTCTCTCTCTCGCTAATAGTCACTGGCCTGATTGTACTGAGCAATGGAGGCTCGGGATTAAACTTTGTGTGTGTGTTAGCGAGAGATGGCGCGAAGAGAGATTGAAAGCAAGGTGGGAAGGCAGGTAAAAGGACATGTAAGAAGTGGAAATGCTTCCGAGTTGTTAAAAAGCATTCATGGATGAGCTGACTAAAAGAAATAAGCAGCTGTCTGACGCTCTTTGAGTAAAGAGAGAGCCAGATGTTATATCGCTACGGCCATGCCAGTCTGAAGATGTCTGATCTCGGATAGAAAGTAGCGTAAGGTCTGGTTAGTACTTGGAAGGGAGACCGACTGCAAATACCAGGTG
The DNA here is from genome assembly GCF_044704955.1 of Pristiophorus japonicus. NCBI lineage: Eukaryota > Metazoa > Chordata > Chondrichthyes > Pristiophoridae > Pristiophorus > Pristiophorus japonicus. Next base: position 315,225 of record NW_027250702.1, on the reverse strand, counting down.
CTGTAGACTTTTACTGTTAGCACAGGCTGCTGGCAACATTCACACTGCTGTCAAACAATCAACAAGCTGTTCGCTTCTCCCTCCAGTATTCAATTTCTCTCCTACCATCTCGCTTTATTTTTCCAAATCTTTGCTGCTCATTCTCCTGCTGCCATCGAAAGTGAAGGGGGTCCACACACAACTAAACCAGAAACACAGCAACAAAATAAACGTGCAAAACAACACACCCAAACCGATAAGTCCTTCACACGCAAAGCATCCTTGATCAAACCGGCCGCTACTGTCCCTGGCCGAAAGGACCCAGTACCGGTCACTACTATCCCGAGCCAAAGCAGTCTGCACCGGATTCGGAGAACGCATAACCGGCCGAAGGGCATCCGCGACGACATACCAACAGGATCCGAGGAAGTGGAAACAGCTGAAGGGATTCCGAGGCCGGCGCTGACCCGGTGGAAGGGACCGAGGAGGTAGCATCGTCTTACACGCCCAACCAACTTTTAATTCATTTTTAAACTTTTAACCAAATTTTAAACTTAATAAACAATCTGGGAGACCTTTTAAAGCTTAGATTTTAGAATCTCAATCGAAACAATAGTAAATAGCTATTATTAATCCACATCTTTGACTTTTAGCAACTTTTAGAAACTGTATAAATTGGGGAAAATTTTATAATCTATTTTTGATTTACATCTTAGACTTTTAACAACACTGAGAAACTTTTTAAAACTTTTTAACAACCGTTAGAATCTCTTGAAATAAATTGGGAATCTTTATCAACTTTTAATTTTTTAAATAACTTTGGAAGTCAACTTTCTAATGCCGGCCCCCTAACCTAGCCTCGGAGAATCTATCTTCAATGGCGCTAACCGGCGCTGAGCTTGCGGCCAACACTTAGCTCAAGGCAATTAGCTTTATAGAGCTGTGCCTCGTCTCCAGTAGTCTTGGACCCTCTTGCCACTGGACTAAGACCTTCATCTAAGCCCGTGTGGTTGCCGGTGTGCAGCGGCCACCCCACCTTGAAAAACCCACGCACAGGCGTCTGCCACTTCGTCAGTATGAAGTTCGGGACATCGAACTTCAGGTCCCTCAAAGACAATCCTAACAGCATCAGGTCGGTATGCCGCACAGCCAAAGTTGCCCGGGATCTCAGACCTTTTGACTTTGATATCGTCGCCCTAAGCGAGACGTAGTGGGCAGGGAAAGGCAAGTTGAAGGAAAATGGTGGAGGTCACACCTTCCTCTGAGTCGGCTTTGCCTTCAACAATGTGCTGGTCGACCGCCTCAAAGATTCCACCTGTGGGGTTAACGAACGCCTCATGACTCTCCGTAGCACCCTACATCGGAGCCATTGTGCCACAGTCATCAGTGCGTACGCCTCTACCCTCGATGCAATGGATGAGGCTAAAGAGCGATTTGATTCCAAACTTAAGACATCCTTGTCCCACGTCCACACGGGCGACAAATTGATCTTCCTGGGTGATTTTAATGCCAGGCTTGGGAAAGTCACAATCCTCAGAGGAGGCGTGATTGGCAGAGAGGGGGTAGGGAAAGCCAACTTCAGCGATACCCTACTCCTGACAAACTGTATAGAACATGGACTCCTCACAACCAACATCCTATTGCACCAGAGGGATAAATACAAGTCATCGTGGCAACACACTCGCTCCAAACAGTTGCACCTGCTTGACTATGTCATCGTCCAAGCCAGTGATTGCAAGGTTGTGCGCATCACCCTCACCATGGCAGGAGCTGATGACTATTGGACGGCCCATCGCCGAATCAGATCAATCATCAACATTAACATTGCCCGAAAACAGAGGGGAGAATAGAAGCAGTTCCACAAAAAGTTAATGCCCTGGCACTGAGAGACCAATCCAAGAGTGCCATACACAGTCAGCCCCTCACAGCCTTGACTATCCTGAGATGCTGAATCTCCATAGCGCTTGGTCTGCCCTCCAGACCTTTATAACAAGTGCCTGTGAAGAGACACTTCGTCACTAAACCAGAAAACACCAGAACTGATTTAATGAAAATGATCAGGAGTTCGAAGAATTAATAAATAGCAACCGCAAACCATTTCTGAGCATCAAGCAACAGCCCAAATCGGGAGCTGAAAAATTAAATTACAGACGGCTCAATGCACAGGTCCAACAAAAAGCCCAGGCCGTAAGAACAAGTGGTGGATGGAGAAAGCACAGGAGACACGACAACTGGTCGACAGCCACGAAATGCCAGGATTCTTCACTGCAGTCAAGGCCAACTACGGTCTGAAGTGCCAAGGACCCACGCCACTCCTGACCAAGAACATGGAAACAGTCATGAAGGACACCTTTGTTGTCAGGGCCCTATGGAAGGAACACTTTGAAGATCTCTTCAATCGAGACTCTGCCTTTGGCTCGAGTGTTCTCTATTCCATCCAGCAGCAAGCGACCCGCCAATGAAACTACAAAATTGCACAAGGTAGGCAAAGTCATAAAACTGTCTATGAATAACAAAGCTATGGGTGCGGAAGGAATCCGTGCTAAGGTGCTAGAATATAGCGGTGAGGCACTGTTGGTGCGGATACATGACTTCATCTCTCCCATCTTGAGGGAGGAGAGCATGCCGGGAGTTCTGAATGATGCAGTGACTGTGACCATTTTAAAAAAGGGAGACAAGTTCAACTATGGCAACTACAGGGCAATCTCCCTGTTTTCATCCACAGGGAAAGTTGTCGCTCGAGTTCTCCTCAATCGTCTTCTCCCTGTGGCCAAGGAACTCCACCTGGAATCACAATGCAGATTTCGTCCCCTACGGGTCAAACCGACATGATATTTGCAGCGCGCCGGTTGTAGGGTAAATGCAGAGAGCAGTGCCAGCCCTTATACATGGCTGTTTAAATCATACAAAGGCCTTTGAAACTCTCAACCTTGAGGGTTTTTGGGTGCGTCCTCCTCCGTTGTGGATACCCCCAAATGTTTGTCAACATCCTTTGCTTACTTCACGATGACATGCACGATGTGATTCTTAACAATGTGTCCATTACAGACGCAATCCATGTCTTACACTGGTTTCAAATAGGGCTGCGTTATCGTTCCAACCCTGTTCTCAATCTTCCTCGATGCCATGCTCCACCTCACAATCAACAAGCTCCCCGTTGGAGTGGAATTAACTTCAGAGCCAGTGGGGAATTTTTAACCGATGCCATCTCCAGGCCAGGTCCAAGATCACCCCATTGAGCTGCAGTATGCGGACGATGCCTGCCTCTGTGCACATTCAGAAGCTAAACTCCAGGATATAGTCAATGTATTCACTGAAGCAAATGAGAGAATGGGCATTACGCTTAACATCCGTAAGACAAAGGTCCTTCACCAGCCTGTTATTGCCACACAACACTGCGCTCCAATCATAGGATCCACGGCGCGGCCCTGGACCACGTGCACCATTTCCCATATCTCAGGAACCTTTTATTAACAAAGGCAGACATTGATGCGGAGATTCAGCATTACCTCCAGAGCACCAGCGCAGCCTTTGGCCACCTTCGGAAAAGAATGTTTGAAGACCAGGCATTCAAATCTACCAACAAACTCATGTTCTACAGGACTGTAGTAAAACCCGCCCTTCTGTATGGACGATGTACAGACGGCGCCTCAAGTCGCTGAAGATATTTCACCAACATATATCCGCAAGCTCTTGCAAAGCTCCTGGGAAGAAATGCGCACCAACATCAGTGTCCTCGACCTGGCTAACATCCCAAGTATTGATGCACTGCCCACACTCGATCAGCTTCGCTGGGCAGCCACATAGTACGCATGCCAGATAAGAGACTCCCTCAGCAAATACTTTATTTCGAGCTCCTTCATGGTAAACCGACCAAAGAAGGACAGTGGAAATGTTATAAGGACACCCTCCAAGCCTCCGTGGTAAATTGCGACATCGCCACTGACACCTGGGAGACTTTGGCCGCCGAGAGCCCGAGTTGCAGAAAGTCGATCCGGGAAGGCGTTGAGCTCTTTAGTCTCGATGCAAGGGGGATGAAGTGTTCAGGCACAGGCAGCGGAAGGAGTGCGTGGCAAACCAGCCGTACCGAATGGGAGATTCAGCATCGCCTCCAGTGCAGCAGCGCAGCCTTCGACCGTCTGAGGAAAGGTTTGTTTGAAGGCCAGGCCCTCAAATCTACCAAGACACTCATGGTCTACAGGGCTGTAGTAATATCAACCCGCCAGTATGGATCTGAGGCATGGGCGATTTATCGCAGGCACCTCAAGTCGCTGGAGATATATCACTAACGATGTCTCCACAAGATCTTGCAAATCCCCTGGGAGGGCAGGTGCTCCAAGATCATTGACCTCGACCAGGCCAACATCCCCTTGTATTGAAGCACAGTCCACACTCGGTCAGCTTCGCTGGGCAGGCCAGATAGTACGCATGTCAGATCCTAGACTCCCGAAGCAAATGCTTTATGCCGAGCGCCTTCATGGTAAACGCGGCAAAGCCGGACAGAGGAAACGTTATAAGGACACCGTCAAAGCTTCGCTGGTAAAGTGTGTCTTCACCGCTGGCATTTGGGAGAAACTGGACGCAGATTGCCTGAGGTGGACTAAGTCCATCCGGGAGGGCATTGAGCTCTTCGAGTCTCAACGCAAGGATCAGGAAGAGGCCAAGCTCAGGCAGCAGAAGGAGCGTGCGGCAAATCAACCCCACCGAAAACTTCCCTCGATGAATGTCTGTCCCACCTCTAACAGAATCTGTGGCTATCGTATCGGACTGTTCAACCAAAAAAGAGCTCCCTCTTGCAGTGGAAGCAAGTCCTCCTCGATTCTGAAAGACTGGCTATGTTTGATTGTTGAGATCAATCTGAGGCATTGCGCTATAATTACCATATCCTAGCTCAGTTCTGCAATAAAGTCTGCACAGGTCTGATTAGTACTTAGGTTGGAGTCTTAATATCGGGTGTACTCGGCTTTTCCTATTAGTCAAGATTGTCATTGCCTTCATTCAGCACTCCATTTGCTGTTCATTATTGCCCTTTCTACAACTCTCTCTCTCGCTCTCGCACTCTAATAGGTCCAGGTCTAATGTATACTTAGCAATGAAGGCTCGGACTTATATTGTGTGTGTGTGTGTTAGCGAGAGATGGCTCGAAAGAGATAGAAAAGAAGATGGTACGGCAGGTAAAAAGCAATATATGAGGTACAAATGGTTCCGAGCTGTTTGATCGCATTCACCTGTTTGATAGCATTCGTGTATCAGCTGGCAGAATGCTATAAACAGCTATCTGTGGCTCTCTAAGTAAAGAGAGAGCCAGCGGTTAAATATGTACGGCCCATACTAGTCTGAAAACGCCTAATCTCGTCGGATCTCGCATACGATGCAGAATAAGGCCTGTTAGACTTGGATGGGACACTGCCTGGGAATAGCAAGTGCAGTAGGATTTTACTGCCGCCACAGGCCGCTCATGGTTCTGCACACACACTGACGTTAATCCATCAACAACCTTTTTGCTGCACTCTCTCTCACTTTACTTTCACCACTTCTTTCCTGCACATTCTCCTGCTGCTACACAAATGCAAGGAGGTCGACGCAGGGGCCGAAAGAACGCAGAAGAACAAAATAAGGTTGCAAAAAACCACATGTTGGCGGAGGGGCACCAGCACGCAGCAGCAGAGAGGAGAGAGAAAATACCACGAAACCTGGGAGGGACAAAAAGCAACAGAACAAAGAATAGTGTTGGAAGAGCAGCAATTCAATGCAGGAAAAAAAGCAAAGCCAACTAGCATGCTGCCGGAATGCATGTGTGTTAATGTGATGAAAGTTACAACTGAGATTGACGAGTAGCAGGCGCCACTGCCTGATGGGGTTATGAAATGTGGCTATAATAGAGATCTGGATCAAAAATGGGTCGGATTGGAATTAAACAATCTTGGCGATTTGGGGGCGGTGGAAGATTTTTATTGGGAAGAGTGATTTGGGGATGGCAAATATCGGGGGAGAGCGATTTGAGGGATGAATGATTTTGAGTTTGGCGAGCGTGAGATTTGGGGGTGAGTGAGTGAATGATGTGGGCGCGAGTGAGGGAATGGTGAAGGTCATACAGATTTGAAGCTTGAGGCAAGGCAATGAAAGTGGTAGGGCTTGTAGTCTGTTTGTGTGGAGGTGGTGGAAGTCAAATGGTGAAATCAAAATTGAGTGTGAATTACTTGCATGAATGCACAGACTGAGAAAGAGAAACGAAGAGCAGCCGTATGCCTGTTTAAGTAAAGAGAAAGCACATTGCCAATGCTTATGACTGCACTAGTCTAAAAACGCCCAAGCTCGTCTGATTTTAAAAGTTAACCAGAGTCAGGCCTGGTTAGTATATGGAAGGGACACTGCCTGGGAATGCCCGTTGCCAGATGCTTTTGCTGCCGCCACAGGCCGCTCATGGTTCTGCACACACACTGCCACTAATCCATCAACAACCTCTTTGCTGCTCTCTCTCTCCCTTTTCTGACAACATTTCTTTCCTGCACATTCTCCTGCTGCTACACAAATGAAAGGGTGTCGAGACAGATGGCGAATGAACGCAGAACAACAAAACAAAATAGCAAAAATAGCAAATAGCAATGGCTCGAAGAGAGATAGAAAATAAGATAGCAAAGCAGGTAAATTAAAAGGAAAGTAGAAGTAAAAGGAAAGAAAACAGCTTCAGAGCTGTTTGATAGCATTCATGTATGAGCTGACAGAAAGCAATCAGCTGCTGTCTGCTGCTCATCGAGTAAAGATAAAACCAGATTTTATATAACTACGGCCATACCAGTCTGAAAAAGTCTGATATCGGATATGAAGCAGAGTAAGGCCTGATTACTACTTGGAAGGGAGAACGTCTGAGAATACCAAGTGCTGTAGATTTTTGCTGCCACCTCAGCCTGCTTGCAATATTCACACTGCCGTCAACCAATCAACAAGCTTTTCGATTCTCCCTCGTGCATTCAGTTTCTCTCTCACATTCTCCCTTCATTTTTCCAAATCGTTGCTGCTCATTCTCCTGCTGCCATAGAAAGGCAAGTTTGTCCACACACAACCAAAGAAAAATACAGCAAAAAAGTAACCAAGCAAAATCTTGTGTATGGAGAATGAGTCAGACTGAACACTGTGAGCTCGAAGTAAAGTGTGACCTTGTTATTTTATTGCAGCTCTCCAGAGTGCCTCTCCAATCAGTGAATCCGTCCTAAATACCAGTGCTCCCAAGAGATTATGCGATCGCTTCGGACTCTGGGGAAGGAACCCTCTGGTGGTTGTACAGAGTAAATACAAGTCCACCTATATAACAACATTCCCCACCAAACTTAATAGTGTAACTATTTACAATGTGAGTTGATCTGGACCCTTTCTTGCCCTGGTTGATTGTCTCGATGTGAAAGCTAGTGTTGTTGAATCATTTGTTGGGCCCTCGCTGGTCTGCTGTGCAGCTGGCCTTGCTGGGATTCCTGGTGGGTTGCGAATTGCAGGGCTGCTGTTGATGATGGTTTCTGCTTCGTGGTCTGGCGTGGTGCCGGTTGGCACTGGTTTGTACGCTGGGGAATCAGAAAAGGTAAGGTCTATCTTTGGTTGCTCAGGGTAGTCCGTTAATCTGAGTTTGATTTGGTTGAAGTTTATCCAGTGAATGAGTCCATTTAAAGGTTTGACCCGACACACCCAGGTCCCCTCTGTGGGCACCACAGTGCTGGGAAGCCACTCTCGACTTTGTCCATGATTTAATATAAACACAGTATCATTGACCTCAATCTCGCGTGACCCATTCACGCTATCATTGAATGCACTTTGTTGAAGCCGGCTGCTCTCTGCCTGTTCATGTAGATCAGGGTGAACTAACGAAAGCCTTGACTTAAGTGCTCTTTTCATGAGCAGTTCAGCAGGTGGTATCCCAGTGAGTAGTCTTGTGCGGTAGCTAAGCAGAACTCGGGATAGGCGAGTTTACAGTGAGCCTTCAGTTACGTTCTTCAAGCCTTGCTTGATGGTTTGCACTGCTCTCTCTGCCTGACAATTGGACAATGGTTTCAGCGGGGCAGATGTGACATGTTTGATCTCCTTACGGTTCATGAATTCGTTGAACTCAGCACTAGTAATACACGGCCCGTTGTCGCTCACCAGGACATCGGGTAAGTCGTGTGTGGCAAACATGGCGAGCAGGATTACAGTTGTAGCAGTGGACGTGCTAGCCAACATTATGTCACATTCAATCCACTTGCGGTACGCGGCTACAAGCACAAGCAATATTTTACCCAGGAACAGGCCTGCAGAGTCGACGTTTACGCTAGACCACGGTTTGGAGGTCCACAGCCGTAAACTTAGCGGCTCTCCCTGGGTACATTGCTGAACTGCGAGCATGTATTACATCTGGAAATGCAGGACTCTAAGTCTGCATCGATGCCGGGCCACCATAGATGGGATCTGGCTATCGCTTTCATCATTATGATGCCTGGGTGTGCACTGTGGAGCTCGTTGATTAAGGTGTCTCTGCCCTTCTTGTGGACCACTATTCGATTGCCCCACAGAAGGCAGTCTGCATGTATAGATATTTCATCTTTGCGCCGCTGGAACGGCTTTATCTCTTCCTGCATTTCCACTGCGACACTGGACTAGCTCCTGTGAAGCACACAGCTTTACACTGGAGATAATAAGATGTCCTGGCTTGACAAGGTTTTGATCTGCCGGGCAATTTTGATCTTCCATCAATTTGGCTGGATCTGCGGGCTGCGCCATTTCCACCCCCGTGGCGTGCAATGGCAGCCTACTGAGAGCATCGGCGGCATTTCTTTGCCTGCCCTGTGGTGAATGGCCTAATTGTATGCGGACAAGGTGAGCACCCATCTCGGATGTGGGCCAATGCGTTGGTATTTATCCCTTTACTATGAGAAAACAGTGAAATAAGTGCGTTATGATCCGTTTCCAATTCGAATTTTAGCACTAACACGTATAGATGCATTTTATTGACCCCATAGATACACGCTAACGCTTCTTTTTCAATCAAGCTGCAGGCTGTCTCGGCCTTAGACAGATTCTGGATGCATAAGCAACCAGTTTCAGGTGCCCGAAGTCATTAGTTTGTTACAATACACACCCGACGCCATATGACGACGTATCACATGCTAGTACCAAACGCTTACATGGATCATACAACACAAGCAATTTGTTTCAGCATAACAATTTTCTCGCTTTTACAACGGCATTTTCTTGGCTTTTGCCGCATATGTATTCGAACCCTTTTCATATAAAGACATGACGTGTTTCTAGCAGGGTGCTCAATCCCGGTATGAAGTTACCAAAGTAGTTCAAGCATCCCAGAAACGAGCGCAGCTCCGTCACGTTCTGTGGCATGGGTGCCTTATCGAGTGCTTCAGTTTTCACGTTGGTGGGCCTGATGCCATCTACCGCAATCCTCCTTCCCATGAACTCCACTTCAGGCACCATGAAAACGCACTTCGAACATTTTAACGTGAGCCCTACGCGTTTGAGTCGACTACGACCCTCCTCCAGGTTCTGCAGCTGGTTTGCTGTGTTCCGACCAATGAACAAGGTGTCGTCCTGGGAGACCACGGTGTGTAGGACCGACTTCAGTAAACATTACATTTTTCTCTAGAATATCGCTACCACTGATCGAATTACAAACGGGCATCTGGTATAAAGAAAAATACCTTTGTCCTTGTCGATGCTGGTGAGGGCATTCGATGATTCCTCCAGTTCCTGCTTCGTGTAGGCTGAACTCAGATCCAGCTTCGTGAACGTCTTTCATCCTACCAGCATTTCAAAAAGGTTGTCGGACTTTTGGAGTGGGTATTGGTCCTGCAGGGAAAAACGTTTGGTTGCTAATTTGTAATCGCCGACAATTGTGACGGTGCCATCTCCCTTGAGAACTTGGACAGTAGGACTGGCCCACTCGCTTAACTCGATGGTGAAATGCAGCCTCTCTCGCTCGAGATCTGCCCTTTCTCTCATCATGTACGGTACGGTTCTCGCCTTGTGATGGATGGGTCGCGCCCCCAGAATTTGGTGGACCTGCACTTTTGCTCCTTGGAATTTGCCGATGTCTGGTTCGAACAGCGAAGGAAATTTGTTTAACACCTGGGCAGGACCGGATCCAATATCCTCGGGGGAGTGTTTGCGAGTGCTGTTGGGGAGGAGTTAAACTAATATGGCAGGGGGATGGGAACCTATGCAGGGAGACAGAGGGAAGTAGAATGGAGGAAGAAGCAAAAGAGAGAAAGAGGAAAAGTAAAAGTGGAGGGCAGAGAAACCTATGGCAAAAAGCAAAAAGGGCCACATTTCAGCAAAATTCTAAAGGGGAAAAGTGTGTTAGAAAGACAAGCCTGAAGGCTCTGTGCCTCAATGCGAGGAGTATTCGGAATAAGGTGGACGAATTAACTGCACAGATAACAGTTAACGGTTATAATGTAATTGGCATCACGGAGACTTGGCTCCAGGTTGACCAAGGCTGGGAACTCAACATCCAGGGGTATTCAACATTTAGGAAGGATAGACAGAAAGGAAAAGGTGGCGGGGTGGCATTGCTGGCTAAAGAGGAAATTAATGCAATAGTAAGAAAGGACATTAGCTTGGATGCTGTGGAATCATTATGGGTGGAGCTGCAGAATACCAAAGGGCAGAAAACGCTAGTGGGAGCTGTGTACAGACCAGCAAACAGTAGTAGTAAGGTTGGGGACAGCTAAAAACAAAAAATAACGGATACATGCAATAAAGGTACAGCAGTTATCATGGGTGACTTTAATCTACATATTGATTGGGCTTACCAAACTGGTAGCAATGCGGTGGGGGAGGATTTCCCGGAGTGTATTAAGAATGGTTATCTAGACCAATATGTCGAGGAACCAACCAGTGAGCTGGCCATCCAAGACTGGGTGATGTGTAATGATAAAGGACTGATTAGCAATCTTGTTGTGCAAGACCCCTTTGGGGAAGAGTGACCATAACATGGTAGAGTTCTCTATTAGGATGGAGAGTGACACAGTTAATTCAGAAACTAGGGTCCTGAACTTAAGAAAAGGTAACGTCGGTGGTTGGAGGCGTGAATTGGCTCGAGTAGACTGGCAAATGATACTGAAAGGGTTGACGATGGATAGGCAATGGCAAACATTTAAAGATCACATGGATGAACTTCAGCAATTGTACATCCCTTTTTGGAGTAAAAATAAAACGGGGAAACTGGCTCAACCGTGGCTAACAAAGGAAATTAAGGATAGTATTAAATACAAGGAAGAGGCAGATAAATTGGTCAGACAAAGCAGCAAACCTGAGGACTGGGAGAAATTTAGAATTCAGCAGAAGAGGACAAAGGGTTGAATTAAGAGGGGGAAAATAGAATACGAAAAGAAGCTTGCCGGGCACATAAAAACTGACTGCAAAAGCAACCACAGATATGTGAAGAGAAAAAGATTCGTGAAGACAAATGTAGTAGCCTTGTAGTCGGATTCAGGTGAATTTATAAAGGGGAACAAAGAAATGGAAGACCAATTGAACAAATACTTTGGTTCTGTCTTCACGAAGGAAGACACAAATAACCTTCCGAAAGTATTAGGGGAGCGAGAGTCTAGTGAGAAGGAGGTACTGAAGGATATCCTTATTTGGCGGTAAATTGTGATGGCGAAATTGATGGGATTGAAGGCCAATAAATCCCCGAGGCCTGATAGTCTGCATCCTAGAGTACTTAAGGAAGTGGCCCTAGTAATTGTAGATTCATTGTTGATCATTTTCCAACAGGCTATCGACTCGGGATCAGTTTCTATGGACTGGAGGGTAGCTAATGTAACAGCACTATTTAAAAAGGGAGCGAGAGAGAAAGCGGGTAATTATAGACAGGTTAGCTCGACATCAAGTGTGGGAAAAATGTTGGAATCAATTATTAAGGATGAAATAGCAGCGCATTTGGTAAGCAGTTACAGCATCGGTCCAATTCAGCATGGATTCATGAAGGGGAAATCATGCTTGAGAAATATTCTGGAATTTTTTGTGGATATAACCAGTAGAGTGGATAAGGACGAACCAGTGGATGTTTTGTATTTGGACTTTCAAACAGCTTTCGACAAGGTCCCACACAAGAGATTGGTGTGCAAAATCAAAGCACATGGCATTGGGGCTAATATACTAACGTGGATAGAGAACTGGTTAGCAGACAGGAAGCAGAGATTCAAGATAAACAGGCCCTTTTCAGAATTGCAGTGACTAGTGGAGTACCGCAGGGCTCAGTGCTGGGACCCCAGCTCTTTACAATATACATCAATGATTTGGATGAAGGAATTGAATGTAATATCTCCAAGTTTACAGATGACACTAAACTGGGTGGCGGTGTGAGCTGTGAAGGGGACGCTAAGAGGATGCAGTGTGACGTAGACAGGTTAGGTGTGTGGGCAAATGCTTGGCAGATGCAGTATAATGTGGATAAATGTGAGGTTATTAACTTTGCAGGCAAAAACGCGAAGACAGAATATTATCTGAATGATGGCAGATTAGGAAAAGGGGAGGTGCAACGAGATCTGAGTCTCATGGTTTATCATTCATTGAAAGTTGGCATACAGGTGCAGCAGGCTGTAAAGAAGGCAAATAATATGTTGGCCTTCACAGCTAGGGGATTTGAGTATAGGAGCAGGGAGGTCTTACTGCAGTTGTACAGGGCCATGGTGAGGCCTCACCTGGAAAATTGTGTTCGATTTTGATCTGCTAATCTGAGGAAGAACGTTCTTGCTATTGAGGGAGAGTAGCGAAGGTTCACCAGACTGATTCCCGGAATGGCTGGACTGACATATGAGGAGAGACTGGATCAACTAGGCCTTTATACGTCGGAGTTTAGAAGGATGAGAGGGGGTCTCATAGAAATATACAAGATTCTGACGGGACGGGGCAGGTGAGATGCGGGTAAATTGTTCCTGATGTTGGGGAAGTCCAGAATCAGGCGACACAGTCTTAGGATAAGGGGTAGGCCATTTAGGACTGAGATGAGGAGAACCTTCTTCACTCAGAGAGTTGTTAAACTGTGGAATTCCCTGCAGCAGAGAGTTGTTGATGCCAGTTCATTGGATATATTCAAAAGGGAGTTCGATGTGGCCCTTACGGCTAAAGAGATCAAAGGATATTGAGAGAAAGCAGGAAAGGGGTACTGTGGGAATGTTCAGCCATGATCTTATTGTATGGTGGTGCAGGCTCAAAGGGCCGAATGGCCTACTCCTGCACGTATTTTCTATGTTTCTATGTCCCCGTGTCCCCATGTCCCCATGTTCCCATGTCCCCATATCCCCATGTCCCCATATCCCCATGTCCCAAAATCCCCATATCCCCATGACCCCATATCCCCATATCCCCATATACCCACGTCCCCATAATCCCTTATCCCCATATTCCCATATCCCCATGTCCCCATATCTCCATATCCCCATATCCCCATGTCCCCATGTCCCCATGCCCCCATATCACCATGTCCCCATATCCCCATATCCCCATATACCCACGTCCCCATAATCACTTATCCCCATATTCCCATAACCCCATGTCCCCATATCTCCATATCCCCATATCCCCATGTCCCCATGTCCCCATGTCCCCATATCCCCATGTCCCCATGTCCCCATGTCCCCATGTCCCCATGTCCCATTGTCCCCATATCCCCATATCCCCATGTCCCCATATCCCCATATCCCCATGTCCCCATATCCCCATGTCCCCGTGTCCCAATATCCCCATATCCCCATGTCCCCATGTCCCCATATCCCCATGTCCCAATGTCCCCCATGTCCCCGTGTCCCCATATCCCCATATCCCCATGTCCCCATGTCCCCATGTACCCATATCCCCATATCCCCATGTCCCCATGTCCACATGTCCACATGTCCACATGTCCCCATGTCACCATGTCCCCATGTCCCCATGTCCCCATATCCCCATGTCCCCGTGTCCCAATATCCCCATATCCCCATGTCCCCATGTCCCCATATCCCCATGTCCCCATGTCCCCATATCCCCATGTCCCCGTGTCCCCATATCCCCATATCCCTATATCCCCATGTCCCCATGTACCCATATCCCCATATCCCCATGTCCCCATATCCACTTGTCCACATGCCCACATGTCCCCATGTCACCATGTCCCATTGTCCCTATGTCCCCATATCCCCATGTCCCCATATCCCCATATCCACATGTCCCCATGTCCACATGTCCACATACCCCCATATCCCCATGTCCCCATGTCACCATGTCCCATTGTCCCTATGTCCCCATATCCCCATGTCCCCATATCCCCATATCCACATGTTCCCATGTCCACATGTCCACATATCCCCATATCCCCATGTCCCCATGTCCACATGTCCACATATCCCCATATCCCCATGTCCCCATGTCACCATGTCCCCATGTCCCCATGTCCCCGTGTCCCAATATCCCCATATCCCCATGTCCCCATGTCCCCATATCCCCATGTCCCCATATCCCCATGTCCCCGTGTCCCCATATCCCCATATCCCTATATCCCCATGTCCCCATGTACCCATATCCCCATATCCCCATGTCCCCATATCCACTTGTCCACATGTCCACATGTCCCCATGTCACCATGTCCCATTGTCCCTATGTCCCCATATCCCCATGTCCCCATATCCCCATATCCACATGTCCCCATGTCCACATGTCCACATATCCCCATATCCCCATGTCCCCATGTCACCATGTCCCATTGTCCCTATGTCCCCATATCCCCATGTCCCCATATCCCCATATCCACATGTTCCCATGTCCACATGTCCACATATCCCCATATCCCCATGTCCCCATGTCCACATGTCCACATATCCCCATATCCCCATGTCCCCATGTCCCCATGTCCCCATGTCCCCATATCCCCATGTCCCCATGTCCACATGGCCCCATGTCCACATGTCCCCATTTGCCCATTTGCCCATGTCCCCATGTCCACATGTCCACATGTCCTCATTTGCCGATGTCCCCATGTCCCCATGTCCACATGTCCACATGTCCCCATTTCCCCATGTCCCCATTTGCCCATGTCCCCATGTCCTCATGTCCTCATTTTCTTGGTAGTCTGTCATATCCAACAAAGACGTTGATGTGCTAATCATCAATGGCATGTGTCTTCAAGTAGCTGTATAGGCCAATTCTGGATGCACATAGTCTCTTGCACGTCGGACAAGGGAAGTTCGATGTGCCTGATGCTGACAGTACTGGCACCTGATGTCGTCTATCTCTAGTGTCCCGCAGGTATTGACGTCGGATTTCTTCAAAGGTCTGGCAGGCAGTCCTTGTGAGGGTTCGCCACTGGATTTTATGAGCTGCTATATTCTCGAGGTCCTTTGGTTGGATGCCACAGTACTGGAGGTTAGCCTCGATGCAATATTTGTAGATCTTGCGGGGGCGCCCCTGGTTTATTTGGCCATCACAGAGCTCGCCGTGAAGAAGCTGATGAGCGATCCTTGACTCATCCATGTGGCTGACATGTCCAGCCCACCGGAACTGGGCTCGCATGATCATCACCTCGATGCGAGTTGATTGTGCTTTCTCCAGAACCTCAAAGTTTGACACGCGGTCTTGCCAGTGTATGCGGAGTACAGATCTGAGACTGCGCATATGGAAAGCTTCCACCTTTTTTATGTGACGCCTGTAGGGTTTCCAGGTCTCACATCCACAAAGGAGAGATGAGAGAAGGACTGCTCTATACACGAACAGTTTAGTTGCCAGTCGGATGTGGTGGTGACTCAACACCTTAGTGCGCAAGCGACCAAGTGCCTGGCTGGTTTTACAGATCCTTGCATCAATCTCCTTGTCAAAGGACACATCACTTGATATGGTGCTGATATGTCCTCATATCCCCACAGTATCTCCCCATGTCCCCTTATCCCGTGTTCCCGTGTCTCCATATCCTCGTGTGCCATGTCCCCATTTCCACATATCCCCATATCCCCATTTCCCCATGTCCCCACAGTGTCCACTTGTCCGCATATCCTCATATCCCCACAGTATCCCCATGTCCCCATCTCCCCATGTTCACCTTTCCCATGTCCCCATAGTGCCCCATGTCCCAATAGTGCCCCATGTCCCCATCCCTGTTTCCCCATGTCCCCATGTCCCTATGTCCCCACGTTCCCATGTCCCCATGTCCACATGTCCACATGTCCCACGTCCACATGTCCCGATGTCCACATGTCCCCATGTCCACATATCCACATGTCCCCATGTCCACATGTCCCCATGTCCCTATGTCCACATGTCCACATGTCCCCATGTCCCCTTGTCCCCATGTCCACATGTCCACGTGTCCCCGTGTCCCGATGTCCACATGTCCCAATGTCCCCGTGTCCCCGTGCCCCCATGTCCAATGTCCACATGTCCCCATGTCCCCATGTCCACATGTCCCCGTGTCCCCGTGTCCACGTGTCCCCGTGTCCCCATATCCACATGTCCCCATGTCCACAAGTCCCCGTGTCACCTTATCCCCGTGTCCTCGTCTCCCCGTGTTCCCGTGTCCCCGTGTTCCCCATGTCCCCGTGTCCATGTCTCCATGTTCCTATCTCCCCATATCCCGTGTTCCCGGATCCCCATTTTCCCAAGTCCCCACAGTGTCCCGTGTCTCTATATCCCCGTCTCCCCATATCCCCACGTCCCCACATCGCTGTGTTCTCGTGTCCCCATGTATCCATGTCCCCGTGTCTCCATGTCTCCATGTTCCCGCGTCCGCATGTCCCCCCGTCCCATGTCCCCCTGCCCCCGTGTCCCCATGTTCCCATCTCCCCATATCCCCATGTCCCCGTGTTCCCGTGTCCCCATGTCCCCATGTCCCCATGTCCCCACATTGTCCCCATTTCCTAATATCAGAGAATATCCCTTTTACTCACACACAGAATGATCCGGGACTGAGAGAATATCCCTTTTACACAAACACAGAATGAGCCCGGACTGAGAGATTATCCCTTTTACACAGACACAGAATGCCAGTTTCTGCTTAATTGAGAGTGAGCTTTCCTTTGTACCTGTCAGTACTATTGAGAGAGTGCAGCGAAGGTTCACCAGACTGATTCCCGGAATAGCGGGACTGACCTATCAAGAAAGACTGGATCAAATGGGCTTGTATTCACTGGAGTTCAGAAGAATGAGAGGGGACCTCATAGAAACGTTTAAAATTCTGATGGGTTCAGACAGGTTAGATGCAGGAAGACTGTTCTCAATGTTGGGGAAGTCCAGAACCAGGGGACGGAGTCTAAGGATAAGGGGTAAGCCATTTAGGACTGAGATTAGGAGGAATTTCTTCAGCCAGAGAGTGGTGACCCTGTGGAATTCTCTATCAATTCACCAACTATATTCAAAAAGGAGTTCGATGAAGTCCTTACTACTCGGGGGATCAAGGGGTATGCCGAGAAAGCAGGAATGGGGTACTGAAGTTGCATGTTCGGCCATGAACTCATTGAATGGCGGTGCAGGCTAGAAGGGCCGAATGGCCTACTCCTGCAACTATTTTCTATGTTTCTATATTTCTATGAAACCCACAGACAATTACCAGAAATTGACAGGTACAGGATAAAACCCACGCTCTCTGTCTCAGAAACTGATATGCAGAGTAAAATTCTCATTCACATACCAGAGATGGGCAGATCCAGAATCAAATCCACCATACCAGACACCCACAATATTAATTCTATATTTAACTGTTAGCGGATCAGCGAATGAAAGTGTCAGTATCAATCCTATAATTACCAGTAAGTCCCACACTGACACTACACCGCAGATTGAAAGTGGCAGTTTCAATCTTACCCTCATATGTCAATCAGAATCTGTCACATATTATCAGAGAATGAAAGAGGCAGTATTGATGCAACACTCACCTGTCACATAGTATCAGAGAATGAGAGAGGCGGTATCTATCCAACGCTCACCTGTCACATAGTGTCAGAGAATGAGAGAGGCAGTATCCATCCAACACACACCTGTCACATAGTGTCAGAGAATGACCGAGGCAGTATCTATCCAAAACTCACCTGTCACATAGTGTCAGAGAATGAGAGAGGCAGTATCGATGCAACACTCACCTGTTACATAAAATCAGAGAATGACAGAGGCAGTATCTATCCGACACTCACCTGTCACATAGTATCAGAGAATGACAGAGGCAGTATCCATCCAACACTCACCTGTCACATAGTGTCAGAGAATGACCGAGGCAGTATCTATCCAAAACTCACCTGTCACATAGTGTCAGAGAATAACAGAGGCAATATCTATCCAACACTCACCTGTCATCAGAATCTGACACATCGAATGAGGGAAAAACAGGGGCAGTATTTCTAATACACACCAGTCAATCACACACTGACACACAGTACCAGAGAGTGAGTGGCTGTGACTGTCCTATACACACCGGTCAATCACACACTGACAAACAGTACCAGAGAGTAAGTGGCAGTGTCTGCCCTATACACACCGGTCAATCCCACACTGACATACAGTAGCACAGAGTGAGTGACAGTGTCTGTCCTATACATCCCTGTCAATCACACACTGACACTCAGTACCAGAGAGTGAGTGGCAGTGTCTGTCATATACACACATGCCAATCACACACTGACATAAAGTACAAGTGAGTGACTCATAAAGTGTCTAGTCTTCCCTAACCATGCAATTTAAAACTGCCCCATTGCACCAATGTGTGACAGAAACAATATCAATCCCTTTTCAGTGGACCATTGAGTGTAGGCCATGGTATTGTGGGTAATGTATTGAGGTGGATAGGGAACTGGTTGGCAGACAGTAAGCAGAGACTTGGGATAAATGTTTCCTTTTCAGAATGGCCGGCAGTGAATAGTGCATTGCCGCAGGGCTTAGTGCAGAGTCCCCAGCTATTGTAATATGCATCAATGATTTAGATGAAGGAATTGATTTTAATATCTCCAGGTTTGCAGATGATACTGAGCTATGTGGCGGTGTGAGCTGCGAGGAGGATGCTAAGTGGCTGCAGGATGATTTGGACAGGTTAGGTGAGTGGGAAAATGCATGGCAGATGCAGTATAATGTGGATAACTGTGATGTTATCCTCTTTGGTGGCAAAAACATGAAGGCAGTATATTATCTGAATGACGGAAGATTAGGAAAAGGGAAGCTGAAATGCGACCTGAGTGTCATGGTACATCAATAATTGAAGGTTGGCATGCAGGTGCAGCAGGTGGTGAAGAAGGCAAATGGCATGTTGGCCTTCATAGCTAGGCGATATGAGAATAGGAGCAGAGAGGCCTTGCTGCAGCTGTACAGGGCCTTGGTGAGGCCTCACCTGGAATATTGTCTTCAGTTTTGGTCTCCTAATCTGAGGAAGGACATTCTTGCTATTGAGGGAGTGCAGCCAAGGTTCACCAGAATGATGCCCGGGATGGCAGGACTTACATATGAGGAGAGACTGGATCGGCTTGCACTGTATCACTGGAGTTTAGAAGAATGAGAGGGGTTCTCATGGAAACATATAAAAATCTGACAGTATTGGACAGCTTAGATGCAGGAAGAATGTTCCCGATATTGGGGAAATCCAGAACCAGGGGACACAGTCTAAGGATAAGGGGTAAGCCATTTCGGACGGAGATGAGGAGAAACTTCTTCATTCAGAGAGTTGTTAACCTGTGGAATTCTCTTCAACAGAGAGTTGTTGATGCCAGTTCATTAGATATATTTAAGAGGGAGTTGGATATGTCCCTTACGGCTAAAGGGATCAAGGGGTATGGAGAGAAAGCAGGAAAGGGGTACTGAAGTGAATGGTCAGCAATGATCTTATTGAATGGTGGTGCAGGCTCGATGGGCTGAATGGCCTACTCCTGCACCTGTTTCTATGTTTCTATGAGCCCAGCCAGAGTCAGCACCTTTAGGGGAAGGAAACCAGTGAGTGTAGAACTGAACCCAGCCAGAGTCAGCACCTTCATGGGAGGGGAACCAGTGAGTGTAGAACTGAACCTAGCCAGAGTCAACACCTTCAGGGGGTCGGGGGGCGGGAGGAACCAGTGAGTGTAGAACTGAACCCAGTCAGTCAGCACCTTCAGGGGAGGGGAACAAGTGAGTGCAGAACTGAATCCAACCAGACTCAGCAACTTCAGGGGAGGGGAACCAGTTAGTGTAGAACTGAAACCAGCCAGAGTTGATGATGACAGTTGGGAGCAGAGGACAAGTTGCTTTCAAGCGTGCGATGTGTTTGAATTTGAGGACAGTGACAGGGATGAGTGTATGGGGCAGGAATTTACTGCTTTGGGACGGACAAGAGTCGAAAGAATGTTCCATAGGATCTAGAATTGTTTGTTCTGAATTTCTGTCCTGTACTTGCAGTAATACTTTTAGTAAACTCCTGCTCCAGGGTATTCAATGGGCAGGATTTGCACACGTTAAACTCAAACCAAACATCACGTCAAGATCTGACAGAATCACTCGACTCCTCAGGACCTGAATATCATCAGCGTTTGAATGTGGAAGGAAAAAAGTTTGTCTCTTCTGTCTGTTGGAACAGATTTCAAACATCAATGTGACTGGAAAAGCACCGAGACACACACACCCGAGTGAGAGTGTTCCAGTGCACTGATTGTGGAAAGAGCTTTAACCAGTTACACAGGCTGAAAAAACATTGCAGCATTGACAGCGGGGAGAACCCATACACGTGTTCTGAGTGTGGACTGGGCTTCAACTGATCGTCCAACCTGTAAAGACACAAGGACACACACACTACGGAGAAACCGTGGGAATGTGGGGACTGTGGGAAGGGATTCAATTTCCCATCTGATCTGGAAGTTCATTGGCGCAGTCACACTGAGGAGAGGCAGTTCACCTGCTCCGACTGTGGGAAGGGATTCACTGCACCCTGCTGACACACCAGCGAGTTCAAACTGGGGCGAGACTGTTCACCTGTTTCATGTGTGGGTTGGGATTCACTCAGTCATCCCACCTGCTGATGCACCAGTGAGTTCACACTGTGTAAAGGCCGTTCACCTCCTCTGAGTGTAGGAAGGGATTCACGGAGTTATACCACCTGCTGAAACACCAGCAAGTTGACACTGCGGTGAGGCCGTGCACCTGCTCCGTGTGTGGGAAGAGATACACTCAGTCATACAACCTGCTGAGACAGCAGCGAGTTCACAAGTGACTGCAGGGTTTGGATTCTGCTGCTGTCCCAGATTGAATAATGTCCATTCTGACAGTTGGGCTTTCTTTCTGCTGATACTGATTGCCCCTTTAACTGGGCTGGAGTTTAATGTTCGGGATATTTGACAAATTAATCAATGGAAAAATGGGCAGATAAAAAATATTATGCTGATTATGTTTGCATCGATACTTCACACTTTAAAAAACATTAGAAATAGGAGCAGGAGTAGGCCATTGACTACTCAAACCTACTCTGCCATTTAATAAGATCATGGCTGACCCGATCTTGGGCATAGCTCCACTTCCCTGCCCGCTCCCCATAACCCTTCACATCATTATCGCTCAAAAATCTGTCTATCTCCACCTTAAATATATTCAATAACCCAGCCTCCACAGCTCTCTGGGGTAGAGAATCCAAAGAATTACGACACTTCGAGAGAAGAAAATTCTCCTCATCGCAGTTTTAAATCGGCTACCCCTTATTCTTAAACTATGCCCCCTAGTTCTAGATTTCCCCACGAATGGAAACACCCTCTCTGCATCTACCTTGTCACGCCCCTCAGTATCATATATTTCAATAAGATCACCTCTCATTCTTCTAAACGCCAATGAGTATCGGGCCCAACTTGTTTAACCTATCTTCATAAGTCAACTCCTTCATCTCAGAAATTAAACTAGTGAAGATTCTCTGAACTGTCTCCAATGCAAGTATATCCTGCCTTAAATAAGGAGATCAAAATTGTACGCAGTGCTCCAGGTGTGGTCTCACCAAGACTCTGTACAATCGTAGCAAGACTTCGCTGCTTTTATACGCCATTCCCTTTGCAATAAAAGCCAACATTTCTTTGCCTTCATAGTTATTTGCGTATTGCATACTAACTTTTTGTGTTTCATGCACAAGGACCCTCAGGTCCCTCTGTACAGCAGCATTTTGTAATATTTCTCCATTTAAATAATGAATTGTATTTTTATTTTTTCTGCCAAAGTGGAAAACCTCACACTTTCCCAGATTATACTCCATTTGTTTGTCCACTCAATTAGCCTGTCTACAGATTATTTCTGTCCTCCAGACAATGTGCTTTCCCAATCATTTTTGTATCATCAGCAAACTTGGAAACATTACACTCGTTCCCTTCATCCAAGTCATTAATATATATTGTAAATAGTTGGGGCCCCAGCAGTAATCCTGGTGACACCCCACTAGTTGCCTTTTGAGAACCGGAAAATGAACCATTTATTCCGACTATCTGTCTTCTGTTAGTTAGCCCACCCCCCAACCCCATGAACTTTTATTTTGTGCAGTAACCTGTTATGTGGCACCTTATCGAGTGCCTTCTGGAAATTCAAATATAACACATCCACTGGTTCCCCCTTATCTACCTTGCACATTACATCCTCAATGAACTCCAGCAAATTTGTCAAACATGATTTCCCATTCTTAAAACCGCACTGACTCTGCTTATCTGTATTATGCTTTTCCAAATGTCCTGCTGCTGCTTCCTTACTAATGGACTCCAGCTTTTTCCCAATGAAAGCAATTAGCCAATTTTCTGTCTCCCTCCTTTTTTAATTAGCGGTGTTACATTTGTGGTTTTCCAATCTTCTGGGACCTCCCCAGAATTCAATGAATTTTAGTGGATTACAACCAATGCATCCACTATCTCTGCAGTCACTTCTTTAAAGATCCTAGGATGCAAGCCATTATGTTCAGGGGATTTGTCCATTTTATTCCCATTATTTTACCAATTACTACTTCTTTATCAATAGTGATTGTTTATAGTTCCTCCCTCTATATAGCCTCTTGATGATCTATTATTGGGATGTTTTTAGCATCCTCTACCGTGAGGACTGATACAACATATTTGTTCAATGTCTCTGCATTTCCTTGTACCCCATTATTAATTCCCCAGTCTCATCCTCCAGGGGACCAATATTTACGCTAGCCACTCTTTTCCATGTTTTTCCTGGTATCACTCATACTACAATGAGCTGGATTGGAAACGGGCTGGCAGTGCATAGGCATCAAGCTGTTATAGATGGGTTTGGATTGGTTCGGATACCGGCCAGCAGTTAGGTCCCACAGGAGTTCGTTTTGGGTCCATTGCTCTTTACTATTTTTATTAATGATCTGGATGTAGATGTTGGCACAATCTGCACATTTGCAAAGGATACCGAGCTTTGAGCGAGTATTTGGGTCTCGTCTGCCTCAGGCAGATCTTACTGTTTTGGGAGACTGGTCTCATTACTGGCAAATTGTGTATAACTTAGATAAGTGCACGTGGGCAGGGTAAATGCTCAACGGTCATTCATGCATCAGGGATAAGCACTAACGAAGGTGGAGACAGAGAGAGATTTGGGCATTTTAGCACATACGTCTTTAAAGGTTCGCAGTATCTGGGCCACTCAGCCCTCGAAGCAGGTTCGGGAGCGGCGTGGAGGCCTGTCCCAGCGGTCTGCCTGCTCCACGGCCTGCCAGCACCATCGGTGCGACAAAATGGCTTTCTCTGATCCAAATGGAGGAGCTCACACTTTCCGAATTGAATTCCACCTGGCACAGTTTGCCGCCCATTTTCTTGCAGCCAAACCCACAGATATTGAAGACCATGAAGTAAAAACACGATCCCTCGGTGGTCTCGAACCACCACTCTGTCAGTTAACAGGTGGTTAATAATCGAACGTGCTACCCAATTGCACCACAGAGATGTTTGAATTGGCAACAATATATGAGGTTATCGAGCCAAAATTTCGGATCACAGTGAGCAAGCTATCAACTGTCCATTATCTGTTTATTATCCCAATTAAAGAAAGTAGCATTCATTGTGGGAACATGCAAATGGTTGATGAAAGAAAACATGTCAAACAAATTGATCAGAAAATCCGCGTCCAGCTATTAGCATGGTTCATCAACCAATTAACATGGTTTCTGTGTTTCTCACAACTTTGGCAATCTTTCCACGAGTTCTTCTGCTATAGTATTCTTCAATGTCGGGATCAGATATACACGTTGTTGTTTCATTGCATGCCCTGGGAACCAGGCACTCTAGAGCCGGGGCTAATGATGGGACCCTGCTCTTTCTGCTCTATATGGGGGTCAGCAGCAGGCAAAGTGAAACAACTACCACTGGCCTGTAATGGAGCCTCGACCCATCCTGCTCTGTGTGGGTCTCAGTACCACACTGGGTGAGAGAGTAACATACCACAGGTGGGGATGGAGTATGCGCTTTTCCTGCTCTGTGTGGGTCTCAGTACCACACTGGGTGATAGAGTAACATACCACAGGTGGAGATGGAGCCTGGGCTTTCCCTGCTCTGTGTGGGGCTCAATACCACACTGGGTGATAGAGTAACATAATACAGGTAGGAATGGAGTCTGGGCTTTCCCTGCTCTGTGTGGGTCTCAGTACCACACTGGATGATAGAGTAACATACCAGAGGTGGGGATGGAGTCTGCGCTTTTCCTGCTGTGTGTGTGTCTCAGTACCACACTGGATGATAGAGTAACATACCACAGGTGGGGATGGAGCCTGGGCTTTCCGTGCTCTGTGTGGGTCTCAGTACCACGCTGGGTGATAGAGTAACATACCACAGGTGGAGATGGAGCCTGGGATTTCCCTGCTCTGTGTGAGTCTCAGTACCACACTGGGTGATAGAGTAACATACCACAGGTGGGGATGGAGCCTGGGCTTTCCCTGCTCTGTGTGGGTCTCAGTACCACACTTGGTGATAGAGTAACATACCACAGGTGGGGATGGAGTCTGGGCTTTCCCTGCTCTGTGTCGGCCTCAGTACCAGACTGGGTGATAGAGTAACATACCACAGGTGGGGATGGAGTCTGGGCTTTCCCTGCTCGGTGTGGGTCTCAATACCACACTGGGTGATAGAGTAACATACCTCAGGTGGGGAGTGAGTATGGGCTTTCCCTGCTCTGTGTGGGTCTCAGTACCACACTGGGTGATACATTAACATACCACAGGCGGGGATTGAGTCTCGGCCTTCCCTGCTCTGTGTGGGTCTCAGTACCACACTGGGTGATAGAGTAACATACCACGGGTCGGGATGGAGTCTGGGCTTTCCCTGCTATGTGTGGGGCACAGTACCTCACCACGTGTGATAAAGAAGATGCATAAGGCGGAGGAAGGAACCTGATCGCATTCTGTTGTGTGGAGCTCAGTACCACAGCGGGTGAGATGTGCAAACTCCACACAAGCTGAGCCCCTGGGGCAGAGCCAGTAGCTGCCTCTCTGCAATGACAGATAGGAAGCAGAGACTGAGGTTGCACTTTCACATGTTTAAGCTGCTTTATTAGGCGATTCCTCAGCTGTGAATCCCCCAGCAAAGACTTCATGGAGTGTGTAATATAAATGAGATTCAACATCAGCATTAGAAAATCATTCCTTGATTCGTGACTCTTATCTCCATGCAGCTTCTCGCTGCTAAAGAGTGAACTTAATATAATTTCACCTTGGCTCGGGGTCAGTGCGGCTCAGTGTATTTTGGTCTGTTTGTAATGCAATATAATTGGCCGCCCCTGAACCAATTTATAGCTTGTCCCAGCCATGAGCAGCCATTGCAGTGATATAAAATACACTTCTGTGCTTGTTGTTTTAAAGTCAGCAGCAAATGACTAGACTTCTCTCAACATATGGAACTAGAACTGCCGATTGACACTGTAAATGTTGTAAATATTTAACTGCAATGTCAGATCAATCATGGTTATCATTAGGCATCCATGTACCTTTTTGCGCTACACCCTCACTTATCACAGCATGGCTATAAGTCAATGCACTGCCAGTGTGAAATAATGCAACATTTTAAACTTAGCAACGTGTGCAAGACTGTAATTAGAGAGCGCTTGGGCCATGGACACTGATAACTTATCCTGAGCATTAAGATATTCAGTAGGCCTGGGCCCCTCCTGTATTTCGCATTGGCTCACTGTATGCCTATGTTTAGGATTTGCAGGCGATTTCCCAGCTCTGAATTCATGCAGTGTTTGATGTAATTCACTGTGTCTTCAAACACAGTGAGATCTTGCCTGGTGTACAAGCTTTGTATCTTTATGAACACTTCATAACACTAGCCTGGTGAGCAAGCTTTGTATCTTTATGAACATTTCAGCAGAACATTAAATCAACAGATGGAACTAGAATTGCTGATTGACACTGTAAGTTTTGCCGACATATAACTGCAGTGTGAGAACAATCACATTTAACATTATGCTTCCATGTACGTTTTGGCGCTGCATCACCCGAACAAACCTAGTTCATCACAGCACAGCTATCAGGCAATTCATTGCCAGTGTACAAACATGCACATTTTGAACTTAGCAACGTGGGCAAGACTGGAACCAGAAAGTGCCTGGGCCGTGGGCAGTGATAACTTAATTTGAGCGTTAAGATTTTCATTATCATTATACATTACATTAACACAACCTGATCTCCGAGATCTGTTTGGGACAGAAGTGAGGACTGAGTGGGCGAGAAAATTCCTTCCGGGGTTAGGTTTTCTTTCAAAAAGGTGTGAGAAAATTCTGGTTTACTTCCTTGCATGCTGATATAGCTCAATGTGGAGAGCGTTAGCGTTAAGACCCAAAAGTACCTGCTTCAATTTCGGGTTTTGGCAATTTTTGATTATTTTGTTTAAGGGGAGAGGCTGGTTTTGTATGGGGACAGTGTTTGAGGGATGGGCTGCTCAGCGGTTCCATGATAATTTTCAAAATTAATTTTGTTCGATGCAGCGCTCTTTTTCTGTTACTTTCTATTTACATTCAGCCCAGTTTGAATATGAACAGTTAAAAATGTTTAAGCGATGTGATGTGTTCAATGTTTATGCAGTAACTCTGTCACCCAGTGTGATGCGGAAACACGATCCCGTCAGGCTGGGCTTTCACGTACCTTCAGCGGACTTTGTGGTCAGTTATCTTAGTTGGTTAGAGCATGGTAGACTAACGTTAAGGTCGCTGATTCGATCTCTGTAAGGGACATTTGAATGCAATTGATGTTTTTTTCGGTTTTTCATAACATTTAAAATCCAATCTTTATAATGAAACAAATCTATGCAGAATCCCAAGGGTTGGGAATTATTTGGAATAACATCCATTGCTTGTTTGCCGCCGGGGTGAAGAGGCACCTCTTTCTGATTATTTGTGTTTCTTGGTCTGCTGATAAACAATAAACTGGCGGCCTGTTCCCGTAAATGGTCATCAGCAGGAACGGACAGACAGAACGGTTCTGTCCCCCGAGATGAGCAAAAGGCTTCAGTTCAGGACAAATACACCAAATGAAATGTTCACCCAGCACCGAGAGTGAACAACCCAGAGAAAAGGACAGAATGAAATCGATTTCAGTGGATGCCTACCCGCACTTAATGCTGTGGTTGCGCGGACATGCCTTTCGTGTTCTCAGCAAAATTGCCATTTGGGTTTTACCTGGCACGAATGTGATGTGAATTTCGAAGGAGCAAGAAGGAAATACTGCGTTTGTCTGCTTGTTGGCAAAGTACTTGCAGGAGCTTACCTGGTGGTCTAGTGGCTAGGATTTACACTTTCACTGTTCGTGCTCAGGGCTTGCTTCCCGGTCAGGGAACAGTGTATTTTGTGCTGTTTGAACTGCAAGGTAAACGGCTGCTCCTGAATAAATTTTCAGCTCACCACAGTGCTGCTGAACCAACCTTCAGCAGCGCATCATTCGTTGCAACAATACAAGATACTTCTGTGCTTGCTATTTCAAAGTCAGCAGTAAATGCCTAGATCTCTTTCAAGAAATGGAACTAGAATTTCTGATCGATGCTGTAAATGTTTCTAATCATGGCTATCATTAGTCTTCCATGTACCTTTTTGCACCACATCACTCTCGCTTATCACAGCACGGCTATTAATCAATGCATTGCCAGTGTGGAAAAATTCAACATTTTAATCTTAGTAACTTGTGCAACATTGTAATCAGAGAATGCCTGGGCTATGGGCTTATCCTGAACATGAAGATATTCATTTGACCTGGCCCTTCCTGTATTGCACTTTGGCTCACTGTATGTCTTTGTTTTAGTTTCACAGGCGATTTCCCAGATCTGAATTCCCCAGCAGAGAATTCATGGAGTGTTTGATCTCAAGGAGATTCAACATCAGTATCGTTAACTCTCTCCTTGTTTCACGACACTTACTGCTAAGGACTGAACCTGTGATAATTTCACTTTGGCTCGAATTCAGTGCGGCTCACTGTGACTTCGGCCCATCTCCCTTTCACAACCCATCAGTGCCATCAAAAGAACGGGGAATTTTATTAACATTTTATATTCTGAAATTTGAACAAACAATCAGCATATTTCACTGTGAGATGTAGCCTGGTGAGCTTTGCATCTTTATGAACACTTCAGCAGAACATTAAATCAACATATGGAACTAGATTTACTGATTGACACTGTAAGTTTTGCCAACATTTAACTGCAGTGTGAGAACAATCACAGTTATCATTAGGCTTCCATGTACGTTCTGGCGCGGCATCACCCAAACAAACCGAGCTGCTCACAGCACGGCGATCAGTCAATTCATTGCCAGTGTGGAAAAATACACATTTTGAACTTAGCAACTTGTGCAAGACTTGCATCAGAGAGTGCCTGGGCCGTGGGCAATGATAACTTAATCTGAACGTTAAGATTTCATTATCATTATACATTTCATTAACACAACCTGAGCACCGAAATCGGTTTGCGACCAATTGCCCACAAGTAAGGCCTGAGTGGGCGGGGCAATTACTACCAGGGTTAGGTTTTCTTTCAAAAAAGTGTGAGAAAGTTATGCTTCATTTGCTTTCGGGCCGAAAAAGCTCAGTTGGTAGAACGTTAGGCTGAAGATCTAAAGGTGCCTGGCAGGACCCACATCTTGGGTTTCGGCAATATCTGGGTATTTTGTGTTCTCTTCAAATTTAAGGGGAGAGGCTGGTTTTATATGTGGACAATACTTGAGGGACAGGCTTTTCAGCGGTTGTGTGATAATTATCAAAATTAATTCTGTTAGATTCAGCGCTCTTTTTCTGTTACTTTCTATTTACACTCTGCCCAGTTTTGTATATGAACAGTGAACAATGTGTACGCGATGTGATAGGTTCAATGTTTGTGCAGTAAATCGATCACCCAGTGTGTACCGGAAACACATATTCGTTACATGGTGTGACCGGTTAGCTCAGTTGGTTTGAGCATGGGGCTATTAACGCCAAGGTAGTGGGTTTGGTCCCTGTTCGAATGTTGTTCATAATTTTTTCCGGTTTTTCATAACATTTCATCCAATATTTATAATGAAACAAATTCATGCAGAATCAAAAAGGTTGCGAATTATTTGGAATAACTTCCATTGATTCTTTGCCGCTGTGGCGATGAGGCACATCTTTCTGTTTATTTCTATTTCTTGGTCTGCTGATAAACGACGAATTGGCGACCTGTTCCCGTTAATGGTCATAAGCAGGAACAGTTAGACTGAACGTTTCTGCCCCCAGAGATGGGCAAATGGCTTTAGTTCAGGACAAATAGATCAAATGAAATGTTCACCTGGCACCGAGAGTGAACAAACCAGAAAAAAGGATAGGCAGAAATAGATTGAAGTGGATGCCTACCCGCACTTAATACTGTAGTTGTGCGGATATGTCTTTCATAAGAACATAAGAATTAGGAACAGGAGTCGGCCATCTAGCCACTCGAGCCTGCTCCGCCATTCAACAAGATCATGGCTGATCTGGCCGTGGACTCAGCTCCACTTACCCGCCCGCTGCCCGTAACCCTTAATTCCCTTCTTGGTTAAAAATCTATCTCTCTGTGATTTGAAGACATTCAATGAGCTAGCCTCAACTGCTTCCTTGGGCAGAGAATTCCACAGATTCACAACCCTCTGAGAGAAGAAATTCCTTCTCAACTCGGTTTTAAATTGGCTCCCCCTAGGCTGTGACCCTAGGTCTAGTCTCCCCGACCAGTGGAAACAACCTCTCTGACTCGATCTTGTCTATCCCTTTCATTATTTTAAATGTTTCCATAAGATCACCCCTCATCCTTCTGAACTCCAACGAGTAAAGACCCAGTCTGCTCAATCTATCATCATAAGGTAACCATCTCATCTCCGGAATCAGCCAAGCGAATCGTCTCATCACGCACTGCAAAGCTAGTATATCCTTCCTTAAGTAAGGTGACCAAAACTGCAAGCAGTATTCCAGGTGCGACTCACTTTTACCCTGTACAGTTGCAGCAGGACCTCCCTGCTTTTGTACTCCATCCCTCTCGCAAAGAACGCCAACATTCCATTCGCCTTCCTGATTACCTGCTGCACCTGCAAACTAACTTTTTGGGATTCATGCACAAGGACGCCCAGGTCCCTCTGCACTGCAGCATGTTGTAATTTTTTCCCATTCAAATAATATTCTCTTTTACTGTTTTTTTTCCCAAGGTGGATGACCTCACATTTTCCGACATTGTATTGCATCTGCCAAAACTTAGACCATTCGCTTAATCTAACTAAATCTCTTTGCAATCTCTCTGTGTCCTCTACACAACCCGCTTTCCCACTAATCTTTGTGTCATCTGCAAATTTTGTTACACGACACTCTGTCCCCTCTTCCAGGTCATCTATGTCTCAACAAAAATGCCACTTGCTACAAACAGTTTTACGTGGCACGAATGTGATGTGAATTTCGAAGGAGCAAGGAGGAAAGACTGAGTTGGTCTGTTTGTATGTAGGCACTCTTTTTATGACTCCAAGAGGCAGTGGTGTGGTACTTAAACTGTAAAGACGGTAGTCCTTTATTGCAGCTAAGAAGGAGAGGACCCCAAGATGTGAGCTCCCTTTTATACTGGGTTACCTGCAGTGTGAAGGTGACATTTAGGTCTCCAGCAGCAGCACCCTCTGGTGTACAGGTAAGGTCTGTTCAGCGTGAAGGTGGTGACGTGATCAGTAGTGGGCTGTGGGAGCTTTTGATGAGGGCTGTGTTGGTGCCATGTGTGATTCCTGTGCATGAAGCTGGCCATATACATTTCCCCACACACACACAGACCATGTGCGTGTCACTTTTGTGGGATCCCTCAGTGCGGGTGCCAGTGCAGCAGTGGGTAGGGTACATACTCCGTAGCGTGGGTAAGTGTGTTGTGGTGGGAAGGGATAAGCAGCGAGGGTGCATGTTGTGCGGACTGTAATGCATTAATGCAGACTGAGCGGCCCGCAGCCTGCGAGTACCTTCGGAGTATGGCCGGGGAGCGCAAGGAGAAGTGTGGAGGCCTGGCCCAGGAGTCCAATCTACACTGCTTTTTCTCCTTACATTGTCACTTACAGCATTTACATCAATTTCTTGTATCTTGGTCTCTCCATACATGGTTGCATTTGCCATTTTTAAATTTCTATCATCATCATTAAGCGTTACAAGCTTGTTCTCAACATTACTTACACAAGCATTCATTACATTTTCTCATCAGTTATTCCGGCATCACAATTCAACGTTACATTATCATACCTGCATTTTCTAACTGCATTTTAACTTTAAAGTCCTTGTCATCTTTACAGTGAAACTGTCCCTTTAAATTCTTTCGGTTGCCAGTCTCCTTTAAGGGGGCCTTCCAATCCGCTACGCCGCTCGTTGCCACGTGTCGCTCCTCCAAAGCTGCCCCTCGTGGTCTGGTCGTGGCCATTTTGATTTTAGGTTCTTCGTCTCGTGGTGCGGCCGCCATCATCTCGCTCTCCTCCAGTTAGTCTGTGGTGATCTTTCCTTCTCAGGTACAGCCACAGACGCCGGGAATCCACTTTTCTCGACGATTTGCTTACCTGGAGTTCTGCCACGGCCCAGAAGATGAAGTCTGGACCTTTAGTTCTGCTGATCTCGCCATGGTATTGTGAAGTTGTCACGTGCAGTAGAGCTGGATGGTAGGATTTCTAGGTGCAGGCATGGATCCAAGTTGTGGACTGAATGGGATGTGGATTGCTGGAGCCCGGAGGCCGTCATCACTTCGATTGACTTGGACCTGCTTCATCCAACTTCTTCCCAGCAGTGTTGGACCATCGATGGCAGTGATCCACAGGGGGAGTTTGTTCATCCCACCGCCCTGGGAGAAGTAGACATCCCCGCTGCCATTAACCGTGGTTTGCCTTTGGTGTAGGTGAGCAGCTTCGCTTGGACCGGAGACAGTTTTGCTCGTTTGGCGGGATTGATCCAAAGTTTTTCAAAGGTCGGCTGGCTCATCAAAGACTGGCTCGCCCCTGTTTCGATCTCCATTGAAACTGGAATTCCTATGATGTCTACTTCCATCTTCCATGGGGAACTTTCAGTGGAGGAGGGATAAATTCCAAACTCTTCTTCTAGGGGTTGAGCAGCTTCATCATCATCTATGTCGGAGACCAGGTGATCAGACAATTCTTCAGCGACGTGCTGAGTAAAGCTTTTTATGTACATTCTCTGAAGGTGCCCTTTCGCTTTTCAGCCTTTGCATCTATAGTCTTTGTAGCGGCACTGCTGGGCCCTGTGGTTTCCTCCACAGCGCCAGCATGGGGCTAACCGATTTGCCCCATGTGGTGGACTCAGGGCTG
This sequence comes from Pristiophorus japonicus, assembly GCF_044704955.1. Lineage (NCBI taxonomy): Eukaryota > Metazoa > Chordata > Chondrichthyes > Pristiophoridae > Pristiophorus > Pristiophorus japonicus. Next base: position 282,540 of record NW_027250702.1, on the reverse strand, counting down.
CGGGACTCGGGGCAGCAATTCTGCCTTTAGAAGTAGCCATTCGGTTCACTGCATTCGTTAGTTTAGAGTTCTGGATGTGGGTCATTATTCGCTTGGAGTCGCTGCCTGAAATCAATTGAATTGCATTCTGCTGGGTGACTGTGATGTCCGCAGAGAGCAGTTTGTGGAGGAGGCCCTTGTGGCCGATTCCACTGACAAATATGTCCCTTGGTGCTTCTTTAAGTTGGTCGTCAAAATCACATGGTGATCTTCTTAAATCTACAGCATACTTAGCAATTTCTTGGCCTTCGGGTCGCCGGTGAGTGGAGACCAGTGCCTGGCTGTGAGGATGCTGTCTTTGGGTTTCAGTTACTCCTGTATTAAGCTTACAAGTTCCCCATAGCTTTTGCTGTCTTCGCTGGTGCGAGCAAGTCCCTGACAAGGCCATGGATAGTGGGCCCACAACTACTAAGCAGGACGGCCCTGCAGTTGTGCGACAGTGTAGCCGCTGTGTCCCCATCCAGGTCGTTGACTATGAAGAAGTGCTTTAACCTTTCCACGAAGGCGTCCATATCTTCCCCATCGGTGAATATTTGACAGTTGCTGACATTCGAAATGTTGTGCGTGTAGTTCGTGACCTCGGCGCCAGTTATTGTGCAGGTAGATATTCTGATAATGACTCCACGAGACAGGGATACGATACTTAAACTGTGAAGACTGTAGTCCTTTATTGCAGCACCTAGAGTGATGACACCAAGAGGTGAGATCCCTTTTATACAGTGTTACCTGCAGTGTGCAGGTGACCCTTAGGTCTCCAGCATCAGCAGCCTCTGGTGTACAGTTAAGGTGTGTACAGGGTGAAGGTACATTAAGTGTTAGAGTACATCAAAAAATTACATCATAACATTGTAGGCGTGCATACATGGCAGACTGTTTGCTGGCAAAGATATTTGCAGTAGCTTCCCCGGTGGACTAATGGCGAGGATTTGGTGCTTTTACCGCTGCAGCCTGCCTTTGATTCCCGGTCAGAGAACAGTGTATTTTCGGCTCTTTACAGTGGTACTCCTGAACAAATTTACAGCTCAACACACTGCTGCTGCTCCACCCATCAGCAGCGCAACATTTCTTGCAGCGATACTACATACACTTCTGTGCCTGCAGTTTTAAAGTCAGCAGTCAATGACTAGACCTCTCTCAACAACTGAAACTAGAATTGCTGATTGACACTGTAAATGTTGCCAGTCATGTCCATAATTAGTCTTCAATGTAACTTTTTGCGCCATATCACCTTGCCTATCACAGCACGGCTATCAGGCAATGCACTGCCAGTGTGGAAAATTCAACATTTTAAACTTAGCAACATGTGCAAGATTGGAATCCGATTATGCCTGGCCTTTGACCACTGATAAATTATCCTGAGCAATAAGATTTTCATTATCATTATATATTACATTAGCACAACCTGAACTCCGAGACCTGTTTGGGACCCATTGCCCCGAAGTGGGGACTGAGTGGGCGGGGCAATTGCACCCGGGGTTAGCTTTTCTTTCAAAAAGCTGTGAGAAAGTTTTGCTTCTTTTGCTGTCGGGCTGAAAAAGCTCAGTTGGGAGAGCGTTTGACAGAAGATTTAAAGGTCCCGGGTTTCGGCAATTGCTGGTTATTTTGTGTTCCCTTCATTGTATGGGGAGAAGCTGGTTTTATATCTGGACAGTGCTTGAGAGATGGGCTGCTCAGCGCTTGCATGTCAGTAATTTCTATAATGAATTGTTAGATTCATGCGCTGTTTTGCTGTTACTTCTTACTTAGACCCTGCCCAGTTTTATATATTAACATTGAACAATGTTTAAGCGATATCATGTGTTCAATGTTTTTGCAGTAACTCGGTCACCCAGTGTGAGCCGGAAACACAATCACCTCAGGCTGGGCTGGCACCTACCTTCAGGACACTTTGTGGCCGGTTAGCTCAGTTGGTGCTAATAACGCCAATATCCCCTTACGCACCATTCAAATATTTCTCATAATTTTTTCGGTTCTTCCTAACATCTAAAATCTAATCTTTCAAAAGAAACAAATCCACACAGAATCCCAAGGGTTGGGAATTATTTGGAATAACATCCATTTCTTGTTTGCCGCTGTGCCGGAGAGACAAACTTTCTGTTTATTTGTGTTGCTGGGATGCTGATAAAAGGTGAAGCAGCGGCCTGGTCCCGTAAATGGTCAAAAGCAGGAATAGACAGACAGAACAGCTCTGTCCCCGAGACAGGCAAACCAAATCAAATGTTCACCGTCTCCAAGAGTGAAAAATCCAGAGAAAAGGACAGAATGAAATAGATTTCATTGGATGCCTAGCCGCACTGTGGCTGCTCCTGAACAAACTTGCAGCTCACCACACTGCTGCTGCCCCTAACAGCAGCGCATGATTCTTTGCTGCATTACAAAATACTTCCCCGACTATTGTTTTAAGTTCAGCAGTAAACAACTCGACATCTCTCAACATTGCTGATTGGCACTGAAAGTTTTAGCAACATTTAACTGCAGTGTGAGAACAATCACAATTATCATTCGTCTTCCATGTACGTTCTGGCGCTGCTTCACCCTAAAAAAACCTAGTTCATCACAGCACGAATATCAGGCAATTCATTGCCAGTGTGGACACATGCATCATTTTGATCTTAGCAACGTGTACAAGACTGTAATCAGAGAGTGCCTTCACCATATGCAGTGATAACTTAACCAGAGCATAGAGATTTGTATTATCATTTTACATTACAGTAACACAACCTGAGCTCCGAGATTTGTTTGCGACCCAATGCCCCGAAGTGAGGATTGAGTGGGCGGGGAAATTCCTCCCGGGGTTAGATTTTCTTTCAGAAATGAGTGATAAAGTTTTCGTGTGGTTGCTGTCGTCCTGTAATAGCTCAGTTGGAGAGCGGTAGACTGGCGATTTCACAATCCATGGATCAATCCTGGGTTTTGGCAATTTCTCGTAATTTTGTGTTCCCTTCATTTTAAAGAGAGAGGCTGTATTTATATCCGAACAGTGCTCATCTCTATTTTAAATGGGTGGCCACTTATGCTAAGATCATGCCCCCTAGTTCTCGTCTCTCCCATCAGTGGAAAGATCCTCTCCGCATTCACTTTGTCAAGCTCCCTCATAATATTATACTTTTCAATATGATCACCTCTCATTCTTCTGAATTGCAAAGACGAGAGGCACAGCCATCTCAACCGTTCCTCATAAGTCAACCCCCTCATCCCCAGAATCAATCCAGTGAAATTTCTCTGAACTGCCTCCAAAGCAAGTATATCCTTTCGTTAAAATGGAAAACAAAACTGCACGTAGTATTCCTGGTGTGGCCTCACTAATAACTTATATAGCTGTAGCAAGATTTCCCTGCTTTTATACTCCATCCCCTTTGCAATAAAGGCCAAGATACCATTGGCGTACCTGATCACTTGCTGTACCTGCATGCTATCCTTTTGAGTTTCATGCAAGTACCCTCAGGTCCTGCTGTACTGCATCATTTTGCAATCTTTATCCATTTAAATAATAACTACCTCTTGAATTTTCTGCAACAGTGCATGATCTCACACTTTCAAACATTATACTCTATCTGCCAAAGTTTTGCCCACTCACTTAGCCTGCCTTTGTCCTTTTGCAGATTTTTTGTGTCCTCCTCACACATTGCTTTTCCTCCCATCTTTGTATCGTCAACAAACTTGGCTACGTTACACTCAGTCCATTCTTCCCTGTCGCTAATATAGATTGTAAATAGTTGGGGTGCCAGCACTGATCCCTGCGGCACCCCACTGGTTACTGGTTGCCTAGCAGCGAATGAACCATTTATCCCGACTCTCTGTTCTCTGTTAGTTAGCCAATCTTCTAGCCACGATAATATGTTACCCACAACCCCGTGAGCTTTTATCTTGTGCAGTATCCTTTTATGTGGCACCTTGTCAAATGCCGTCTGGAAGTCCAAATACAGCAAATCCACTGGTTCCTTCTTTTCCCATCCTGTTCTTTACATTCTCAAAGAATTTGAGCAAATTTGTCAAACATGATTTCCCGTTCATAAATCCATGCTGACTCTGCATGACCAAATTATGCTTTTCCAAATGTCCTGCTACTGCAACCACACCTGGAATTCTGTGTCTGTTTAAAAGAGATGGATGTCAGTTCCGGTTCACAATGATGTTTGAAATCTGTTTCCACTGACAGAATTGGCAAATATTTCTCCTTCCACAGTCAAAGGCCAATGATATTCAGGTCCTGAGAAATCGAATGATTCCATTAGATGCTGATGTGATGTTTGGTTTGAGTATCCGTCAGCGAATCCTGCCCTTGCAATACCCTGGAAAAGAAGTTTACAAAAATCATTACTGCAAGTACAGGACAGAAATTCAGAACAGACAATTCTAGATTCCATGCAACATTCTTTCCTCTCTTGTTCCTCCAAAGCTGCAAATCCCCATCTCATACACTCTCCGTCCTCCCTGTCCTGAAATTCAAACAAATCGCACGTCTGAAGACAGCTTGTCCTCCGCTCCCAGATTTCACCACCAACTCTGTCTGGGTTCAGTTCTACACACATTGGTTCCCATTCTCTCCTCCCCTGAAGGCGCTGACTCTGGCTGGGTTCAGCTCTATACTCACTGGTTCCACTCCCCTGAAGGTGCTGACTCTGGCTGGGTTCAGTTCTACATTCACTGGTTCCCCTCTCCCTCCCCTGAAGGTACTGACTCTGGCTGGTTTCAGTTCTACACTCACTGGTTCCTCTTCCCTGAAGGTGCTGACTCTGGCTGGGTTCAGTTCTACACTCACTGGTTCCTCTTCCCCGAAGGTTCTGACTCTGGCTGGGTTCAGTTCTACATTCACTGGTTCCCCTCCCTCCCCCCCCTTGACGGTGCTGACTCTGGCTGGGTTCAGTTCTACATTCACTGGTTTCCCTCTCTCTCCCTCACCTCAAAGTGTTGACTCTGGCTGGGTTCAGTTCTACACTCACTGGTTCCCCTCCACTGAAGGTGCTGACTCTGGCTGGGTTCAGTTCTACATTCACAGGTTCCCCTCCCTCTTCCTCCCCTGAAGTTACTGACTCTGGCTGGGTTCAGTTCTATATTCACTGGTTCCCCTCTCCTTCCCTCCCCTGGAGTATACTTGGGATGGTTTTCTAGACCAATATGTCGAGGAACCAACTAGAGGGCTGGCCATTCAAGACTGGGTGATGTGTAATGAGAAACGACTAATTAGCAATCTTGTTGTGCGAGGCCCCTTGGGGAAGAGTGACCATAATATGGTCGAATTATTTATTAAGATGGATAGTGACACAGAGACTAGGGTCCTGAACTTGAGGAAAAGTATCTTCGATGGTATTGTGAATGTTTAAAAATGTATAGAGACATTGAAGTTGAGAACGTGGGAATTGTATAGGGACAGAATAAGCTAACAAAGAATTCATGGAGGAATAGACATGACATCTCAGACTCGAGACTGCGAAATGTTACAACACTAACACATATTGAAACAAAACCCACAGCTTGCAGAAAAACCTCAAGTTCTTATTAAATCATGTTATTAACCTGAAACATTAACAGAAGGTCTTTGTTTAAAATCAGACCATACTTATGTCGGCTTATGAGTAGACAAAGGGAAAGAGGGACCAAAAGAGATAGGCTGAACTAGGATGTCACTATAGCCCTATCTTGTTATCTTTTGCCGAAAATGTATAACCATCGTCCCTTTACAATGTAATGTCACTTTGTCCGTAGGAAGTGGGTGTGTTCGAACAGCCTTGCATTCCTTCTGTCTGATAAAGTCCCCGATCGGGATTTGCTTTTTAAATAAAAGCTTGCTTTGTTTAAAGCATAAACGGTATTCGTTTCAGTAATTTTACTGAACCAGATTGAGGTAAAAGAATCCAGAAATCAACATTTGGTGTCAGAAGTGGGATCTCAACGGACGACTGCCGAAAACTTGCGAATTAAGAGCCAGACTAGCCTTGGACGAGACGAGGGGAAAGTGGCCACTGGAGTGAGTATCATTTCAACACTGCTCCAGTTTCCCCCGGTTTCAAAAGTCTGAGGAAAGTTTAGCCACTCGCTGGTTCTCAGGTAGTGTCTGAACGAGATCCAGGACAATCTGGTGAATACCTTTCAAACTTAGAATAGGGATAGAGATAGGGAAATTGCGCGGTGACGCAAAGCAAGCGGCGACTTGGAAAGATAGGTTATAGTTCGAGCTAGATAGGGATGGATGATCAATCATGGAACCAAAAATTAATAGGAAAGAAAATAGACTCTTGTGAACATCTTTTTAAATGAGAAATGCTTCTGTGATTTTTACTGTAAAAAAAAGCCGGGGAGTTGTGGTTTGTTTAATCTCCACCTACTTTTTCAAAGAGAATGAAAGTTGTTTTAACCCTTCGTAGTGTTGTCCTGTATGTGGTAAGTTTAAGAGTGTGAACCTTATTGAATTACGAATATGAAAGTTTTGTTTAACCCTTCGTAGTTTTGTCCTGTATGTGGTAAGTTTAAGAGTGTGAACCTTATTGAATTATTTGGATGATAAGTTACGGAGCCAGGAAATGCAGAAAGGATAGTTGAGTAAAAAAAAAAAAAATTACATGGTCACGGTGGTGAAAAAAAAGGATTTAACATGCTCACTTACTTGTTGAAAGAAAACATTCAGAGAAGGCACAGAAAAACAATTGAGATGGATTCAAAAGGATTCAAAAAAAATATTATGTTAAATAACACGACCTTGAGGCATCAAACAAATATAATCCCTCAAACTAATACAGTCCATAAAAGTAATACAGTTCATCAAACTAATACAGCCCCTCAAACTAATACATGCCCTCAAACCAATATAGTCCCTCAAACTAATACAGTCCATAAAACAAATACAGTCCATCAAACTAATACAGCCCCTCAAACTAATACAGCCTCTCAAACGAATACAGTCCATAAAACTAATACAGTCCATCAAACTAATACAGCCCCTCAAACAAATAGAGTCCTTCAAACTAATACAGGCCCTCAAACTAATACAGTCTCTCCAACAAATACAGAACCGCAAATTAATACAGGTCCTCAAACTAATACAGTCTCTCAAAGTAATACAGACCCTCAAACTAATACAGCCTCTCAAACGAATACAGTCTCTCAAACTAGTATAGAAACTCAAACTAATACAGACCCTCAAACTAATACAGTCTCTCAAAGTAATACAGACCATCAAACTAATACATTCTCTCACAGTAATACAGATCCTCAAACTAATACAGTCCCTCAAACTAATACAGTCCCTGAAAGTAATACAGGCCTTCAAACTAATACAATCTCTTCAACTAATAAAGGGTCTCAAACTAATACAATCCTTCAAACTAACACAGTCCCTCAAACTAATACAGACCCTCAAGCTAATACAGCCCCTCAAACTAATATAGGCCCTAAACTAATACAGTCCCTCAAACTTATACATTACCTCAAACTAATATAGACCCTCAAACTAATACAGCCCCTCAAACTAATACAGTCTCTCAATCGAATACAGTCTCTCTAACTAGTACAGAAACTCAAACTAATACAGACCCTCAAACTAATGCAGTCTCTCACAGTAATACAGACCCTCAAACTAATACAGACCCTGAAACTAATACAGTCCCTGAAACTAATACAGGCCTTCAAACTAATACAATCTCTTCAACTAATAAAGGGTCTCAAACTAATATCGGCCCTCAAACTAACACAGGCCCTCAAACTAACACAGTCCATCAAAATAATACAGTCCATCAATCTAAAACAGTCCCTCAAACTAATACAGTCCCTCAAACTAATACAGTTCATCAAACTAATACAGCCCCTCAAACTAATACAGTCCATCTAACTAACACAGTCCATCAATCTAATGCAGACTCTCAAACTAATACAGTCCATCAAACTAATACAGCCCCTCAAACTAATACAGTCCCTCAAACTTGTACATTCCCTCAAACTAATACAGACCCTCAAATTAATACAGGCCCTCAAACTAATACAGTCTCTCAAAGTAATACAGACTCTCAAACTAATACAGTCTCTCACAGTAATAAAGACCCTCAAACGAATACAGACCCTCAAACTAATACAGTCCCTGAAACTAATAGAGGCCTTCAAACTAATACAATCTCTTCAACTAATAAAGTGTCTCAAACTAATACAGTCCTTCAAACTAATACAGTCCCTCAAACTAATACAGGCCCTCAAACTAATACAGGCCCTCAACCTAACACCGCCCATCAAACTAATACAGACCATCAAACTAAAAGAGCCCCTCAACTAATGTAGTCCATCAAACTAATACAGTCCATCAAACTAATACAGCCCCTCAAACTAATACAGGCCCTAAAACTGATAATGTCCACCAAACTAATCCAGTCCATCAAACTAATACAGTCATTCAAACTAATACATTCCATCAAATTAATACAGTCCATCTCACTAATACATACCTTCAAACTAATACAGTCCCTCAAACTAACACAGTCCATCAAACTAATCCAGTCCATGAAACTAATACAGCCCCTCAAACTAATACCGCCCCTCACACTAATACAGTCCATCAAATTAATACAATCCATCAAACTAATACAGCCCCTCAAACTAATACAATCCCTCAAACTAATACAGTCCATCAAAGTAATACAGTCCATCAAACTCATACACACTCTCAAACAAATACAGCCCCTCAATCTAATACAGGCCTTCAAATTAATACAGTCCCTCAAACTTATACATTCCCTCAAACTAATATAGACCCTCAAACTAATACAGCCCCTCAAACTAATACAGGCCCTCAAATTAATACAGGCCCTCAAACTAACACAGTCCATCAAACTAATACAGACCATCAAACTAAAAGAGCCCCTCAAATTAATTAAGTCCATCAAACTAATACAGTGCATAAAACTAATAGAGCCCCTCAAAGTAATACAGGCCCTAAAACTAATACAGTCCATCAAACTAATCCAGTCCATCAAACTAATACAGCCCCTCAAACTAATACAGTCCATCAAACTAATACAGCCCCTCAAACTAATACAGTCCCTCAAACTAATACTGTCCATCTCACTAATACAGTTCCTCAAACTAATACAGTTCCTCAAACTAATACAGACCCTTAAACTAATACTGTTCATCTCACTAATACAGTCCATCAAACTAATACAGTCCCTCAAACAAATACAGTCCCTCAAACTAATACTGTCCATCTCACTGATACAGTCCCTCAAACTAATACAGTCCCTCAAAGTAATACAGTTCATCTCACTAATACAGAACATCTAACTAAAACAATCCTTCAAACTAATACAGTCCATCAAAATAATACAATCCCTCAAACTAATACAGTCCATCTCACTAATACAGTCCATCAAACTAATACTGTCCATCAAACTAATACTGTCCATCAAACTAATACAGACCTTCAAACTAATACAGGGCCTCAAAATAATACAGTCCCTCAAACTAATACAGTCCCTCAAACTAATACAGTCCCTCAAACTAATACTGTCCATCAAACTAATACAGACCTTCAAACTAATACAGGGCCTCGAACTAATACAGTCCCTCAAACTAATACAGTCTCTCAAACGGAAACAGTCTCTCAAACTAATACATAAAGTCAAACTAATTCAGACCCTCAAACTAATACTGTCTCTCAAAGTAATACAGACCCTCAAACTAATACAGTCCATCGAACTAATACAGACCCTAAAACTAATACAGTCTCTCAAACTAATACAGAACTCCAAACTGATACGGTCTCTCAAACGAATAAAGTCCATTAAACTAACACAGAGCCTAAAACTAATAGAGACCCGCAAATTAACACAGACCCTAAAACTAATACAATCCTTCAAACTAATGTAGTCCATCAAACTAATACAGTCCATCTCACTAATACAGTCCATCAATCTAATACAGTCCATCAAACTAATACAATCCTTCAAACTAATAGAGTCCATCAAACAAATACAGACCATCAAACTAATACACTCCATCAAACTAATACAGTCCATCTCACTAATACAGTCCATCAAACTAATACAGTCCAACACACTAATAGAGTCCATCAAACTAATACAGTCCATCAAACTAATACAGACCTTCAAACTGATACAAGGCCTCAAACTAATACAGACCCTCAAACTAATGCAGTCTCGAAAACGAATACAGTCCCTCAAACTAATAAAGGATCTCAAACTAATAAAGGCTTCAAACTGATAAATTCACCCAAACTAACAGAGACCCACAAACTAATACAGTCCATCAAACTAATTCAGTCCATCGACTAATACAGACCCTAAATTAATACAGTCCATCAAACTAATATAGTCCATCAAACTAGTACAGACCCTCAAACGAATACAGTCCCTCAAACTAATACAGTCCCTCAAACTAATACTGTCCCTTAAACTAATACAGTCCATCTCACGAATACAGTCCATCAAACTAATACAATCCTTCAAATTAATACAGTCCCTCAAACTAATACAGTCCCTCAAACTAATACTGTCTATCTCACTAATACAGTCCATCAAACTAATACAGTCCCTCAAACTAATACAGTCCCTCAAACTAATACTGTCTATCTCACTAATACAGTCCATCAAACTAATACAGTTCCTCAAACTAATACAGTCCCTCAAGCTAATACAGTCCCTCAAACTAATACTGTCCCTTAAACTAATACTGTCCATCTCACTAATACAGTCCATCAAACTAATACAATCCTTCAAACTAATACAGTTCCTCAAACTAATACATTCCCTCAAACTAATACTGTCTATCGCACTAATACCGTCCATCAAACTAATACAGTCCCTCAAACTAATACAGTCCCTCAAACTAATACTGTCCATCTCACTAATACAGTCCATCAAACTAATACAGTCCCTCAAACTAATACAGTCCTTCTCACTAATACAGAACATCTAACTAAAACAATCCTTCAAACTAATACAGTACATCAAAATAATACAGTCCCTCAAACTAATACAGTCCCTCAAACTAATATAGTCCATCAAACTAATACAATCCTTCAAACTAATACAGTCCCGCAAACTAATACAGTCCCTCAAATTAATACAGTCCATCTCACAAATACAGTCCATCAAACTAATACAGTCCCTCAAACAAATACAGTCCCTCAAACTAATACAGTCCCTCAAACGAATACAGTCCCTCAAACGAATACAGTCCCTCAAACTAATAGAGTCCCTCAAACTAATACAGTCCCTTAAACGAATACAGTCCATCTCACTAATACAGTCCATCAAACTAATACAATCCTTCAAACTAATACAGTCCCTCAAAACTAATACAGTCCATCAACCTAATACTGTCCATCTCACTAATACAGTCCATCAAACTAAAACTGTCCCTCAAACTAATACAGTCCCTCAAACTAATACTGTCCATCTCACTAATACATTCCATCAAACTAATACAGTCCCTCAAACTAATACAGTCCCTCAAAGTAATACTGTCCATCTCACTAATACAGTCCCGCAAACTAATACAGTCCCTCAAACTAATACAGTCCATCTCACTAATACAGAACATCTAACTAAAACAATCCTTCAAACTAATACAGTCCATCAAAATAATACAGTCCCTCAAACTAATACAGTCCCTCAAACTAATACTGTCCATCTCACTAATACAGTCCCTCAAACTAATACAGTCCCTCAAACTAATACAGTCCATCAAACTAATACAGTCCCTCAAACTAATACAGTCCCTCAAACTAATACTGTCCATCTCACTAATACAGTCCATCAAACTAATACAGTCCCTCAAACTAATACAGTCCATCTCACTCATACAGAACATCTAACTAAAACAATCCTTCAAACTAATACAGTACATCAAAATAATACAGTCCCTCAAACTAATACAGTCCATCAAACTAATATAGTCCATCAAACTAATACAGTCCCTCAAACGAATACAGTCCCGCAAACTAATACAGTCCCTCAAACTAATACAGTCCATCTCACAAATACAGTCCATCAAACTAATACAGTCCCTCAAACAAATACAGTCCCTCAAACTAATACAGTCCCTCAAACTAATACAGTCCCTCAAACGAATACAGTCCCTCAAACGAATACAGTCCCTCAACTAATACAGTCCCTCAAACTAATACAGTCCCTTAAACGAATACAGTCCATCTCACTAATACAGTCCATCAAACTAATACAATCCTTCAAACTAATACAGTCCCTCAAAACTAATACAGTCCATCAACCTAATACTGTCCATCTCAATAATACAGTCCATCAAACTAATACTGTCCCTCAAATTAATACAGTCCCTCAAACTAATACTGTCCATCTCACTAATACATTCCATCAAACTAATACAGTCCCTCAAACTAATACAGTCCCTCAAAGTAATACTGTCCATCTCACTAATACAGTCCCGCAAACTAATACAGTCCCTCAAACTAATACAGTCCATCTCACTAATACAGAACATCTAACTAAAACAATCCTTCAAACTAATACAGTCCATCAAAATAATACAGTCCCTCAAACTAATACAGTCCCTCAAACTAATACTGTCCATCTCACTAATACAGTCCATCAAACTAATACAGTCCCTCAAACTAATACAGTCCCTCAAACTAATACAGTCCATCTCACTAATACAGTCCATCAAACTAATACAGTCCATCTCACTAATACAGTCCATCAATCTAATACAGTCCATCAAACTAATACAATCCTTCAAACTAATACAGTCCATCAAACAAATACAGTCCATCAAACTAATACACTCCATCAAACTAATACAGTCCATCTCACTAATACAGTCCATCAAACTAATACAGTCCAACTCACTAATAGAGTCCATCAAACTAATACAGTCCATCAAACTAATACAGTCCATCGAACTAATACAGACCTTCAAACTGATATATGGCCTCAAACTAATACAGACCCTCAAACTAATGCAGTCTCGAAAACGAATACAGTCCCTCAAACTAATAAAGGATCTCAAACTAATACAGTCCCTCAAACTAATAAAGGCTTCAAACTGATAAATTCACCCAAACTAACACAGACCCGCAAACTAATACAGTCCATCAAACTAATACAGTCCATCAACTAATACAGACCCTAAATTAATACAGTCCATCAAACTAATATAGTCCATCAAACTAATACAGTCCCTCAAACGAATACAGTCCCTCAAACTAATACAGTCCCTCAAACTAATACTGTCCCTGAAACTAATACAGTCCATCTCACGAATACAGTCCATCAAACTAATACAATCCTTCAAACTAATACAGTCCCTCAAACTAATACAGTCCCTCAAACTAATACTGTCTATCTCACTATTACAGTCCATCAAACTAATACAGTCCCTCAAACTAATACAGTCCCTCAAACTAATACTGTCTATCTCACAAATACAGTCCATCAAACTAATACAGTCCCTCAAACTAATACAGTCCCTCAAGCTAATACAGTCCCTCAAACTAATACTGTCCCTTAAACTAATACTGTCTATCTCACTAATACAGTCCATCAAACTTATACAGTCCCTCAAACTAATACAGTCCCTCAAACTAATACTGTCCAACTCACTAATATAGTCCCTCAAACTAATACAGTCCCTCAAACTAATACAGTCCCTCAAACTAATACTGTCTATCTCACTAATACAGTCCATCAAACTAATACAGTCCCTCAAACTAATACAGTCCCTCAAGCTAATACAGTCCCTCAAACTAATACTGTCCCTTAAACTAATACTTTCTATCTCACTAATACAGTCCATCAAACTTATACAGTCCCTCAAACTAATACAGTCGCTCAAACTAATACTGTCCATCTCACTAATACAGTCCATCAAACTAATACAGTCCCTCAAACTAATACAGTCCATCTCACTAATACAGTCCATCAAACTAATACTGTCCATCTCACTAATATAGTCCATCAAACTAATACAGTCTCTCAAACGAATACAGTCTCTCAAACTAATACATAAACTCAAACTAATTCAGACCATCAAACTAATACTGTCTCTCAAAGTAATACAGACCCTCAAACGAATACAGTCTCACAAACTAATACAGCCTCTCAAACTAATACAGTCCCTCAAACTAATATAGTCCATCGAACTAATACAGACACGCAAAATATTACTGTCCATCAAACTAATACAGACTCTAAAACTAATACTGTCCATCAAACTAATACAGAACCCCAAACTAATACAGACCCTCAAACTAATACAGTCTCTCAAACGAATACTGTCCATTAAACTAACACAGAGCCTAAAAGTAATACTGTCCATCAAACTAATACAGTCCCTCAAACTAATATAGTCCATCAAACAAATACAATCCTTCAAACTAATACAGACCATAAAACTAAAAAAGCCCCTCAAACTAATACAGTCTCTCAAACAAATACAGTCTCTCAAACTAATACAGAAACTCAAACTAATACAGACCCTCAAACTAATACTGTCTTTCAAACTAAAAACGTCCCTCAAACTAATTCAGACGCTCAAACTAATACAGTCCCTCAAACTAATACAGTCCCTCAAACTAATACAGTCCCACAAACTAATACAGTCTCTCAAACAAATACGGATCCTCAAACTAATACAGACCCTCAAACTAATAGAAACCCTCAAACTATTGCAGTCTCTCACAGTAATACAGACCCTCAAACTAAAATAGACCCTCAAATTAATACAGTCCCTGAAACTAAAACAGGCCTTCAAACTAATACAGTCCCTCAAACTAATACAGTCCCTTAAACTAATAAAGGTTCTCAAACTAATACAGTCCCTCAAACTAATACAGACCCACAAACTATACAGGTCCTCAAACTAATACAGTCCCTCTAACTAATACAGACCTTCAAACTAATACAGACCCACAACTATACAGGTCCTCAAACTAATACAGACACTCAATCTAATACAGTTTCTCAAAGTAATACAGACCCTCAAACTAATACAGTCTCTCAAACGAATACAGTCCATTAAACTAACACAGAGCCTAAAATTAATACAGACGCTCAAATTAACACAGACCCGAAAACTAATACTGTCCATCAAACTAATACAGTCCCTCAAACTAATATAGTACATCAAACTAATATAGTCCATCCAACTAAAAGAGCCCCTCAAACTAATATAGTCCATCAAACTAATATAGTCCATCAAAGTAATACAGTCCATCAAACTAATACTGTCCATCAAACTATTACAGACCATCAAACTAATACAGTCCATCTCACTTATACAGTCCATCAAACTAATACAGTCCATCAAACTAATCCAGCCCCTCAAATTAATACAGACCTTCAAACTAATACAGGGCCTCAAACTAATACAGTCTCTCAAACAAATACAAAACCTCAAACTAATACAGATCCTCAAATTAATACAGACCCTCAAACTAATACAGTCTCTCAAATAATACAGACCCTCAAACTAATACAGTCTCTCAAACGAATACACTCTCTCAAACTAATACAGAAACTCAAACTAATACAGACCCTCAAACTAATACTGTCTCTCAAAGTAATACAGACCCTCAAACTAATACAGTCTCTCACAGTAATACAGACCCTCAAACTAATACAGACCCTTAAACTAATGTCGTCCATCAAACTAAAAGAACCCCTCAAACTAATACAGACCCACAAACTAATACAGGTCCTCAAACTAATACAGTCCCTCAAACTAATAAAGTCCCTCAAACTAATACAGTCAATCAAATGAATACAGTCCCTCAAACTAATACAGTCCATCAAACAAATACAGTCTCTCAAACTGACACAGCCCCTCAAACTAATGCAGTCCATCGAAATAATACTGTCCATCAAACTAATACAGACCCTCAAACTAATACAGCCCCTCAAACTAATACAGTTCATCTAACTAATACAGTCCATCAAACTAATACAGTCCATCAAACTAATCCAGACCCTCAAAATAAAACAGACCTTCAAACTAATACAGGGCCTCAAACTAATACAGTCTCTCAAACTAATACAGACCCTCAAACTAATACAGTTTCTCAAACGAATACAGAAACTCAAACTAATACAGACCCTCAAACTAATACTGTCTCTCAAAGTAATACAGAGCCTCAAACTAATAAAGGCTCTCAAAATAATACAGTCTCTCAAAGTAATACAGACCCTCAAAATAATACAGTCTCTCAAACGAATACAGTCCATTAAACTAACACAGAGGATAAATTAATACAGACGCTCAAATTAATACAGACCCTAAAACTAATACTGTCCATCAAACTAATACAGCCCCTCAAACTAATATAGTCCATCAAACTAATACAATCCTTCAAACCAAAAAAAAACATCAAACTAAAAGAGCCCCTCAAACTAATATAGTCCATCAAACTAATATAGTCCATCAAACTAAAAGAGCCCCTCAAACTAATACAGTACAACAAACTAATACAGTCCATCAAACTAATATAGTCCATCAAACTAATACTGTCCATCACACTATTACAGTCCATCAAACTAATGCAGTCCATCTCACTAATACAGTCCATCAAACTAATACAGTCCATCAAACTAATCCAGCCCCTCAAACTAATACAGACCTTCAAACTAATAAAGGGCCTCAAATTAATACAGTCCATCAAACAAATACAGACTCTCAAACTGACACAGCCCCTCAAACTAATGCAGTCCATTTAAATAATACTGCCCATCAAACTAATACAGACCCTCAAACTAATACAGCCCCTCAAACTAATACAGTTCATATAACTAATACAGTCCATCAAACTAATACAGTCCATCAAACTAATCCAGCCCCTCAAACTAATACAGACCTTCAAACGAATACAGGGCCTCAAACTAATACAGTCTCTCAAACTAATACAGACCCTCAAACTAATACAGTCTCTCAAACGAATACAGTCTCTCAAACTAGTACAGAAACTCAAACTAATACAGACCCTCAAACTAATACTGTCTCTCAAAGTAATACAGACCCTCAAACTAATATAGTCTCTCACAGTAATACAGACCCTCAAACTAATACAGACCCTCAAACTTATGTTGTCCATCAAACTAAAAGAACCCCTCAAACTAATACAGACCCACAAACTAACAAAGATCCTCAAACTAATACAGTTCCTCAAACTAATACATTCCATTAAACTAATACATCCCCTCAAACTAATGCAGTCCATCAAACTAATACATCCCCTCAAATTAATACAGTCCATCAAACTAATACATCCCCTCAGACTAATACAGTCCATCAAATTTATACACTCCATCAAACTAATACAGTCCCTCAAACTAATGCAGTCGATCAAACTAATACAGTCCCTCAAACTAATACAGTTCATCAAGTCCATCAAAGTAATACAGACACTCAAACGAATACAGCCCCTCAAATTAATACAGTCCATCAAATTTATACAGTCCATCAAACTAGTACAGTCCATCAAACTAATACATCCCCTCAAACTAATACAGTCCATCAAATTTATACACTCCATCAAACTAATACAGTCCATCAAACTAATACAGAGCCGCAAACTAATACAGTCCATCAAACTAATACAGTCCCTCAAACTAATACAGTTCATCAAGTCCATCAAAGTAATACAGACACTCAAACGAATACAGCCCCTCAAATTAATATAGTCCATCAAACTAATACAGTCCATCATACTAATACAGTCCCGGAAAATAATACAGTCCATCAAACTAATACACACCCTCAAACTAATACAGTCTCTCAAAGGAATACATTCCATTAAACTAACACAGAGCCTAAACCTATTACAGATCATCAAACTAACACAGACCATAAAATTAATACAATCAACGAATACAGACCCTCAAACTAATACAGTCAATCAAACGAATACAGTCCCTCAAACTAATACAGTCCATCAAACTAATACAGAACCTCAAACAAATACAGCCCCTCAAACTAATACAATCCCTCAAACTAATACAGATCATCAAACTAATACAGGCACTCAAGCTAAGATAGTCCCTCAAACTAATACAGAACCATAAACTAATACAGTCCTTCTAACTAATACAGTCCATCAAACTAATATAGACCCTCAAACTAATACAGCCGCTCAAACTAATAGAGGCCCTCAAACTAATACAGGCCCTCAACCTAACACAGTCCATCAAACTAATACAGTCCATCAAACTAATCCAGCCCCTCAAACTAATACAGACCTTCAAACTAATACAGGGCCTCAAAATAATACAGTCTCTCAAACAAATACAGAACCTCAAACTAATACAGACACTCAAACTAATACAGACCCTCAAAATAATACAGTCTCTCAAAGTAATACAGACCCTCAAACTAATACAGTCTCTCAAACGAATACAGTCTCTCAAACTAATACAGAAACTCAAACTAATCCAGCCTCTCAAACTAATACAGACCTTCAAACTAATACAGGGCCTCAAAATAATACAGTCTCTCAAACAAATACAGAACCTCAAACTAATACAGAAACACAAACTAATACAGACCCTCAAACTAATACTGTCTCTCAAACTAATACAGACCCTCAAACTAATGTCGTCCATCAAACTAAAAGAACCCCTCAAACTAATACAGACCCACAAACTAATACAGGTCCTCAAACTAATACAGTTCCTCAAACTAGTACAGCCCCTCAAACTAATACATTCCATTAAACTAATACATCCCCTCAAATTTATACAGTCCATCAAACTAGTACAGTCCATCAAACTAATACATCCCCTCAAACTAATACAGTCCATCAAATTTATACACTCCATCAAACTAATACAGTCCATCAAACTAATACTTCCCCTCAGACTAATACCGTCCAACAAACTAATTCAGTCCATCAAACTAATACAGTCAATCAAACTAGTACAGTCCATCAAACTAATACAGTCCATTAAACTAATACAGACCCTCAAACTAATACAAACCTCCAAACTAATACAGGGCCTCAAAATAATACTGTCCCTCAAACTAATAGATCCCCTCAAACTAATCCAGTTCCTCATACTAATACAGGCCCTCAAACTAATACATTCCATCAAGCTAATACAGACCCTCAAACTAATACAGTCCATCAAACTAATTCAGTCCCTCAATCTAGTTTAGTCCTTTCTAACTAATACAGTCCCTCAAACTATTACAGACACTGAACCTAATACTGTCCATCCAACTAATACAGTCCCTCACACTAATACAGTTCTTCAAACTAATACAGACTGTCAAACTAATATAATCCATCAAATAATACAGACCCTCAAAATAACACAGTCCATCAAACTAACACAGCCCCTCAAACTAATAGTCCATCAAACTAATGCAGTCCATCAAACTAATACAGACCCTCAAACTAATACAGTCCATAACACTAATACAGCCCGTCAAACTAATGCAGACCCTCAAACTAATACAGTCCATCAAACTATTACAGTCCCTCAAACTAATGCAGACCCTCAAACTAATACAGTCCCTCAAACTAATACAGCCCCTCAAACTAATGCAGTCCATCAAACTAATACATCCCCTCAAACTAATGCAGTCCATCAAACTAATCCAGTCCATCAAACGAATACAATCCATCAAACTAATACTTCCCCTTAAATTAATACAGTCCATCAAACTAATACTTCCCCTCAAACTAATACAGACCCTCAAAATAATACAGTGCATTCAAATAATACAGTCCATCAAAATAATACAGACCCACAAACTAATAAAGAACCTCAATCTAATACAGTCCATCAAACAAATACAGCCCCTCAAACTAATACAGTCCATCAAACAAATACAACCCCTCAAACTAATACAGTCCCTCAAAATAATACAGTCCATCAAACTAATACAGTCCATCAAACTAATACAGACCCTCAAACTAATACAGTCCATCAAACTAATACAGACCCTCAAACTAATACAGTCCATCAAACTAAGACAGTCCCTCAAACTAATACAGTCCCTCAAACTAATACAGGCCCTAAAACTAATACAGTCCCTCAAACTAACACAGTCCATCAAACTAATACAGTCTCTCAAACTAATACAGACCCTCAAACTAATACAGTCCCTCAAACTAATACAGTCCCTCAAACTAATACAGGCCCTAAAACTAATACAGTCCCTCAAACTAACACAGTCCATCAAACTAATACAGTCCATCAAACTAATACAGTCCATCAAACTAATACAGTACGTCAAACTAATACAGTCCCTCAAACAAATACAGTCCATCAAACTAATTCAATCCATCAAACTAAAAGATACCCTCAAACTAATACGGTCCATCAAACTAATACTGTCCCTCAAACTAATACAGACCCTCAAACTAATACAGACCCTCAAACTAATACAGTCCAGCAAACAAATATAGTCCATCAAACTAATACATTCACTCAAACTAATACAGACCCTCAAACTAATACAGACCCTCAAACTAATACAGACCATCAAACTAATAGAGAACCTCAAAGTAATACAGTCCATCAAACTAATACATTCCATCAAACTAATACAGATCCTCAAACTAATACAGGCCCTCAAACTAATACAGTCCATCAAACAAATACAGTCCCTCAAACTAATACAGTCCCTCAAACTAATACAGTCCATCAAACTAATACAGACCCTCAAACTAATACAGCCCCTCAAACTAATACTATCCATCAAACTAATACTCTGGTGTATGTAGCACAAAAATCACTGACTACACACGGTCTTGTGTAAATCTAACTGCTGTGACCTTCGTCCTTTAGTGTTCAGCTCCAGACTGCCTTCAGCCTTATATAGCACCTGTTGTAGTTACTACCACGGTTTCCCAACACAGCCCCCTCTGTGGTGTGGCATCGTGGACTGTATAATTTTGATGGACTGTATTAGTTTGAGCGCCTGTATTAGTTTGAGGGACTGTATTAGTTTAAGGGTCTGTATTAGTTTGTGGAGCTGAATTAGTTTGAGGACGATTGACACAAATGATTCACTTAAATATTTTCATTGAATGGCTGCATTTAAGGAAGGCTGCTCCATCCTAGGTTGCAGTTGAGTAAAATTGAGGGGGCACTTGAACATTTGGAATGTAGTTTCTGAATGGCCATAGCAGAGTGAAAGTCATCAGTGGATCAATATCATATCTAGATATGGGCCTGATGTTGTTTCAAACAACAATCTGTTGCTGGCAGGATACAGAAGGCAATCTTCATTTGTTAATGGATATAATCAGAATTGTCCTGTCTTTGTTTTTTCCAATTTCAACTCCAAATGTATTCCATCACAATAGGGACTTTTCTCCAATGTCGTAATCTGTTTGTTCAAATTATAACAATAACCAATTTGAGCGATGTCGTAACCTCAATGTCCCTGTGGTGATTATGCAGGGTATAAATTGAATGCTCTGGATTGTATCTCCACAGAGTATAATACTGGGAGATTGCCTGCAGAGCGAAGGGGCACATCGCCTCACACAGAAAATGTATCAGACTGTTAGATTAGCAAGGCAAATATGCTACATGATCATTGCCGTCACCGGCGTTCCTGGTAAGTGACTATAACCATTGAAGTTGTGTAAATCTCTGCATGGACTGGTCTCTGGTTTTGCTCTGTGACTGATAATGTTAAATGTTGGTGTAGTGGTCACTGTTATACAGACACACGATCAGTGATACCATTCTATGAAGTCAATTGTGCTCAATTACATCTGCAGTTTGATTCCTTTGTCTCATTTGATATAAACATCTGCTTGCAACTAAGAGGCTCATTGAATTATCAAGTTATGCCTTGAGTGGAACATCGTGTAGTTGTAACAGTCCTCAGTGCAGCAACTCTCTGAGAGAAGGTTTTACTGGCAGTGTGTGTCACTGTAGGATATACTGAGTGTGGGTCACTAACCGGTGTGGAATACCATACCCGAGTGACCATGTTTTACTGAGAGTGTGAGTCACTGCAGGATATACTGAGTGTGGGTCACTAACCGGTGTGGAACACTATACCCCAGTGACCATGTATTACTGGGAGTATGTATAACTGTAGGATATACTGAGTGTTGGTCACTAACCGGTGTGGAACCCCGTACCCCAGTGACTGTGTATGACTGGGACTGTCTGTCAGAGTAGGATATACAGAGTGTGAGTCACTAACCAGTATGGAACACAGTACGCCAGTGAGCATGTATTAATGTGAGTGTGTGTACCTGTAGGATATACTGAGTGTGGGTCACTAACCAGAGTGGAACAGTGTACCCCAGTGAACATGTATTGCTGGGAGTGGGTGGCACTGTAGGATATACTGAGTGTGGGTCACTAACCGGTGTGGAACAGTGTACCCCAATTACTATGTATTACTGGGAGTGTGAGTAACTGTAGGATATACTGATTGTGGGTCACTAACCGGTGTGGAACACCATACCCCAGTGACCATGTATTACTGGCAGTGTGTATCACTGTAGGATATACAGAGTGTGGATCACATACCGGTGTGGAACACCGTACCCCAGTGACCATGTATTACTGGCAGTGTGTATCACTGTAGGATATACTGAGTGTGGTTCACATATCGGTGTGGAACACCATACCGCAACGACCATGTATTACTGGGAGTGTCTGTCACGGTAGGATTTACTGAGTGTGGGTCACTAACCGGTGTGGAACACCGCATCTCCGTGACCATGTATTACGTGGAGTGTGTGTTACTGTAGGATATACTGAGTGTGGGTCACTAACCGCTGTGGAACACGGTACTCCAGTGACCATGTATTACTTGGAGTGTGTGTCACTGTAGGATATACTGAGTGTGGGTCACTAACCGGTGTGGAACACTGTACATCAGTGACCATGTATTACTGGTAGTGTCTGTCACTGTAGAATATACTGAGTGCAGGTCATTAACCGGTGTGGAACACAGTACCCCAGTAACCATGTATTACTTGGAGTGTGTATGTCTGTAGGATAGACTGAGTGTGGGTCACTAACCGGTATGGAACACAGTACCCCAGTGACCATGTATGACTGGGAGTATGTATCACTTTAGGATAGACTGAGTGTAGGCCACTAACCGCTGTGAAACACCATACCCCAGTGACCATGTATTACTGGGAGTGTGTATGACTGTAGGATATACAGAGTGTGAGTCACTAACCGGTGTGGAACACAGTACCTCAGTGACCATGTATTAATGGGAGAGTGAGTCACTGTAGGATATAGTCAGTGTGGTTCACTAACTGGTGTCGAACACTGTACCCCAGTAACCGTGTATTACTGGGACTGTCTGTCACTGTAGGATACCTGAGTGTGGGTCACTAACCAATGTGAAACACTGTTCTCCAGTGATCCTTTACGCGGAGTCAGAGGAAATGTATTACCATGGATTGAAAATTGGCTGGCTACCACAAAGCAGAGAGTCTGGATAAATGGATCCTTTTCAGGTCGGAAATCGGTGGTTAGTGGAGTGCCAAAGGGATCGGTGCTGGGAACACAACTGTTTACAATATATATAGATGATCTGGAAGAGGGGACGGAGTGCAGTGTAATAAATTTGCAGATGACACTAAGATTAGTGGGAAAGCGGGTTGTGTCAAGGACACATCGAGGCTGCAAATAGATTTAGAGAGGTTAAACGAATGGGCTAAGGCTTGGCAGATGGACTACAATGTCGGAAAGTGTGAGGTCATTCACCTTGGAAAAAAAACAGTAAAAGGGAATATTATTTGAATGGGGAGAAATTACAACATGCTGCGGTGCAGAGGAACCTGGGGGTCCTTGTGCATGAATCCCAAAAGGTTAGTTTGCAGGTGGAGCAGGTAATCAGGAAGGCGAATGGATTGTTGGCCTTCATTGCGAGAGGGATGGAACACAAAAGCAGGGAGGTCCTGCTGCAATTCAATAGGTTATTGGTGAGGTCGCACCTGGAGTGCTGCATGCAGTTCTGGTCACATTACTGAAGGAAGGATATACTAACTTTGGAGGGGGTACAGAGACGATTCACGAGGCTGAGTCTGGAGATTAGCGGGTTAACTTATGAAGATAGATTGAGTAGACTGGGTCTTTACTCGTTGGTGTTCAGAAGGATGAGGGGTGATCTTCCAGAAACATTTAAAATAATGAAAGGGATAGGCAAAATAGAGGCAGAGAGGTTGTTTCCACTGGTCGGGGAGACTAGAACTAGGAGGCAGAGCCTCCAAATACGGGGGAGCCTACTGAAAACCGAGTTGAGAAGGAATTTCTTCTCCCAGAGGGTTGTCTATCTGTGGAATTCTCTGCCCAAGGAAGCAGTTGAGGCGAGCTCATTGAATGTATTCAAATAACAGATAGATAGATTTTTAACCAAAAAGGAAGCAAGGGGTTTGGGGAGCGGGCAGGTAAGTGGAGCTGAGTCCACGGCCAGATCAGCCATGATCTTGTTGAACGGCTGAGCAGGCTCGAGGGGCTAGATGGCCTACTCCTGTTCCTAATTCTTATGTTCGTATGTTCTAGTATATGTGTGGAACACCATACTCCAATGACCATGTATTACTGAGAGTGTGTGTCACTGTAGGATATATTGAGTGTGGATGACTCACCGGTGTAGAACACCGTACCTCAGTGACCATGTATTACTGGAAGTGTGTGTCACTGTAGGATGTACTGAGTGTGGGTCACTAACCAGTGTGGAACACTATACCCCAGTGAACATGTATAACTGGGAATGTGTGTCACTGTAGGATACACTGAGTGTGGGGCACTAACCGGTGTGAAACACTGTAACACCATTTACCATGTATTACTGGGAGTGTGTGTCACTGTCGGATATACTGAGTGTGGGTCACTAACCAGTGTGGAGGACCATACCCCAGTGAACATGTATTATTGGGAGTGTGTGTCACTGTAGGATATACTGAGTGTGGGTCACTACCCGGTGTGGAACACCATAACACAGTGACCACGTATTACTCGGAGTGTGTTTCACTGTAGGATATACTGAGTGTGGGTCACTAACCGGTGTGGATCACGATAACCCAGTGACCACGTATTACTCGGAGTGTGTGTCACTGTAGGATATACGGAGTCTGGGTCACTAACCGGTGTGGAACACCATAACACAGTGACCACATATTACTCGGAGTGTGTGTCACTGTAGGATATACTGAGTGTGGGTCTTTAACCGGTGTGGAACACCGTACACCATTGACCATGTATTACTGGGAATGTGCGTCTCTGTAGGATATACTCAGTGTGGGTCACTAACCGGTGTGGAACACTGTACACCATTGACCAAGTATTACTGGGAGTGTGTGTCACTGTGGGATACACTCAGTGTGGGTCACTAACCGGTGTGGAACACTGTACACCATTGACCAAGTATTACTGGGAGTGTGTGTCACTGTGGGATATACTCAGTGTGGGTCACTAACCGGTGTGGAGGACCATACCCAGTGACCATGTATTACTGGGAGTGTCTTTCACTGTCGGATGTACTCAGTGTGGGTCAGTATTTATTCTACTTCCGCTTCTGAGGCGTACCCTCGGACTCGAGGATTACTCGATTCCATACTAACAATTATTTCCCAGAGTGCTGAAGAGTCCAATGCATGACCTGCATTCTCTGTCACAAATGGGGCAGACGCTGGTTGAACGAACGGCAGTGTGAGGTGCCCGGGTTGCTGCGCACTCCTTCCAGTATCTACGCTTGGCTTCAGCTTGCTCTGGGCGATGAGAATCGATGTGCTCTGCACCGCACGGATGCTTTTCCTCCACTTGGGCTGTCTAGGGCCAGGGATTACCAGGTATAGGAGGGGCCGTTGCAATTATTAAAAGAGGTTTGGAGTGTTTCATGGTAGCTTTCTTCTGCCCACCTGTGGCTCGCTTACAATAACGAATCAGCGTGTGGAGCGTTTGCTTTTTGGATCTAATGTCAGGCATGCCAACGATGTGGCCCGTCCAACGGAGCTGATCGACTGTGGTCAATGCTTCGCTGCTGGGGATATTAACCTGACCGAGAACACTGATGTTGGTGTGACACTCCGGCCAATTAATTTGCAGGAAATTGCGGAGACTGCGTTGGTACTTCTCCTGTGCTTTGTGGTGTCTGCTGTAAATATTCCATGTCTCTGAACCATATAGGAGGGCCGTGTCGACCATGAGCTTTGTCCTGGGTTTGAGGTCCTGGTCTTCAAACACATTCTTCCTCACGCGTCCGAAGTCTGCACAGACACACTGAAGGCAATGTTGGACTTTGCCATCAAAGTCTGCCTTTGTTGACTGTAGGCTCCCGAGGTCTGGAAAATGGTCCAATTGTACAGTAAACCCGAGCATCCCTGAAACTCGAAGCGGATGGCGAGTTTCCCTGCGCCTATCGCCGCTGATACATTCTGAGTGCCCCATTTACAATTTAATTCACTCGCCATTCACACTGGAAGTCGTCTCGCCCTCACGGGCTTTGGGCTGGGAATGAAAACCCTTGCAGGTTGCTGATCCTGATAGTGACCCCAGTGCACTGCCCCTGCTGAAAGTACAAGTGCTGGACCTCTGGTCTGAACAATATTCTATCTCCACTCTCCAATGGTCCAGGTATGGGAGCTCGGATGGTCCCTTGCTATGCTGCCTTTTCTTGGGATACAGGGAACCTTCGTTGTTCCAATTCTACTCCGGTCCCCTCCTTCACATATTGTTCAGGTACATTGATGACTGTGTTTGCGCAATTTCATTTTCTAGCCATGACGTGGAAAATGTCCTAACTCGCACAAAGTCATGATCAGCCATCACCTCAGCTCTGTGCTTTCTGACATACATTGGCTCCCGGTTAATGAACGCTTCGATTTTGAAAATGATCATCCTTGTTCACAAATCTCTCCATGGCCTTGCAGCTCCCTATCTCTATAATCTTATTCTGCATCATAACCCCTCAAGCTATCTCCGCTCTTCAAATGCTGTCCTTTCGAACATCCCTCATTATACTGCTCAACCATCAGTGGCCTTACCTTTAGCTATTTGGGCCCTAAACTCTGGAAGTCCCTCCTTAAACCTCTTTTACCAAGCTTTTGGTCATGTGCTTTAATTTCTTATTTTTTATCTCGGTGTCCCATGTTTCTGTGTTGTCCTGTTAAGACTGTTCTGAAGCACCTTGGGATGTTTAACAAAATTAAAGGCGTGATAGAAATAAAAGTTATTGTTATTATTATTAATAATATAGTTATTATTAATATTAGTAATAATCATTATTCTAATTATGCAGTCAACCTTGCTTCTAATTTACGCCCCTCTGTCTCCTTCACATGCTCCGTCTGACACTACCCTCCCCTTCCTCGACATCTCTAAGTCCATTTCTGAGGACAGGCTCTCGACAAATATCTACCATAATCCGGCAGGGTGCTCCAGCTACCTTGATGATATGACCTCTCACCCAGCTTGCGGGAAGGACTCTATTACATTCTCCGAGTGTCGCTGCCTGCGTTGCATCTGTTCCGATGATGCCACCTCCCACACCAGTGCTTACAACATGTCTTCCTTTTTCTGAGCTGAAGATACCCGCCTTCTGTGGTCCTGATCCTGTGGGCCTGTAACCTAGTGTGGAAAGGGTAGGAGAGGAGGGAGGAGGCAGAGTCATGGAGACAGTGACCAGTTGAGTCAATAACGCGGGCTGAGGGTCTACAGTAGTGGTGTGGTTTCCCGGTCCCCGATCCTCACTGGTTGATTATCTTCCTGCAGTGACCATGCACTGTTCAGCGAAGGTTCATCAGGCTGGTTCCTGAGATGAAGGTCTTGTCTTATGAGCAAATGTTGAGCAGGCTGGGCCTATAATCGTTGGAGTTTAGAAGAATCAGCGGTAATCTTATTGAAACGTATAAGATTCTAAGGGGGCTCGACAGGGTAGATGCAGAGAGGGTGTTGCCCCTCGTGTCGGAATCTAGAACTAGGGGTCATAGTTTCAGAATGTTCCCTATGTTGGGGAAGTCCAGAACCAGGGGACACAGTCTAAGGATAAGGGGTAAGCGATTTAGAACCAAGATGAGGAGAAACTTCTTCACTCAGAGAATTGTTAACCAGGGGAATTCCCTGCCACATGGTGTTGTTGATGGCAGTTCATTGGATATATTTATGAGGGAGTTAGTTATGGCCCTTACGGCTAAAGGGATCAAGGGGTATGGAGAGAAAGCAGGAAAGGGGTAAAGAGGGAATGATCAGCCATGATCTTATTGAATGGTGGTGCAGGCTCGAAGGACCGGATGGCCTAATCCTGCACCTGTTTTCTATCTTTCTATGTTACCATTAATTTTGCCGACCCGCCCGCTGGGTTGGCTCGGCTTCCCTCCCACTGCCCCGTCTCTGCTAAACTGGGAAGTAGCGGGTTGGAGGTAGGTTGCATTGGGATGATATACGTTAGGAATCGCAGGATAGCGCAGATGAATACGTGGCTTGAGCAGTGGTGCAGCAGGGAGGGATTCAAATTCCTGGGGCATTGGGACCGGTTCTGGGGGAGGTGGGACCAGTACAAACCGGACGGTCTGCACATGGGCAGGACCGGAACCAATGTCCTAGGGGGAGTGTTTGCTAGTGCTGTTGGGGAGGATTTAAACTAATATGGCAGGGGGATGGGAACCAATGCAGGGAGACAGAGGGAAACAAAAAGGACACAAAAGCAAAAGACAGAAAGGAGATGAGAAAAAGTGGAGGGCAGAGAAACCCAAGGCAAAGAACAAAAAGGGCCACTGTACAGCAAAATTCTAAAAGGACAAAGGGTGTTAATAAAACAAGCCTGAAGGCTTTGTGTCTTAATGCAAGGAGTATCCGCAATAAGGTGGATGAATTAATTGCGCAAATAGATGTTAACAAATATGATGTGATTGGGATTACGGAGACGTGGCTCCAGGATGATCAGGGCTGGGAACTCAACATTCAGGGGTATTCAACATTCAGGAAGGATAGAATAAAAGGAAAAGGAGGTGGGGTAGCATTGCTGGTTAAAGAGGAGATTAATGCAATAGTTAGGAAAGACATTAGCTTGGATGATGTGGAATCTATATGGGTAGAGCTGCAGAACACCAAAGGGCAAAAAACGTTAGTACGAGTTGTGTACAGACCTCCAAACAGTAATAGGGATGTTGGGGAGGGCATCAAACAGGAAATTAGGGGTGCATGCAATAAAGGTGTAGCAGTTATAATGGGTGACTTTAATATGCACATAGATTGGGCTAGCCAAACTGGAAGCAATACGGTGGAGGAGGATTTCCTGGAGTGCATAAGGGATGGTTTTCTAGACCAATATGTTGAGGAACCAACTAGGGGGGAGGCCATCTTAGACTGGGTGTTGTGTAATGAGAGAGGATTAATTAGCAATCTCATTGTGCGAGGCCCCTTGGGGAAGAGTGACCATAATATGGTGGAATTCTGCATTAGGATGGAGAATGAAACAGTTAATTCAGAGACCATTGTCCAGAACTTAAAGAAGGGTAACTTTGAAGGTATGAGGCGTGAATTGGCTAGGATAGATTGGCGAATGATACTTAGGGGGTTGACTGTGGATGGGCAATGGCAGACATTTAGAGACCGCATGGATGAATTACAACAATTGTACATTCCTGTCTGGCGTAAAAATAGAAAAGGGAAGGTGGCTCAACCGTGGCTATCTAGGGAAATCAGGGATAGTATTAAAGCCAAGGAAGTGGCATACAAATTGGCGAGAAATAGCAGCGAACCTGGGGACTGGGAGAAATTTAGAACTCAGCAGAGGAGGACAAAGGGTTTGATTAGGGCAGGGAAAATGGAGTACGAGAAGAAGCTTGCAGGGAACATTAAGGCGGATTGCAAAAGTTTCTATAGGTATGTAAAGAGAAAAAGGTTGGTGAAGACAAACGTAGGTCCCCTGCAGTCAGAATCAGGGGAAGTCATAACGGGGAACAAAGAAATGGCAGACCAATTGAACAAGTACTTTGGTTCGGTATTCACTAAGGAGGATACAAACAACCTTCCGGATATAAAAGGGGTCAGAGGGTGTAGTAAGGAGGGGGAAGTGAGGGAAATCTTTATTAGTCGGGAAATTGTGTTGGGGAAATTTATGGGATTGAAGGCCGATAAATCCCCAGGGCCTGATAGACTGCATCCTAGAGTACTTAAGGAGGTGGCCTTGGAAATAGCGGATGCATTGACAGTCATTTTCCAACATTCTATTGACTCTGGATCAGTTCCTATGGAGTGGAGGGTAGCCAATGTAACCCCACTTTTTAAAAAAGGAGGGAGAGAGAAAACAGGGAATTATAGACCGGTCAGCCTGACCTCAGTAGTGAGTAAAATGATGGAATCAATTATTAAGGATGTCATAGCAGTGCATCTGGAAAATGGTGACATGATAGGTCCAAGTCAGCATGGATTTGTGAAAGGGAAATCATGCTTGACAAATCTTCTGGAATTTTTTGAGGATGTTTCCAGTAAAGTGGACAAAGGAGAACCAGTTGATGTGGTATATTTGGACTTTCAGAAGGCTTTCGACAAGGTCTCACACAAGAGATTAATGTGCAAAGTTAAAGCACATGGGATTGGGGGTAGTGTGCTGACGTGGATTGAGAACTGGTTGTCAGACAGGAAGCAAAGAGTAGGAGTAAATGGGTACTTTTCAGAATGGCAGGCAGTGACAAGTGGAGTGCCGCAAGGTTCTGTGCTGGGGCCCCAGCTGTTTACATTGTACATTAATGATTTAGACGAGGGGATTAAATGCAGTATCTCCAAATTTGCGGATGATACTAAGTTGGGTGGCAGTGTGAGCTGCGAGGAGGATGCTATTAGGCTGCAGAGTGACTTGGATAGGTTAGGTGAGTGGGCAAATGCATGGCAGATGAAGTATAATGTGGATAAATGTGAGGTTATCCACTTTGGTGGTAAAAACAGAGAGACAGACTATTATCTGAATGGTGACAGATTAGGAAAAGGGAAGGTGCAACGAGACCTGGGTGTCAAGGTACATCAGTCATTGAAAGTTAGCATGGAAGTACAGCAGGCGGTTAAGAAAGCAAATGGCATGTTGGCCTTCATAGCGAGGGGATTTGAATACAGGGGCAGGGAGGTGTTGCTACAGTTGTACAGGGCCTTGGTGAGGCCACACCTGGAGTATTGTGCACAGTTTTGGTCTCCTAACTTGAGGAAGGACATTCTTGCTATTGTGGGAGTGCAGCGAAGGTTCACCAGACTGACTCCTGGGATGGTGGGACTGACCTATCAAGAAAGATTGGATCAATTGGGCTTGTATTCATTGGAGTTCAGAAGAATGAGAGGGGACCTCATAGAAACGTTTAAAATTCTGACGGGTTTAGACAGGTTAGATGCAGAAAGAATGTTCCCAATGTTGGGGAAGTCCAGAACCAGGGGTCACAGTCTGAGGATAAGGGGTAAGCCATTTAGGACCGAGATGAGGAGAAACTTCTTCACCCAGAGAGTGGTGAACCTGTGGAATTCTCTACCACAGAAAGTAGTTGAGGCCAATTCACTAAATATATTCAAAAGGGAGTTAGATGAAGTCCTTACTACTCGGGGGATCAAGGGTTATGGCGAGAAAGCAGGAAGTGGGTACTGAAGTTTCATGTTCAGCCATGAACTCATTGAATGGCGGTGCAGGCTAGAAGGGCTGAATGGCCTGCTCCTGCACCTATTTTCTATGTTTCTATGTTTCTATGTTGCATGTTAACTCCTGAGCCGATGTCCACCCGACTGTTTTGGTGCGAAATGACAGGCCTTACTGTCTGGGCTCAGTCACCGACAATGTGTGGCCAATAATTGACTGTCTCTTTTCCCTTCTGTTTATTACAGTGAATTTAGTGGCGATTGTGGTCCTGTCCCGGGGAAAGTGCGGTCTGTCCACCTGCACCACTCGCTACCTGGTTGCCATGGCAGCGGCGGATCTACTGGTGGTCATCACTGCGATCATACTGTACCGGATCAGTTGGTATTATTTCCCGTGGTCTTTCCTGGGTATCACACCTGTGTGTCGCGTTATACGTCTCCTGTCCTGTGTAGCCACTGACTGTTCTGTCTGGTTCACCGTCACTTTCACCTTTGATCGATTTGTGGCCATTTCTTGGCAGAAGCTGAAAACCAAATATTGCACCGGGAGAACTGCGGCTGTGGTCCTGGCAACAAGCTGCATTCTGCTCTGCTCAAAAAACATTCCTCACTACTTTACAATTGTACCTGGATATATAATCGACAATGTTCAGTGGTTCTGTTATTCAATGCCAGCCTATTATACTGAGCCCGGATGGCTGGGATTTGACTGGTTTGATACGGTATTAACCCCACTGCTCCCATTCGCTGTAATTTTGTTGCTCAACGCTCTGACAATCAGACACATTTCAGTGGCCAGTCGAGTCCGGAAGGGACTGAGGGGTGAGAGCAAGGGGGGGAATGGCAGTGACCCAGAGATGGAGAGCAGGAGGAAGTCTGTCATTTTACTCTTCACCATATCCGGCAGCTTCATACTGCTGTGGCTGATATTTGTTATAGAATTCTTATATTATAGCATTGCAGGAATACATCCCGCTGATTACAATGTTTCTTTATATACCTTTCGACAAGTCGGATATATACTGCGGAATTTAAGTTGCTGCACAAACACATTTATTTACGGGGTGACCCAGTCCAAGTTCAGAGAACAGTTGAAGAGCGCGGTGAAATATCCGTTTACATCGATTATACAATTAATTAATAAACAGAACAACTGAGCACAGGCCAGAGGCGGGTCCCAGTGTTTCCAGTCCAGGAATATAATATTTAGCCCCAGACTTCCATCCCCTGAATTACACCAGGAATGGCTGGTGATCTGATAATACACCCAGCGACCTGTTTAGGACACGGCACTGTTTCTGATTGACATGTCCCACCTTGTCTTTCTGGTCAGCACCACGAGCTTGTTGCATTCTGTCAGAGTTCTTCTGTAAAGGGTCACTGCAGCTATTTGTGAAGGAATTCATTGCAGCTTCCAGAGTGAGAGGCTCGTCAATAGTTAGGTCGGCAGAGTGGAGCTGTAGTTCAGAGGATACATTACATAGAATAGACAGCACAGAAACATATAGTTCGGCCCGACTAGTCTGTGTTGGTGTTTATGCTCCAGACCAGTCTCCTCCCATTGCAAAAACGTCGTCTCAGCCTCTCAGCATATCTTTTATTTTATGTTCTCTCATTTACTCGTCTAGTTTCCCTTTGACAGCATCTGAACTATGTATCTCAACCACTTCCTGACGTAGGGAGTTCCACATTCTAACCACTCTCTGAGTAAATACATTGTTCTTTATTTCCCTATTGGTGTTATTAGTGATTATCTTGCATTTATGGTTCCACAGATTTGGATGCTCCCACGAGTATAAACTTTTCTGTCACCGTCGACCCGGTCCAAAACAATCATAATTTTCAAGACTTCGATCAGGACTCCTCTATGTTCTCTGTCTTCTACAGGAACCAAGCACAACCTGTTCAATCGTTCCTGATAACTGTAATCTTTCAGTTCTAGTGCAGTCCAACCAAACATTTGTGAGACCGTACTAGTGGCCCCCATCACCATCTCCATTGCCCTAGCCACCGACTCCATCCCTCTTCCTGTCAGCAGTCTAAGGCTGAACCCAGCCGTTCGCAACCTTAGCGTCTTATTTGAGCAGGAGATGGTCTTCCGTCCCCATATCCACTCCTTCACCACGACGGCATCTTTGTGCCTCTGTTGCAGTTAATTTGCTGCTCAAAACTTCATCCGTGCCATTACCAGCTCTGGATATGACTCCTCCAATGCTCTCCTGTGTGGCTTCCAATCTCCCACCATCCATATACCTCAGCTCATCCAAAACTCTGCTGCCTGTGCCCCTGACTTGCACCTTATCGCAATACCCCATCACACCTGTGCTCGCTGACCTACATTGGCTCCCTGTCCGACAGCGCCTCAATTTTAAAATGATCATTCTTGTTTTCAAATCACTTCATGGCCTCTGCAACCTACACAAGTACTTAGTCCTCCTGAAATCTCTGTGCTGCTCCAAATCTGGCAGATTGCACATCCCCGATTTAAACTTCTCCACCAATGGCAGGCATGCTTTCAGCAACCTGGGTCCCAAGTTCTGGGAATCTCTCCCTACACCTCTCCACATCTAATTCTCCACCTCCTTCAGCTGCCTAGGTCCCAAGCTCTGGGATTCTCTCCCTAAACCTCTCCACCTCACGAACTCCCCTCCTCCTTCAGCTGCCTAGGTCCCAAGCTCTAGCATTCCCTCCCTAAACCTCTATTCGTCTCTAACTCTCCTCCTCCATTAAGATTCCCCTTAAGACTAAATATTTGATGAAGATTATTTGCTAAAACCTCAAAACCTCCTTTTGTGCCTCGATGTCAAGATGTCCTTTATTCCCTGTTGGATTTATTAACGGCTGTCTTCAATCTATGTCCCTGAGTTTTGGTATCTCCCACAAGTGGAAACATCTTTTCTCCCTCTACCCTATCAAAGCCTTTCATATCCTGAAAGACACAATCTGACCATCCCTCAGTCTTCTCTTTGCTAAACAAAAGAGCCACGGCCTGTTCAACATTTCCTGATAAGTACACCCTCTCAGTTCTGGTATCATTCCAGGAAATACACTTTGCACCTTCTCCAGTGCCGCGATGTCATTATATAATATTTACACCAAGGATCCAATCAAGTTTACAAAACTTCAATGTTTTACAATTCTATCCCTCGAGACACGAACAAAAGCCTGTTCTTTGTTTTTTATGGATTGATGAACCTCCAGCGCTGCATTTAGTGATTGGTGTAAATGTACTGTCCCATCCCTCTGTTCCTTATTCCTGTTTAGATAATTATTTTCCAAAGAAACTGTCACTTTCATATTCTTCCTATTAAAACGCACCAACTCACACTCCTCTATATTGATGTATTGTGTTCCTAACACAGATGAGACTGCACACAGTGTGATTAAAGTAACAGTGACCTAAGTCTTTATTAAGACACTCCTGAGTGAGGAACAGGCCTTAGAGGCCGGCTTATATACAGTGCTCCCAAGGGATGCTGGGATCCCTTGGGACTTCAGGGGATGCGCTCCCTGGTGGTGGAACATGGGAGTGCATGCTTTACAGATACACAACAGAAGTTCCTTTGCAAATTACACGCCCAGTTTGCAAGTTTATTAATGTATTCAATGTTTTTTGCCGCTTAGCTCCACAGTGTTAACGATACACGCCCATTGTGGAAGCATCCACAAAATTTGAAATTTCACTGCCGCTTCCCGAGTCCGAATGGTTATGTAAATGTTGAACAGGAGTGGTCCCAGCACCGATGCTTGTGGAACATCACTTCTCACCTTTGCCAGTTTCGCTGCTTTTGATTTAAATTGGCTTAGAAATAAACCCTAATTCACTGTTTCATTTGAATCGCTTTGCTGACCTGCGATACAGTTTTTAAAGATTTGTTCACCTGAACCACAATTCACTTTGATCTTCTGGCCCATTCAGTTTCTTATTTGCTAAGGTGTCGGTGATCGTAGAATCATAGAATTGTACAGTACAGAGAGATTCCATTCGGCAAATCGTGCCGGCTCTGTCTCTTTTGTAGAGATTTACAATTAATCCCACTCCTCTGCTCTATCCCCTGTATCTTTTTTACTTCAAATATTTTTCGCAAATTCCCTTTTGAAAGTTACTATTGAATGTGCTTCCTCCTCCCTTTCAGACAGTTCATTCCAGATCACAACATCTCGCTGTTTAAACAAAATTTTCATTCAGTCGTTTCTGGTTCTTTTGCCAATCACATTAAATCTGTGTCCTCTGGTTACCGACCCACATGTCATTGGAAACAGTTGCTCCTTTATTACTTTATTGAAACTATTTAGGACTTTGAAGACGTCTATTGAACTCTTCTTAACCTTCTCTGCTCTGAGGACAACATACCCAGCTTCTACAATCTCTCCATATAACTGAAAACCCATTCCCTGGAGAAATTCTGGTCAATCTCCCTAACCATCTCAGTTCTAAGGAGAACAACCCCTGCATCTCCCGTCTGTCCACGTAACTAAAGGACCATATTCCGGGAACCATTCTGGTCAATTTCTCATTAACATAATTACATGAGTACATAAGAAATAGGAACAGGAGTAGGCAATTCTGCCCCTCGATCCTGCTACGCCATGCAATAAGATAATGGCTGATATGATCCTGGACTCAGCTCCACATTCCACCCACTTCCCATAACCCCTTATCTCCTTATCGCTCAAGAAACTGTCTATCTCTGTCTTAAGTGTATTCAATGTCCCAGCTTCCACAGCTCCCCGAGGCAGCAAATTCCATAGATTTACAAGACTCTGAGAGAAGAAATTCCTCCTCATCGCAGTTTTAAATGGAGGGCACCTTCTTCTAAGATCATGCCCTCTAGTTCTAGTCTCCCGCATCAGTGGAAACATCCTCTCTGCATCCACCTTTTCAAGCCCCCTCATAATATTATACGTTTCAATAAGATCACCTCGCATTCTTCTGAACTGCAATGAATAGAGGCCCAACTTACTCAACCTTTTCTCATAAGTCTACTACCCCATCCCCGGAATCAACCGAGTGAACCTTCTCTGAACTGCCTCCAAAGCAAGTTTTTCCTTTCGTAATTATGGAAACCAAAATTGCACGCAGTATTCCAGGTGTCGCTTCACCAATACGTTGTACAACTGTAGCAAGACATCCCTGATTTTGTACTCCATCCACTTTGCAATAAAGGCCAAGATACCATTGGCCTTCCTGATAAATATCTGTAACTGCATACTATGCTTTTGTGTTTCATGCGCAAGTACCCCAAGTTCCCGCTGTAATGCGGCCCTTTGCAAACTTTCTCCATTAAATAATAACTTGCGCTATGATTTATTCTGCCAAAGTGCTAGACCTCACACTTCCCAACATTATACTCCATCTGCCATTTTTTTCACCACTCATTTAGCCTTTTGCAGATTTTATGTGCCCTCCTCACACATTGCTTTTCCTCCCATCTTTGTATCGTCAGTGAACTTGGCTACGTTACACTCGGTCCCTTCTTCCAAGTTATTAATATAGATTGTAAATAGTTGGGGTCCCAGCACTGATACCTGTGGCACCCACTAGTTACTGATTGCCAACCAAGAAATGATCCATTTATCCTGAATCTTTGTTTTCTGTTAGTTAGCCAATCCTCCAACCATGATAAACTATTACCACCAACCCCATGAACTTTTATCTTGTGCAGTAACCCTTTATGTGGCACCTTTTCAAATGTCTTCTGGGATTCGAAATACACCACATCCACTGCTTCCGCTTTATCTACCCCATTCGTTACATCCTCAAAGACCTCCAGCAGATTTGTCAAACATGACTTCCCCTTCATAAATCCATGCTGACTCTGTCTGAACGAATTTTGCTTATCCAAATGTCCTGCTACTGCTCCTTTAATAATGGACTCCAACATTTTCCCAAGCATAGATGTTAGGCTAACTGGTCTATAGTTTCCTGCTTTTTGTTTGCCTCCTATATTAAATAGGAGGCGTTCAATTTGCAGTTTTCCAATCTGCTCGGACCTCTCCAGAATCCAGGGAAATTTTGTAAATTCAAACAATGCATCCACAATCCCTGCCACTAGTTCTCTTAAGACCCGAGGATGCAAGCCATCAGGTCCAAGGGATTTACCTGACTTTTGTCCCATTATCTTACTGAGAACCACCTCCTTAGTGATTTTGATTGTGTTAACTTCCTCCCCCGCTATTACCCTATGACTATCCACTGTCGGAATATTGTTAGTATCCACTACTGTAAAGACTGATGCAAAATAATTGTTCAGAGTTTCTGCCATCTCCATGTTTCCCATTACTAGTTCCTCGTCTCGTCCTCTCAGGGGCCAACATTTACTTTCGCCACTTTTTAATTTCATATACCGAGGGAAACATCTGACCATCTCTGCTCAAATCAGAACAACACCAGTATCTCCAGTCAGTCCATATAACTGAGGTCCCCATTCCTCGTATCAATCTTCCATTAATATCCTCTGTTCTAAGGAGAGGAACCCCTGTTCTCCAGTGTCTCCACATAACTGAAGACCCTCATCCATGGAACCGCTCTAGAATTTCTCTTCTGTACATGCTCCAATGTCTTGACATTTTATCCCAATGTGAGGTGCCCTGAAATGAACACCATACCCCAGCTGAAGCCTAAACAGTGTTTTATAATATCTTAACATAACTTCCTTGCTTCTGTGCTCGATTGCACTATTAATGAAGCAAGTGGCACAGAATGACATTTAACATCCTTTTCAACTTTCCAGCAGCCTTCAAAGATTTGTGTAAATACGCCCAGGTCTCTCTGTACTTGCTCTCGCTTTAAATTGTACAATTTAGTTCATATTGCCTCTCCTCAATCTTCCTACCAACATACTTTACTTCACAATTAAATTTCATCTGCCATGTGTCTGCCTATTTGAATCAGAGTTAGGGATATGTAGTAAGGGAAGGGTTTGGATTTGGATTGAAACGCCATCCTGGAAGTGTAGGACCAGGTCATGGTCTTCTCTTTAGCTCTCATACCCTCCAGCCTGAATAACGTTGCTGGGCATTTAGGGCCTGTTTTAGGCTCCACTGATATGTTATTCGATTGATGCAAAATTGGTAATTAGCTTTTCTTTTTTCTTTTCTCTATCAGTAAGTAATATTTAGCATTGTCGTTGCCAAATTAAGATTATCTAAGGATTAAGTCATGGCAGGACAGCTCGGACACGTGTTATACTCCTCCTATACTATGTGGGAAGTAAGGGACGCTTCCGCTGTCCCTGACGACTACGTGTGCGGGAAGTGTATCTTCCTCCAACTCCTGACAGACCGCATTGCAGCGGTGGAACTGCGGGTGGATGGACTCTGGAGCATCCACGATGCTGAGAAAGACGTAAAGAGCACGTTTAGCAAGTTGGTCTTACCGCAGGCAAAGGGTACACAGCCAGATCGTAAATGGGTGACCAGCTGGAAGAACAGTGCATGGAAGGTAGTGCAGGGGTTCCCTGCACAACAGATACACCGCTTTGGGTACTGTTGAGGGAGATGATCCATCAGGCGAAGCAGCAGCAGCCAGGTTCATGGCACCGTGGGTGGCTCTGCTGGACAGGAGGGCAGGAAGAAAAATTGGGAGTGCTATTTTGATAGCGGATTTGATTGTCAGGGGAATAGATAGGCATTGCTGCGGCCGCAACCGAGAGTCCAGGATGTCATGTTGCCTCCCTGGTGCGAGGGTAAAGATGTCTCAGACGGGTGCAGGACATTCTGAAAAGGGAGGGTGAACAGCCAGTTGTCATGGTGCATATAGGTAACAACGATACCGGTAAAAAAAAAAGGGATGAGTTCCTCTGAGACGAATTTAAGGAACGAGGAGCTAAATTAAAAAGTAGGACCTCAAAGGTAGAAATCTCAGGATTGCTACCAGTGCCACGTGCTCGTGTGCTAGTCAGAGTAGGAATCGTAGGAAAGCTCAGATGAATACGTGGCTTGAGGAGTGGTGCAGAAGGGAACGATTCAAATTGCTGGGACACTGGAACCCGTTCTGGGAAAGGTGAGACCAGTACAAACCGGATGGTCTGTACCTGTGCAGGACCGGAACCAATGTCCTAGCTGGAGTGTTTGCTAGTGCTGTTGGGGAGGAGTTAAACTAAAATGGCAGGGTGATGGGAACCAATGCAGAGAGACAGAGGGAAATAAAATGGAGGCAGAAGCAAAAGATAGAAAGAAGAATAGTAAACGAGGAGGGCAGAGAAAAGCAAGGCAAAATACAAAAAGGACCACATTGCAGAAAAATTCTAAAGAGGCAAAGTGCGTTAAAAAGAGAAGCCTGAAGGCTGTGTGCCTCAATGAGAGAAGTATTCGGAATAAGGTGGACGAATTAACTGCGCAGACAGCAGTTAACGGATATGATGTAATTGAACACGATAAGAACATAAGACCATAAGAATCAGGAACAGGAGTAGGCCATCTCGCCCCTCGAGCCTGCTCCGCCATTCAACAAGATCATGGCTAATATCGCCGTGGACTCAGCTCCACTTACCCGCCCGCTCCCCATATCCCTTAATTCCCTTATTGGTTAAAAATCTATCTATCTGTGACTGGAATACATTCAATGAGCTAGCATCAACTGCTTCCTTGCGCAGAGAATTCCGCAGATTCACAACCCTCTGGGAGAAGAAATTTCTTCTCAACTCTGTTTTAAATTGGCTCCCCCTGTATTTTGAGGCTGTGCCCCCTACATCTAGTCTCCCCGACCAGTGGAAACAACCTCTCTGCCTCTATCTTGTCGATCCCTTTCATTATTTTAAATGTTTCTATAAGATCATCCCCTCAACCTTCTGAACTCCAACAGGTAAAGACCCAGTCTACTCAATCTATCATCACAAGTTAACCCCCTCATCTCCAGAATCAGCCGAGTGAATCATCTCTGTACCCCCTTAAAACCTAGTATATCCGCCAGGTGCGGCCTCACCAATACCCTATACAGTTGCAGCAGGACCTCCCTGCTGTTGTATTCCATCCCTCTCGCAATGAAGGCCAACATTCCATTCGCCTTCCTGATTACCTGCTGCACCTGTAAACTAACTGTTTGGGATTCATGCAGAAGGACCCCCAGGACCCTCTGCACCGCAGCATGTTGTAATTTCTCCCCATTCAAATAATATTCCTTTTTACTGTTTTTTTTTCCAAAGTGGATGACCTCACACTTTCCGACATTGTATTCCATCTGCCAAACCGTAGCCCATTCGCTTAACCTATCTAAATCTCTTTGCAGCCTCTCTGTTTCCTCTACACAACCGGCTTTCCCACTAATCTTTATGTCATCTGAAAATTTTGTAATACTACACTCTGTCTCCTCTTCTAGGTCATCTATGTATATTGTAAAAAGTTGTGGTCCTAGCACTGATCCCTGTCGCACACCAGTAACCACCGATTTACAACCCAACCCAAAAAAGACCCATTTATCCCGACTCTCTGCTTTGTGTTAGCTAGCCAATTCTCTATCCATGCTAATACATTTCCTCTGACTCTGCGTACGTTTATCTTCTGCAGTAACATTCTGTGTAGCACCTTATCAAATGCCTTTTGAAATCTAAATACATCACATCCATCGGTACACCTCTATCCACCATGCTCGTTATATCCTCAAAGAATTCCAGTAAATTAGTTAAACATGATTTCCCCTTCATGAATCCATGTTGCGTCTGCTTGATGGCACTATTCCTATCTAGATTCCCCGCTATTTCTTCCGTAATGATAGTTTCAAGCATTTTCCCCACTGCAGATGTTAAA
The DNA here is from genome assembly GCF_044704955.1 of Pristiophorus japonicus. Taxonomy (NCBI): domain Eukaryota; kingdom Metazoa; phylum Chordata; class Chondrichthyes; family Pristiophoridae; genus Pristiophorus; species Pristiophorus japonicus. The sequence continues at coordinate 241,231 of NW_027250702.1, read as the reverse complement.
CTAACCGGCCTATAGTTACCTGCCTTTTGTCTGCCCCCTTTTGTAAACAGAGGTCTTACATTAGCTGCTTTCCAATCCGCTGGTACCTCCCCAGAGTCCAGAGAAATTTGTTAGATTATAACAAATGCATCTGTTATAACTTCCGCCATCTCTTTTAATACCGTGGGATGCATTTCTTCAGGACCAGGGGACTTGTCTACCTTGAGTCCCATTAGCCTGTCCAGCACTACCCCGCTAGTGATAGTGATTGTCTCAAGATCCTCCCTTCCCACATTCGTGTGACCAGCAATTTTTGGCATGGTTTTTGTGTCTTCCACTGTGAAGACCGAAGCAAAATATTTGTTTAAAGTCTCAGCCATTTCCACATTTCCCATTATTAAATCCCCCTTCTCATCTTCTAAGGGACCAACATTTACTTTAGTCACTCTTTTCCGTTTTATATATCTGTAAAAGCTTTTACTATCTGTTTTTATGTTTTGCGCATGTTTACTTTCGTAATCTATCTTTCCTTTGTTTATTGCTTTCTTTGTCATTCTTTTCTGTCGTTTAAAATTCTCCCAATCTTCTAGTTTCCCACTAACCTTGGCCACCTTATATGCATTGGTTTTTAATTTGATACTTTCCTTTATTTCCTAGGTTATGCACGGCTGGTTATCCCTTCTCTTACCGCCCTTCTGTTTCACTGGAATATATTTTTGGTGAGCACTATGAAAGAGCTCCTTAAAAGTCCTCCATTTTTCCTCAATTGTGCCACCATTTAGTCTGTGTTTCCAGTCTACTATAGCCAACTCTGCCCTCATCAATCTGTAGTCCCCTTTGTTAGGCATAGTACGCTTGTTTAAGACACTACTTCCTCACCCGGCACTAATCTTTGGAGAGAGACCTGGAAGTTATCGGACACTAATCTTTGGAGAGAGACCCGGGATTTATCGGACACTAATCTTTAGAGGTGACAGGACAAGTTGAGAAGGCTGTTAAACCGAATTCAGGATCTTTAGCTTCATAATTCTAGGCAGAGAGTACAAAAGCAAGGACATTTTGTTAAACCTTTAAAAAACACTGCTTCTTCCTGAACTGGACTATTGTGTCCAATTCTGAGAATCACACTTAATGAAGGATGTCTAGGCCTTGGAGAAGGCATAGACCAGATTTACTGAAATGGTACCAGAAATGAGACGTTTCAGTTGTATGGACAGATTGCAGAAGCTAGGGTTGTTCTCCTTACAACAGAGAAGATTAAGCAGAGATTTAATAGAGTTGTTCATGTTTATGAGCGGTTTGAATAGAGTAAATGAAGAGAAACTGTTCCCGGTGGCTGATGGGTTGACAACCAAAAGAGACTGATTTAAGATAATTGCCAAAAAAACAGAGGGAAAATTAGGAGAATGTGTTTTTTGCAGCGAGTTTTCATCTGGAATGCAAAGTCTTAACATGTGAGTGAAGCAGATTCAATAATGATCTGTAATTGGCACTAAAACTCGGAATGTGCGGTTTTTACCAGTGTAGTTTTAGATCCTTTAAAACATATCCATTAATATTTCTAAAAAATGCTTTCCCTTAAATATTTAATGACATGCCATTTTAATTAAAGTTAAATATGTGAGGTATTTTTATTTATGCTAACTGTAGATATATGTTTTAGATATTTCCATTCATACTGATGATCACGTGGCCAAAGGGAAGCTTGAAAACCTCTAGCGCCCCTGAGAGGAATGGGCTTTTCCCCACACATACCCCTTAAGTCTCCTTAACCCCTGGACCCACCGGTGAGTGTGCCTCTCCCCACACATACCCCTTAAGTCTCCTTAACCCCTGGACCCACCGGTGTGTGGTTCTCTCCCCACACAAACCCCGAGAGTCTCCATAACCCCCGAAAGCACCATACATGGGCCTCTCCCCACAAATACCCAGATATTCCCATCAAACACTCCCAGGTTAGGTACATAGTAAAACTCGCTAAACACTGTCCCATCAGACACTCCCAGGGTGGGGACAGCACGGGTAAGATACAGAGTAAAGCTTCCTATACACTGCCGCATCGAACGCTCCCAGGACGTATCGAGCACGGTTTAGATAGAAAATAAAGCTCCCTCTACACTGTCCCATCAAACACTCCCAGGTCAAGTACAGCACAGGTTAGATACAGAGTAAAGCTCCCTCTACACTGTCCCATCAAACACTCCCAGGGCAGGTACAGGGGGTTAGATACAGAGTAAAGCTCCCTCTGCATTGTCCCATCAAACACTCCCAGGGCAGGTACAGCACGGGTTAGATACAGAGTAAAGCTCCCTCTACACATTCTCATCAAACACTCCCAGGGCAGGTACAGCACGGGGTTAGATACAGAGTAAAGCTCCCTCTACACATTCCCATCAAACACTCCCAGGGCAGATACAGGGGGTTAGATACAGAGTAAAGCTCCCTCTACATTGTCCCATCAAACACTCCCAGGGCAGGTACAGCACGGGTTAGATACAGAGTAAAGCTCCCTCTACACATTCTCATCAAACACTCCCAGGGCAGGTACAGCACGGGGTTAGATACAGAGTAAAGCTCCCTCTACACATTCTCATCAAACACTTCCAGGGCAGGTACAGCACGGGGTTAGATACAGAGTAAAGCTCCCTCTTCACTGTCCCATCAAACACTCCCAGGGCAGGTACAGCACGGGGTTAGATACAGAGTAAAGCTCCCTCTACACTGTCCCAGCAAACACTCTCAGGACAGGTAGAACACGGGTTGGATAGAGAGTAAAGTTCCCTTTAGTTATATTTCTGAGCACGGCCCATTATTCGCACAGCATGGGTTGGATTTCGAGTAAAGTCCCCTTTACACTATCCCATCAAACACTCCCAGGGCGGGTACAGCATGGGTTGGATAGAGAGTAAAGTTCCCTTTAGTTATAATTCTGAGCACGGCCCATTATTCGGACAGCAATTTTCCAGGCTCTGGGGTCGCAGGTCCTACACAGCAAATGGAGCCTGAATTAATCTTGCCTTCTGCCGGGAATCCTGGAAGGATCTGAAAGTCGGATTGATGTCAGTCCCTTTGTTATTTTGCTCAGGGGTGAAGGTGTGCCTGTGGTGTGGGGGGCAGAAGGGTGTGTCACCCAAAACAAGTGTCACAGCCTTAGAATTGGAGCCTGGCCATTCAGCGGGGATATCAGGAAGCACTTCTTCACAAAAAGGGCAGTAGAAATCTGGGAATCTCTCCCCCAAAATACTGTGCACTCCGAGCATGAATTGAAAATGCTAACACTGTAATGGACAGATATTTGTCGCGTAAGGTTTTTAAGAAAGCAAGGCAGCTAGATGGAGTTATGATACAGGCCAGCCATTAACTAATCGAATGGTGGACCAGGCTCGAGGGGCTGAATGGTCTCTTTCTGTTCGACCGACGGGCTACTGAGAGGTGCACTGAACACCGAATGATACATTAGCAGTCTCCTCTTCAGCAGTGGTGGGCTGCACCAACAGAAAATCTTCAAGTAACAAGAGCAGTGCTTTCAATGTTTTTCGGTGAGCCCCTCAGAGTTACAATGAGACAGCTGGTGTGCAGAAACTATTTATTTGGACCTGGAGAGTATTCTGCAGTTAATAACCACATGCACACATATACGGGGGAGTGAGCGGTGGGGGTCAGGGCAATTGGCTCCACCTTGGGCATTATAAAATGGTAGTCCACGAACAAAGACCAACAGCATCCATGTGCCTCCCATGCAGTTTTTCTTATCAATAAACGGAGGAAGCAATCCGAGTAATTATTCAGCTGGTGAAAATTTGAAGGAATTATTTGCCACGACATACAGTCGGGCAACTAAAGTCAGAGCTCCCTGGATGATGAAACAGACAGAGATTATGATGAAGCAGAAAAAGAACGTGTATTATAGATGTCAGGTTACAAATACATCTGAGAATCAGACTGCATATAGAAAGATTTGCGAAGTGAAACAGAAAATATAGGGGCAATGAGAGGGTATGCAAATAGAATGGTAGTCAATATAAAAGGTAATTTGAAATCTTCTATCTGCATACTTATAGCAAAAGGGTAGTAAGAAGAAGGGTGGAGCCGATTCGGGACCAACAAGGAGACCTATGCTTTGTTGGCCTTCATAGAAAGCGGATTTCAATATAGGAGCAGGGAGGTCTTACTTCAGTTGTGCAGGCCCTTGGCGAGGCCTCACCTGGAATATTGTGTTCAGTTTTGGTCTCCTAATCTGAGGAAGAACGTTCTTGATATTGAGGGAGTGCAGCGAAGGTTCACCAGACTGATTCCAGGGATGGCTACACTGACATATGAGGAGAGACTGAATCGACTGGGCCTTTATTCACTTGAGTTTAGAAGGATGAGGGGATCTTATAGAAACGTATAAGATTCTGACTGGACTGCACAGGTTAGATGCGCAAAGAATGTTCCCGATGTTGGTGAAGTCCAGAACCAGAGGAGATAGTCTTAGGATAAGGAGTAGGCCATTGAGGACTGAGATGAGGAGAAACTTCTTTACTCAGAGAGTTGTTAACATGTGGAATTCCCTACCGCAAAGAGTTGTTGATGCCAGTTCATTGGATATATACGGTTAAAGAGATCAAGGGGTATGGAGAGAAAGCAGGAAAGGGGTAATGAGGGAATGATCAGCCATGATCTTATTGAATGGTGGTGCAGGCTCGAAGGGCCAAATGGCCTACTCCTGCCATGGTTCTATGGTTCTATGTTTCTATGCATAAACCATAGATGATGGCATCTCTCTTCAACAAGGAAGAAGATGCTACCATTGACATGGGATGGAGGGGGGTGGAGGCGACTTGTTGGTTAAAAATGGATAAATAAGAGGTATTGGAATGCTGGCTAAATTTAAAGTAGATACATGAGCAGGAGTGCATGGGAAGTTGACGGATTTGAGAGAGGAAATTGCGGAGATTCTGGACATATTATTCCAAACCTCCATAGGTACGTGTGTGGTGCAAGAGGACTGAAGAATTGCAAATGTTACACTATTGTTCAAGAAATGGTGTAACAATAAACCCAGCCACAACAGGCCATTCAGCTTAAACTCGGTAGCGGGTAAGCTTTTAGAAACAGTAACCCAGGATAAAATTAACAGTCACTTTGCCAAGTGTGGATTAATTAAGGAAAGCCACCACAGATGTATTAATGGTCAATCATGTTTAAGCAACTTGATAGAGATTTTTGATGCGGTAACAAGGAGGGTTGGTGAGGACAATGCGGTTGACGTAATATACATGGATTTCTAAAAGACGTTCGGCAAAGTGCCACATAATAGACTTTCCAGCAAAGTTAAAGCCCATGGAATAAAAGGGGCAGTGGTAGCATGGATTGAAAATTTGCTATGCGACAGGAAACAGAGTGGTGGTGAACGGTTGTTTTTATGGACTTGAGGAAGGTATACAGTGGTGTTCCCCAGGGTTCTTTACTAGGACCACTGCTTTTCTTGATATATATTAATGATTTGAACGTGCGTATACAGGGCAAATTAGCAAAATTTGCAGATGACAGAAAATGTATAAGTATTGTGAACAGTGTGGAGGAGAGTGATAGACTTCAGGAAGACATAGGCAGCCTCGTGAAGTCGGCTGCAAATTAACTCAGTAAAGTGTGAATTGATACAGTCTGGTAGGAATAATAAGAGGAATTATAAAGCTATATATACAATCCTAAAATGCGTGCATGAACAGGAGGATCAGGTATAAAAATCAATTAAAAGTGCTTCTGGGATCCTGAGCTTCATAAACAGTTGTATAGAGTGCACAAGTTTGGGAATTATGCTGAACCTGTTAAAAAAATGGTTTGGACTCAACTGGAGTATTGTGTCCAAATCTTGGCACCTCTCTTTGGGAAAGATGTGAAGTTTGTGAAGGCCTTGGAGAAGATGCAGAATGATTTCAGCAATGAGGGACTTCAGTTACATGGATACATTGAAGAAGCTGGGGTTGTTCTGCTTGGAGCAGAGAAGATTGAGAGGAGATTTGTGTTCAAACTCATGATGGGTCTGGACAGAGAAGATCGAGAGAAGCTGGCAGTACAGGCAAAATGCAGCAGGCACAGATTTGAGGTGATGGGCAAAAGATCCAAATTATTTTTTCATCCAGCGTGTTGTTAAGAACTGGAATGCGCTGCCTGAAAGCGTGGTGGAGTTAGACTCAATCTTATCTTTCCAGAAGGGAGTTGGATAAGTAACTGTGGAAAAAAAATCGCAGGGCTATGATGAAGGGACAGGAGAGTAAACGAGCTGAGATTCGGCACGGGCTCGACAGGCCGAAGGAACATGTTCTGTGGTGTAAACATACAATGATTCTATGCAGTACCTGCCTTGGGAATCTTTCATGGGGACAATGTCGAGGCAGCTTTACTCTGTATCTAACCCGTGCTGTAATTTCCCTGGGAGTGTTTGATGGGACAGTGTCGAGGGAGCTTTACTCTGTATCTAACCACCTGTACCTGCCCTGGACGTGTTTGATGGGACAGTGTAGAGGGAGCTTTACTCTGTATCTAACCCGTGCTGTACTTTCCCTGGGAGTGTTTGATGGGACAGTGTCGAGGGAGCTTTACTCTGTATCTAACCACCTGTACCTGCCCTGGAAGTGTTTGATGGGACAGTCTAGAGGGAGCTTTACTCTGTATCTAACCCCGTGCTGTACCTGCCCTGGGAGTGTTTGATGGGACAGTGTCGAGGGAGCTTTACTCTGTATCTAACCACCTGTACCTGCCCTGGAAGTGTTTGATGGGACAGTGTAGAGGGAGCTTTACTCTGTATCTAACCCCGTGCTGTACCTGCCCTGGGAGTGTTTGATGGGACAGTGTAGAGGGAGCTTTATTCTGTTTCTAACCCCGTGCTGTAACTGCCCTGGGAGTGTTTGATGGGACACTGAAGAGGGAGCTTTACTCTGTATCTAACCCGTGCTGTACATCTCCTAGGACTGTTTGATGGGACACTGTAAAGGGAGCTTTACTCTGTATGTAACCTGTGCTGTAGCCAGCTTACCCGTTATTGTACTGCACATGTACAGAATCTGACAGTGAGACACACATGGGCTTTAAAGGAGCAGAGGGGAATGAATCGTTCCATTTTAGGTGATGATTTTATTCCAGTTGTATTTCTTATTTGAAAACTAAAGAGAATTCATTTTCACGAGAGCCCAAGGTGGAATTGTAATCGTGTTGTCCAGATCATTGTCTACGGTACTGATGTAATGAGCAACATCAGCACCATCTCACGAAATTAGACAATGGTTGTGCTATGCCACAGCAGATTCTGTTTCTATTTCCATCCAAACATGTCTAGGGCCTCAGGTTTTGTATATTCCTTCTTTCTGTGTTTGATGACTCTGAAGTTGCTCAGTTTACATATGCATCGCTCCCATCTGTATACTGATATCTCCCCGAGAGAAGGAAGATTGTGGGACACCAGTTAGCGTACAGACATATCGACTCGTTAAAGGGACTGAGAGAAAACAGTCAGTGTACAGACATCTCCCCTAGGTAGAGGGACTGAGAGACATCAGTCAGTGTTCAAACATCGCCCTGAGAGAGTAGGGAGAGATACAAGTTAGTGTACAGATATCTCGCTGAGAAAAATGGGTCTGAGACACCAGTCAGTGTACAGACATCTCCCTGAGCGAATTGGAGAGACACGGAAGTGTACAGATATCTCCCTGAGAAAGAGGGGACTATGAGTCCCAAGTCAGTCAGTTTACAGACAGCTCCCTGAGCGAGTATGGAGAGACACCAGTCAGTTTACAGATATCTCCCTGAGAAAGAGCGGTCTGTGAGACATCTGTCAAGTTGTCAAATATTTCCATGAGTGCGAGGGGCTGAGAAACACCAGTCAGTGCACAGTTATCACCGTGAGAGAGATGGAATGAGAAACGTTCGCCCATATAAAAATATCTTCCTGAGGGAGAGAGCGCTGAGAGACAAAATTCTGTGTATAAATACATCCCTGAGGGTAAGGGGCAGAGAGACACCAGAACGTGTACACATATACCAATCAGGAAGAGGCACAGAGAGACACCAGTCACTGTACAGATATCTCCGTGAGGATGAGGGACAGAGAGACACCCGTCAGTGCACAGATATCAACCTGAAGAAAGTGGGACTGAGAGGTACCAGTCAGTGTACAGATATCTCGCTGAGGGAGAGGGGTCTGAGAGACACCAGTCAGTGCACAGATATATCCGTGTGAGACACAATTCAGTGTTCACATATTTCTCAGGGGGAGGGGTGACTGAGAGAAAACATTCATTGTACAGATATCATTGTGTGGGAATGGCACAGAGAGAGGTCAGTCAGTGTAGAGATATCTCCCTTCGAGAGGGTGCTGACAGACACCAGTCCCTTTACTGATATCTCCCTGTGAGAAAATCACTGAGAAGTATCAGTCAGTGGACAGATACTTCCCCGAGAGAGAGGACTGAAAGACACCTGTCTGTTTACAGACATCTCGCTGATGGAGCGGGACTGGAAGCCAATAGTCAGTGTACAGATTTCTTCCCTATGAGAGGTTCAAAGAGTGAACATACAGTGTACAGATATCTCGCTGATGGAGAGGGGCTGGGAGACACCATTCATTGTACAGAAAACTCCCTGAGGATGAGAGTCTGAGAGATACCAGTCAGCGTACATATATCTCCTTGTGAGACATCAGTTTGTGTATCTGAGAGAGGGGATGCAGCGGCCCCAGTTAGTGTACAGATATCTCCCTGTGGGACACCAGTCAGTGCAAAGAGGGTAATGGTGAGGGAGACACCACTCATTGAGCAGACATCTCCCTGAGCGAGAGAGGACTGAGAGACACCAGTATGTGTAGATACATCACCCCGAAAGTCAACATAAATTAAAAAGACATCTCCCTGAGACAGAGAGATTGAGTGACACCAGCCAGTGTACAGATATCACACAGAGGGAGAGGAGGTGAGAGACAACAGAAAGTGAACCGATATCCCCCTGAGGGATCGGCACAGAGAGACAATCAGTGTTAAGATATTTCCCTCATGGAGAGGGACTGAGTGACACCAGTCAGTGTAAAGATATTTCCTTCGTGGAAAGGGACTGAGAGACACCAGTCAGTTTACTGATAACTCCCTTAAAGAGAAGCAATGAGAGATACCAGGCAGTGAACATATATCTCCCCATGACATAGTAGTCAGCGTACAGATATCTCCCTGAGGGAGAGGGACTGAGAGACACCAGTCAGTTCACAGTTATCTCCCTTTGCGAGAGGGACTGAGAGATACCAATCCGGGTACAGGTATCTCGCGCAGGGAGAGGGACTGAGAGACACCAGTCAGTGTACAGATATCTCCCACAGGGAGAGGGACTGGGAGACAAAGGTCATGTTTCCTGACTTCTCCCCGAGAAATGTAATTGGGAGACACTAGTTAGTGCAATCATATCACCATGTGAGACAAGAGTCAGTGTATAGATATATCGGTGAGGAAATGGACAGAGCAATATCAGTGAGAGCACAAATATCTCCCCGAGGGAGAGGGAGACAGCAATCAGTGTACAGATATCCCGCTCTGGGAGAGGGACTGAGAGACAACGGGCAGTTTCACGATTTTGAAATAAAAGAGATGGAATGAGAGACACCAGTCAGCGGACAAGTATCTCCCTGAGAGACAACATAAATTATAAAGACATCTAGCTGAGAGAGAGTGGATTGAGAGGCAGCAGTCAGTGTACAGATATCTACCTGAGGTAGAGCGGACTGAGAGACACCAGTCAGTGTACAGATATCTCCTTGAGGGAGAGGGGACTGAGAGACACCAGTCAGTGTACAGATATCTCCGAGAGGGAGAGGGACTGAGAGACACCAGTCAATGTACAGATAACACCCTGAGGGAGAGGGACTGAGAGAGACAAGTCAGTTTACAGATATCTCCCTGAGGGAGAGTGACTGAGAGACAACAGTCAGTGTACAGATATGTCCATGAGGGAGAGCGACTGAGAGACACCAGTCAGTGTACAGATATTTCCCTGAGGGAGAGGGACTGAGAGACACCAGTCAGTGTACAGATATTTCTCTGAGGGAAAGGGACTGAGAGACCAGTTAGTGTAAAGATATCTCCCTGAGCGGGAGGGACAGAGAGACACAAGTCATGTACAGATATCTCCTTGCGAAGAGCGACTGAGAGACACCAGTCAATGTACATATATCTCCCTGTGAGGGTGGGACTAAGGGACACCAGTCAGCCTACAGATATCGCTCTGATGAGAGAACTGGGAGCGACCATTCAGTTTGCAGGGAATTCCCTGAGGATGAAGGACTGGGGGACAACAATCAGTGTACATACATCTCCATCACTGAAAGTGACTGAGAGACATCAGTCAGTTTACTGATATCTCCCTTTGAGAGAAGCAATGAGAGACACCAGTCAGTCCACAGATATTTCCCTGAGAGTTGGGACAATGAGACATGTGTCTACGTACAGATTTCACCCTTTACGAGAGGGAATTGGAGATACCAGTCAGCGTAAAAATGTCTCCCTGAGGGAGAGGGACTGAGAGTCACCAGTAAGTGTACAGATATCACACTGAGAAGGAGGAACGGACAGACACCATTCAGTGTACAGATATCTCTCTGAGGGAGAGGGACTGAGAGATTACAATCAGTGTACAGATATGTACTGAGGGAGAGGGACTGAGAGACACTAGTCAGTGTACAGACATCTCCTTCAGGGAGAGGTACTGAGAGACGCCAGACAGTGTACAAACATCACCGTGAGAGTCAGGGAATGAGAGACACCAGTCAGTATACAGATATCTTTCTGAGGGAGAGCGACTGAGAGAAATCCATCAGTGCACATATGTGTCCCTGAGGGAGAGGAACTGAGAGACAACAGTCAGTGTACATATATGTCCATGAGGGAGAGCAACAGAGAGACACCAGTTAGTTTACTTATATCTCCCTCAGAGGGAGGGACTGAGAGACACCAGTCAGTGTACAGATATCTCCTAGAGGGAGAGGGACTGAGAGACACCAGTCAATGTACAGATAACACCCTGAGGGAGAGGGACTGAGAGAGACAATTCCGTTTAAAGATATCTCCCTGAGGGAGAGTGACTGAGAGACACTCGTCAGTGTACAGATATCTCCCTGAGGGAGAGTGTCAGAGAGACACCATACAGCTTACAGATATCACCCTGAGGGAGAGGGGACTGAGCGACACCATTCTGTGTACAGATATCTCCCTGAGAGTGAGGGCTGTGAGACACCAGTCAGTGTACAGATATCACACTGAGAGGGAGGGACTGAGAAACACCAGTCACAGTACAGATATCTCTCTGAGGGAGAGGGCTGAGAGACACCAGTCAGTATACAGATATCTCCCTGAGGGAGAGGGGCGGAGAGACTCCAGTTAGTGTACAGATATCTCCCTGAGGGAGTGGACTGAGAGACACCAGTCAGTGTACAGATATCACCCTGAGCGGGAGGAACAGAGAGACACCAATCAGTGTGCAGATATCTCCCTGAGGGAGAGGGACTGAGATACACCAGTCAATGTGCAGATATTTCCCTGAGGGAGAGGGACTGAGAGACACCAGTCAGCGTACAGATATCTCCCTGAGGGAGAGGGACTGAGAGACACCAGTCAGCGTACAGATATCTCCCAGAGGGAGAGGGACTGAGAGACACCAGTCTGCGTACAGATATCTCCCTGATAGGGAATGACTGAGAAATACCAGTCAGCGTACAGATATCTCCCTGAGAAGGAGGGCTGTGAGACACCAGACAGTTTATAGATATCAAACTGAGAGGGAGGGACTGAGAAACACCAGTCACAGTACAGATATCTCTCTGAGGGAGAGGGCTGAGAGACACCAGCCAGTGTACAAATATCTCCCTGAGAGGCAGGGAATGAAAGGCACCAGTCAGTGTACAGATTTCTCCCAGAGGTAGAGGGACTGAGAGATACCCATCAGTGCACATATATGTCCATGAGGGAGAGTAACTGGGAGACAACAGTCAGTGTACAGATATGTCCATGAGGGAGAGCGACTGAGAGACACAGTCAGTGTACAGATATTTCACTGAGGGAGAGGGACTGAGAGACACCAGTCAGTGTACAGATATTTCTCTGAGGGACAGGGACTGAGAGAACAGTTAGTGTAAAGATATCTCCCTTAGCGGGAGGGACAGAGAGACTACAGTCAGTGTACAGATATCTCCTTGCGGAAGAGCGACTGAGAGACAACAGTCAATGTACATATATCTCCCTGAGAGGGTGGGACTAAGGGACACCAGTCAGCCTACAGATATCGCTCTGATAGAGAGAACTGGGAGCGACTATTCAGTTTGCAGGGAATTCCCTGAGGATGGAGGACTGGGGGACAACAATCAGTGTACATACATCTCCTTCAATGAAAGTGACTGAGAGACATCAGTCAGTTTACTGATATCTCCCTTTGAGAGAAGCAATCAGAGACACCAGTCAGTCCACAGATATTTCCCTGAGAATGGGGACAATGTGACAGGTGTCTACGTACAGATTTCACCCTTTGCGAGAGGGAATTGGAGAAACCAGTCAGCGTAAAAATGTCTCCCTGAGGGAGAGGAACTGAGAGTCACCAGTATGTGTACAGATATCACACTGAGAAGAAGGAACGGAGAGACACCAGTCAGTGTACAGATATCTCTCTGAGGGAGCGGGACTGAGAGATACCAGTCAGTGTACTGATATCACCCTGAGAGGGAGGGACTGAGTGACACCAGTCAGGGTACAGATATGTCCCTGAGGGAGAGGGACTGAGAGATTACAATCAGTGTACAGATATGTCCTGAGGGAGAGGGACTGAGAGACACTAGTCAGTATACAGATATGTCCTTCAGGGAGAGGTACTGAGAGACGCTAGACAGTGCACAAACATCACCCTGAGAGGCAGGGAATGAGAGACACCATTCAGTGTACAGATATCTCTCTGAGGGAGAGTGACTGAGAGAAATCCGTCAGTGCACATATGTGTCCCTGAGGGAGAGCAAAAGAGAGACACCAGTTAGTTTACTTATATCTCCCTCAGAGGGAGGGACTGAGAGACACCAGTCAGTGTACAGATATATCCTAGAGGGAGAGGGACTGAGAGACACCAGTCAATGTACAGATACACCCTGAGGGAGCGGGACTGAGAGAGACAAGTCAGTTTACAGATATCTCCCTGAGGGAGAGTGACTGAGAGACACCCGTCAGTGTACAGATATCTCCCTGAGGGAGAGAGTCTGAGAGACACCAGACAGCGTACAGATATCACCCTGATGGAGAGGGGACTGAGCGACGCCATTCTGTGTACAGATATCTCCCTGACAGTGAGGGCTGTGAGACACCAGTCAGTGTACAGATATCACACTGAGAGGGAGGGACTGAGAAACACCAGTCACAGTACAGATATATCTCTGAGGGAGAGGGCTGAGAGACACCAGTCAGTGTACAGATATCTCCCTGAGAGGCAGGGAATGAAAGGCACCAGACAGTGTACAGATATCTCCCAGACGTAGAGGGACTGAGAGATACCCATCAGAGCACATATATTTCCCCGAGGGAGAGTAACTGAGAGACAACAGTCAGTGTACAGATATGTCCATGGGGGAGAGCGACTGAGATACACAGTCAGTGTACAGATATTTCACTGAGGGAGCGGGACTGAGAGACACCAGTCAGTGTACAGATATTTCTCTGAGGGACAGGGACTGAGAGACCAGTTAGAGTAAAGTTATCTCCCTGAGCGGGAGGGACAGAGAGACACCAGTCAGTGTACAGATATCTCCTTCCGGAAGAGCGACTGAGAGACAACAGTCAATGTACATATATCTCCCTGAGAGGGTGGGACTAAGGGACACCAGTCAGCCTACAGATATCGTTCTGAGAGAGAGAACTGGGAGTGACCATTCAGTTTGCAGGGAATTCCCTGAGGATGAAGGACTGGGGGACAACAATCAGTGTACTTATATCTCCCTCAATGAAAGTGACTGAGAGACATCAGTCAGTTTACTGATATCTCCCATTGAGAAAAGCAATGAGAGACACCAGTCAGTCCACAGATATTTCCCTAAGAGTGGGGACAATGTGACAGGTGTCTACGTACAGATTTCACCCTTTGCGAGAGGGAATTGGAGATACCAGTCAGCGTAAAAATGTCTCCCTGAGGGAGAGGGACTGAGCGTCACCAGTAAGTTTACAGATATCACACTGAGAGGGAGGAACGGAGAGACACCAGTCAGTGTACAGATATCTCTCTGAGGGAGCGGGACTGAGAGATACCAGTCAGTGTACTGATATCACCCTGAGAGGGAGGGACTGAGTGACACCAGTCTGTGTACAGATATATCCCTGAGGGAGAGGGACTGAGAGATTACAATCAGTGTACAGATATGTACTGAGGGAGAGGGACTGAGAGACACTAGTCAGTGTACAGACATCTCCTTCAGGGAGAGGTACTGAGAGACGCCAGTCAATGTACAAAATTCACCCTGAGAGGCAGGGAATGAGAGACACCAGTCAGTGTATAGATATCTCTCTGAGGGAGAGTGACTGAGGGAAGTCCGTCAGTGCACATATGTGTCCCTGAGGGAGAGGAACTGAGAGACAACAGTCAGTGTACAGATATGTCCATGAGGGAGAGCAACTGAGAGACACCAGTTAGTTTACTTAAATCTCCCTCAGAGTGAGGGACTGAGAGACACCAGTCAGTGCACAGATATTTCCCTGAGGGGCAGGAACTGAGAGACCAGTCAGTGTACAGATATCTCACTGAGGAATTGGACTGAGAGTCACCAGTCAGTGTGCAGATATGTCCCTGCGGGACTGAGAGACACAGTCAGTGAACAGATAGATCCCTGAGAGGGAGGGACGGAAAGATGACAGTCATTTTACAGATATCTCCCTGAGGAAGAGGGACTGAGATACACCAGTCAGTTTACAGATATCTCCCTGAGGAAGAAGGACTGAGAGACATCAGTCAGTGTACAGTTATCTCCCTGACGGAGAGGGACTAAGAGACAGCAGTCTGTGTACGGATATGTCCGTGAGAGGGTGGGACTGAGAGACACCAGTCAGATTACAGATGTGTCCCTGAGGGAGAGGGACTGAGAGACCAGTCAGGGTACAGATATGTCCGTGAGGGAAATGGGCTGAGAGACCAGTCAGTGGACAGATATCTCCCTGAGAGACAAAGAGACTGAGATACATCAGTCATGTACAGATATCACCCTGAGGGAGAGGAACTGAGCGACTCCAGTCAGTGTACAAATATCACACTGAGGGAGAGGGACAAAGTGACCAGTCATTGTACAGATATCAGCCTGAGAGCCAGAGATACTGAGATACTTCAGCCAGAGTACAGATATCTCCCTGAGGGAGATGGACTGAGCGACACCAGTCAGTGTACAGATATCTCCCTGAGGGAGAGTGGACTGCATGACACGGGTCAGTGCACAGATATCTCCGTGAGGGAGAGGGACTGAGAGATACCAGTCAGTGTACAGATATGTCCCTTAAAGAGAGGGACTGCTGGACAGCAGTCAGTGTACAGATATCTCCCAGAGGGAGAATGACTGAGAGACGCCATTCAGTGTACAGATGTGTCCCTCAGGGAGTGGGACTGACAGACAGCAGCGAGAGTACAGATATCAACCTGAGAGGTAGGTACTGAATGACTCCAGTCAGTGTATAGATATCTCCCTGAGGGAGAGGGACTGAGAGACACCAGTCAGTTTACAGATATCTCCCTGAGGTAGATTGGACTGAGAGACTCCAGTCAGTGATCAGACATCTCTCTGAGTGGGAGGACTGAGAGACACCAGTCAGTGTACAGATATCTCAATGAGGGAGAGGGTCTGAGAGACATCAGTCAGTGTACAGATATCTCCCTGAGAGGCAGGGAATGAGAGACACCAGTCCGAGTACAGATATCTCATTGATGGAGAGGGAGTGAGAGATACCCGCCAGTGTACATATATGTCCGTGAGTGAGAGTAGCTTGGAGACACCAGTCAGTGTACAGATATGTCCACGAGGGAAGGGACTGAGAGACACCAGTCAGTGTACAGATACCTCTCTTAGAGATTGGGGACTTCGGGACCCCAGTCAGTATACAGATATCCCCCTGAGGGAGAGGGGATTGAATGACGCCGGTCGGTGAACAGATATCTCCATGATGGAGTGGGACTGAGAGACACCAGTCAGTGTACAGGTATCTCCCTGAGAGTGAGGTACTGAGAGACTGCAGTCAGTATACCGATATCTCCCTGTGAGAGGGAGGGACTGAGTGACACCAGTCAGTGTACAGATATCTCCCTGAGAGGGAGGGTACTTAGAGACACCAGTCAGTGTACAGATATCATCCTGAGAGTTAGAGACTGAGGGAAACCAGTCAGTGTACAGATATGCCCCTGAGAGGGAGTTACTGAGAGGTACCAGTCAGTGTACGGATATGAACCTGAGGGAGAGGGACTGAGAGACCAGTAACTAAACACATAACTCCCTGAGTGGCAGGACTGAGAGACACCATTCAGTGTGCAGATATGACCCTGAGGGACAGGCATTGCCAGACCTGCCAGTGTACAGATATATCCCTGAGAGAAAGAGAGACTGAGTGATATCAGTCAGAGAACAGATATCTCCCTAAGGGAGAGGGACTGAGATACACCAGTCGGAGTATAGATATCTCCCTGAAGGAGAGTGGAACGAGAAACACCAGTCAGTGTACAGATATCTGCCTGCGGGAGAGGGACTGAGAGACAGCAGTCAGTGTACAGCTATCTCCCTGACGGAGAGGGACTGAGAAAAAGCAGTCAGTCTGCAGATATGTCGCTGAAAGACAGGGACTGAGAGACACCAGTCAGTGTACAGATATCTCCGTGAGGGAGAGGGACTGAGAGAAACCTGTCAGCGTCCAGATATCACCCTGAGAAGGAGTTACTGAGAGAGACCAGTCAGTGTGCAGATATCACCTTGTGAGGGATGGATTGAGAGACACCAGTCAGTGCACAAATATGTCCCTGGGAGAGAGGGACTGAGAGAAACCAGTCAGTGTACAGATATGATCTTGAGAGGTAGAGACTGAGGGACGCCAGTCAGTGTACAGATTGTCCTCTGAAGGAGAGGGACTGAGAGACACCAGTCAGTGTACAGATATCACCCTGAGAGGCAGGGAGACTGGCAGACATCAGTGATAGGACAGATATCTCACTGAGGTAGAGGGACTGAGAGACACCAGTCCGTGTACAGATAAGTCCCTGAGGAGTGCGACTGAGAGACACCAGTCAGTGTATAGATATGTCCCTGAGAGAGAGAATGACTGAGAGATATCAGTCAGAGAACAGATATCTCCGTGAGGGAGAGTTACTGAGAGACACTAGCCGGAGTATAGATATCTCCTTGAGGGAGAGTAGAACGAGAGACACCAGTCAGTGTACAGATATCTGCCTGAGAGATTGGGGACTTCGAGACACCAGTCAGTATACACATATCTCCGTGAGGGAGAGGGACAGAGAGACACCAGTCAGTGTACAGATATCTCCCTGAGGGAGAGGGACTGAGAGACACCAGTCAGGGTAGGGATATCACCCTTGAGAGTGAGGTACTGAGAGACACCAGTCAGTTTACAGGTATCTCCCTGAGGGATAGGGACTGAGAGACACCAGTCAGTGTACAGATTTCACCCTTGAGAGTGAGGTACTGAGAGACACCAGACAATATACAGATTTCTCCCTGAGGTATAGGGAATGAGAGACACCAGTCAGTGTACAGATATGTCGCTGGGGGAGAGGGACATAGTAATACCAGTCAGTGTACAGATGTGTCCTGAGGGAGAGGGAGTGCGAGTCATCAGTCAGTGTACAGATATCACCCTGAGATGGAGGGACTGAGAGACGCCAGTCAGTGTACAGATATCTTCCTGAGTGAGAGGGGACTGAATGACACCGATCGGTGTACAGATATCTCCGTGAGGGTGAGGGACTGAGAGACAGCAGACAGTGTACAGATATCACCCAGAGAGGTAGAGACTGAGGGACACCAGTCAGTGTACAGATAACTCCTTTAGGAGTGCGACTGAGAGACTCCAGTCAGTGAACAAATATCTCCCTGAGGAGTGCGACTGAGAGATAACAGTCAGTTTACCGATATGTCCCTGAAAGAGAGGGAATGAGAGACACCAGTCAGTTTTAAGATATCTCCCTGAGAGGGAGGGACTGAGAGAGACCAGTCAGTGTACAGATATGACCCTGAGGAAGAGGGACTGAGATACACCAGTCGGAGTATAGATACCTCCCTGAAGGAGAGTGGAACGAGAAACACCTGTCAGTGTACAGATATCTGCCTGCGGGAGAGGGACTGAGAGACACCAGTCAGTGTACAGATATCTCCCTGAGGGAGAGGGACTGAGATACACCAGTCAGTGTACAGATATCTCCCTGAGGGAGAGGGACTGAGAGACAGCAGTCAGTGTACAGCTACCTCCCTGAGGGAGAGTGACTTCGAGACACCAGTCAGTATAAAGATATCTCCCTGAGGGAGATGGGAGTGAATGCAACCGATCGGTGTACATATATCTTAGTGAGGGAGATGGACTGAGCGACACCAGTCAGTGTACAGATATCTCCCTGAGAGGGAGGAAATGATAGACAGCAGTCAGTGTACAGATATCACCGTGATAGGTCGAGATTAAGGGAAACCAGTAAGTGTACAGATATGTCGCTGGGGGAGAGGGACTGAGAGACACAGTCAGTGTACAGATATCTGCCTGAGAGATTGGTGACTTCGAGACATCAGTCAGTATACACATATCTCCCTGAGGGAGAGGGACTGAGAGACAGCTGTCAGTGTGCAGCTATCTCCCTGAAGGAGAAGGACTGAGAGTCACCATTCAGTGTACAGATATCTCCGTGAGAGGGAGGGACTGAGAGTGACCAGTCAGTTTACAGATATCTCCCTGAGGGTGAGGGACTGAGATACACCACTCGGAGTATAGTTATCTACGTCAGGCAGAGTGGACTGAGGGACACCAGTCAGTGTACAGATATCTTCCTGAGGGAGAGGGACTGAGAGATTGGGGACTTCGAGACACCAGTCAGTATGCAGATATCTCCCTGAGGGAGAGGGACTGAGAAATAGCAGTCAGTGTACAGCAATCTCCCTTAGAGGTAGGTACCGAGAGACACCAGTCAGTGTACAGATATCTCCCTGAAGTAGAGGGACTGAGAGACAACAGTCAGTGTACAGCAATCTCCCTTAGAGGTAGGTACCGAGAGACAACAGTCAGTGTACAGATATCATCCTGAGAGGTAGAGACTGAGGAACGCCAGTCAGTGTACAGATATCTCCTTGAGGAGTGCGACTGAGAGACACCAGTCAGTGTACAGATTGTCGTCTGAGCGAGAGGGACTGAGAGACACCAGTCAGTGTACAGATACCACCCTGAGAGGCAGGGAGACTGGTAGACATCAGTGATAGGACAGATATCTCACTGAGGTAGAGGGACTGAGAGACAGCAGTCCGTGTACAGATAGGTCCCTGAGGAGTGCAACTGAGAGACACCAGTCAGTGTACAGATATGTCCCTGAGAGAGAGAGTGACTGAGAGATATCAGTCAGAGAACAGATATCTCCCTGAGGGAGAGTGACTGAGAGACACCAGCCGGAGTATAGATATCTCCTTGAGGGAGAGTAGAACGAGAGACACCAGTCAGTGTACAGATATCTGCCTGAGAGATTGGGGACTTCGAGACACCAGTCAGTATACACATATCTCCGTGAGGGAGAGGGACTGAGAGACAGCTGTCAGTGTGCAGCTATCTCCCTGAAGGAGAAGGACTGAGAGTCACCAGTCAGTGTACAGATATCTCCGTGAGAGGGAGGGACTGAGAGAGACCAGTCAGTTTACAGATATCTCCCTGAGGGTGAGGGACTGAGATACACCACTCGGAGTATAGTTATCTTTGTCAGAAAGAGTGGACTGAGGGACACCAGTCAGTGTACAGATATCTTCCTGAGGGAGAGGGACTGAGAGATTGGGGACTTCGAGACACCAGTCAGTATACAGATATCTCCCTGAGCGAGAGGGACTGAGAAATAGCAGTCAGTGTACAGCAATCTCCCTTAGAGGTAGGTACCGAGAGACACCAGTCAGTGTACAGATATCTCCCTGAAGTAGAGGGACTGAGAGACAACAGTCAGTGTACAGCAATCTCCCTTAGAGGTAGGTACCGAGAGACAACAGTCAGTGTACAGATATCATCCTGAGAGGTAGAGACTGAGGGACGCCAGTCAGTGTACAGATATCTCCCTGAGGAGTGCAACTGAGAGACACCAGTCAGTGTACAGATATGTCCCTGAGAGAGAGAGTGACTGAGAGATATCAGTCAGAGAACAGATATCTCCCTGAGGGAGAGTGACTGAGAGACACCAGCCGGAGTATAGATATCTCCTTGAGGGAGAGTAGAACGAGAGACACCAGTCAGTGTACAGATATCTGCCTGAGAGATTGGGGACTTCGAGACACCAGTCAGTATACACATATCTCCGTGAGGGAGAGGGACTGAGAGACAGCTGTCAGTGTGCAGCTATCTCCCTGAAGGAGAAGGACTGAGAGTCACCAGTCAGTGTACAGATATCTCCGTGAGAGGGAGGGACTGAGAGAGACCAGTCAGTTTACAGATATCTCCCTGAGGGTGAGGGACTGAGATACACCACTCGGAGTATAGTTATCTTTGTCAGAAAGAGTGGACTGAGGGACACCAGTCAGTGTACAGATATCTTCCTGAGGGAGAGGGACTGAGAGATTGGGGACTTCGAGACACCAGTCAGTATACAGATATCTCCCTGAGCGAGAGGGACTGAGAAATAGCAGTCAGTGTACAGCAATCTCCCTTAGAGGTAGGTACCGAGAGACACCAGTCAGTGTACAGATATCTCCCTGAAGTAGAGGGACTGAGAGACAACAGTCAGTGTACAGCAATCTCCCTTAGAGGTAGGTACCGAGAGACAACAGTCAGTGTACAGATATCATCCTGAGAGGTAGAGACTGAGGGACGCCAGTCAGTGTACAGATATCTCCTTGAGGAGTGCGGCTGAGAGACACCAGTCAGTGTACAGATTGTCGTCTGAGGGAGAGGGACTGAGAGATACCAGTCAGTGTACAGATATCACCCTGAGAGGCAGGGAGACTGGTAGACATCAGTGATAGGACAGATATCTCACTGAGGTAGAGGGACTGAGAGACAGCAGTCCGTGTACAGATAGGTCCCTGAGGGAGAGTGACTGAGAGACACCAGCCGGAGTATAGATATCTCCTTGAGGGAGAGTAGAACGAGAGACACCAGTCAGTGTACAGATATCTGCCTGAGAGATTGGGGACTTCGAGACACCAGTCAGTATCCACATATCTCCGTGAGGGAGAGGGACTGAGAGACAGCTGTCAGTGTGCAGCTATCTCCCTGAAGGAGAAGGACTGAGAGTCACCAGTCAGTGTACAGATATCTCCGTGAGAGGGAGGGACTGAGAGAGACCAGTCAGTTTACAGATATCTCCCTGAGGGTGAGGGACTGAGATACACCACTCGGAGTATAGTTATCTATGTCAGGAAGAGTGGACTGAGGGACACCAGTCAGTGTACAGATATCTTCCTGAGGGAGAGGGACTGAGAGATTGGGGACTTCGAGACACCAGTCAGTATACAGATATCTCCCTGAGGGAGAGGGACTGAGAAATAGCAGTCAGTGTACAGCAATCTCCCTTAGAGGTAGGTACCGAGAGACACCAGTCAGTGTACAGATATCTCCCTGAAGTAAAGGGACTGAGAGACAACAGTCAGTGTACAGCAATCTCCCTTAGAGGTAGGTACCGAGAGACAACAGTCAGTGTACAGATATCATCCTGAGAGGTAGAGCCTGAGGGACGCCAGTCAGTGTACAGATATCTCCTTGAGGAGTGCGACTGAGAGACACCAGTCAGTGTACAGATTGTCCTCTGAGGGAGAGGGACTGAGAGACACCAGTCAGTGTACAGGTATCACCCTGAGAGGCAGGGAGACTGGTAGACATCAGTGATAGGACAGATATCTCACTGAGGTAGAGGGACTGAGAGTCAGCAGTCCGTGTACAGATAAGTCCCTGAGGAGTGCGACTGAGAGACACCAGTCAGTGTATAGATATGTCCCTGAGAGAGAGAGTGACTGAGAGATATCAGTCAGAGAACAGATATCTCCCTGAGGGAGAGTAGAACGAGAGACACCAGTCAGTGTACAGATATCTGCCTGAGAGATTGGGGACTTCGAGACACCAGTCAGTATACACATATCTCCGTGAGGGAGAGGGACAGAGAGACACCAGTCAGTGTACAGATATCTCCCTGAGGGAGAGGGAACGAGAGACACCAGTCAGGGTACAGATATCACCCTTGAGAGTGAGGTACTGAGAGACACCAGTCATTGTTCAGAGATCTCACTAAGGGAGAGGGACTGAGAGACACCAGTCAGTGTACAGATATCACCCTGAGAGGCAGGGAGACTGGTAGACATCAGTGATAGGACAGATATCTCACTGAGGTAGAGGGACTGAGAGACAGCAGTCCGTGTACAGATAGGTCCCTGAGGGAGAGTGACTGAGAGACATCAGCCGGAATATAGATATCGCCTTGAGGGAGAGTAGAACGAGAGACACCAGTCAGTGTACAGATATCTGCCTGAGAGATTGGGGACTTCGAGACACCAGTCAGTATCCACATATCTCCGTGAGGGAGAGGGACTGAGAGACAGCTGTCAGTGTGCAGCTATCTCCCTGAAGGAGAAGGACTGAGAGTCACCAGTCAGTGTACAGATATCTCCGTGAGAGGGAGGGACTGAGAGAGACCAGTCAGTTTACAGATATCTCCCTGAGGGTGAGGGACTGAGATACACCACTCGGAGTATAGTTATCTATGTCAGGAAGAGTGGACTGAGGGACACCAGTCAGTGTACAGATATCTTCCTGAGGGAGAGGGACTGAGAGATTGGGGACTTCGAGACACCAGTCAGTATACAGATATGACCTGAGGGAGAGGGACTGAGAAATAGCAGTCAGTGTACAGCAATCTCCCTTAGAGGTAGGTACCGAGAGACACCAGTCAGTGTACAGATATCTCCCTGAAGTAAAGGGACTGAGAGACAACAGTCAGTGTACAGCAATCTCCCTTAGAGGTAGGTACCGAGAGACAACAGTCAGTGTACAGATATCATCCTGAGAGGTAGAGCCTGAGGGACGCCAGTCAGTGTACAGATATCTCCTTGAGGAGTGCGACTGAGAGACACCAGTCAGTGTACAGATTGTCCTCTGAGGGAGAGGGACTGAGAGACACCAGTCAGTGTACAGGTATCACCCTGAGAGGCAGGGAGACTGGTAGACATCAGTGATAGGACAGATATCTCACTGAGGTAGAGGGACTGAGAGACAGCAGTCCGTGTACAGATAAGTCCCTGAGGAGTGCGACTGAGAGACACCAGTCAGTGTATAGATATGTCCCTGAGAGAGAGAGTGACTGAGAGATATCAGTCAGAGAACAGATATCTCCCTGAGGGAGAGTAGAACGAGAGACACCAGTCAGTGTACAGATATCTGCCTGAGAGATTGGGGACTTCGAGACACCAGTCAGTATACACATATCTCCGTGAGGGAGAGGGACAGAGAGACACCAGTCAGTGTACAGATATCTCCCTGAGGGAGAGGGAACGAGAGACAGCAGTCAGGGTACAGATATCACCCTTGAGAGTGAGGTACTGAGAGACACCAGTCATTGTTCAGAGATCTCACTAAGGGAGAGGGACTGAGAGACACCAGTCAGTGTATAGAGATCTCCCTGAGTGGGAGCAACTGAGAGACGCCAGTCAGTGTATAGATGTTTCCCTGAGGGAGAGGGATTGACAGACACCAGTCAGTGCACAGATATCACCCTTGAGAGTGAGGTACTGAGAGACACCAGTCAGTTTACAGGTATCTCCCTGAGGGATAGGGACTGAGAGACACCAGTCAGTGTACAGATTTCACCCTTGAGAGTGAGGTACTGAGAGAAACCAGACAATATAGAGATTTCTCCCTGAGGTATAGGGAATGAGAGACACCAGTCAGTGTACAGATATGTCGCTGGGGGAGAGGGACATAGTAATACCAGTCAGTGTACAGATGTGTCCTGAGGGAGAGGGACTGCGAGTCATCAGTCAGTGTACAGATATCACCCTGAGATGGAGGGACTGAGAGACGCCAGTCAGTGTACAAATAACTCAGTGATAGGGAGGGATTGAGAGACACCAGTCAGTGTACAGATATCTCCCAGAGGGAAATGGACTGAGAGACCAGTCAGTGCACAGATATCTCCCTGAGAGAGAGAGAGACTGAGAAACATCAGTCAGTGTACAGATATCTCCCTGAGAGGGAGGTACTGAAAGACACCAGTCAGTGCACAGATATGTCGCTTGGGGAGAGGGACTGACAGATACCAGTCAGGGTACAGATATCTCCCTGAGAGACAGAGAGATTGACAGACATCAGTTGGAGGACAGATATCTCCCTAAGGGAGAGGGACTGAGAGATACCAGTCAGTGTACAGATATGTCCTGAGAGAGAGGGACTGAGAGACAACAGTCAGTGTACAGATATCTCCCTGAGGGAGAGGCACTGAGAGACACCAATCAGTGCAAAGATGTGTCCTGAAGGAAAGGGACTGAGAGACAACAGTCGGAGTATAGATATCTACCTGAGGAAGTATTGAATGAGAGACACCAGTCAGTGTACAGATATCTCCTGAGAGATTGGCGCTTTCGAGACGTCAGTCACTATATAGATATCTCCCTGAGGGAGAGGGGAATGAATGACATCGCTTGGTGTACAGATACCTCCGTGAGGGAGTGGGACTGAGAGACACCAGTCAGTGTACAGCTATCTCACTGAGAGGGAGGTACTGAGAGACTGCAGTCAGTGTACAGATATCTCCCTGAGGGTGAGGAACTGAGAGACACCAGCCAGTGTACAGATATATCGCTAGGGGAGAGGGACTGAGAGATACCAGTAAGTGTACAGATATCTCCTTGAGGAGTGCGACTGAGAACACCAGTCAGTGTACAGATATGTCGCTGAGGGGGAATGACTGAGAGACACCAGTCAGTGTACAGATATCTTCCTGAGAGGGACCAACTGAGAGACACCAGTCAGTGTACAGATATCACCCTGTGAGGCAGGGAGACTGATAGACTTCAGGCAGAGGACAGATATCTCAATGAGGAAGAGGGACTGAGAGACACCAGTCAATGTACAGATATCTCCCTGAGGGAGAGTGCACTGAGCGACACAGTCAGTGAACAGATATCTCCCTGAGTTGGAGGTACTGAGAGAGACAGGTCAATGTACAGATGTCTCCCTGAGCGAGAGGGACTGAGAGACACCAGTCAGTGTCGAGATATCACCCTGAGATGGAGGTACTGAGAGAGACCAGTCAGTGTACAGATATGTCCTGAGAGAGGGGTCTGAGCGACACCAGTCAGTGTACAGATAACTCCCTGAGGGAGAGGCACTGAGAAACACCAGTCAGTCCACAGATGTGTCCTGAGGGAGAGGGACTGAGAGACAACAGTCAGTGTACAGATATCTCTTTGAGGGAGCGGGATTTAGAGACACCAGTCAGTATGCAGATATGACCCTCAGAGGCAGGGAATGAGAGGCACCAGTCAGAGGACAGATATCTCCCTGAGTGAGAGAGACTGAGAGACACCAGTCAGTGTACAGATATCTCGCTGAGGGAAAGTGGATTGAGCAACACCAGTCATTGAACAGATATCTCCCTGAGAGGGAGGGACAGCGAGACGACAGTCAGTGATAGATGTCACCCTGAGAGCGAGGGACTGAGAGACAACAGACAGTGTACAAACATGTCTCTGGTGAAGAGGGAATGAGAGATACCAGTCAGTGTACAGTTGTGTACTGAGGGAGATGGACTGAGAGACACCAGTCAGTGTACAGATCTCTCCCTGAGGGAGAGGCACTGAGAGACACAAGTCAGTGTACAGATATCTCCATCAGAGTGAGGATTGACAGACACCAGTCAGAGTGCAGATATCACCCTCAGAGGAAGGGAATGAGAGACATCAGTCAGTGTACAGACCTCTCCCTGAGGGAGAGGGACTGAGAGATAACCGTCAGTGTACATATATATATCCCTGAGGGAGAGGAACTGAGACACACCAATCAATGTACAGATATGTCCATCGGGGAGAGCGACTGAGAGACACCAGTCAGTTTACTGATATCTCCCTGAGGGAGAGGGACCAGTCTGTGTACAGATATCTCCTTAAGGTAGATAGGACTGAGGGACACCAGTCCGTGTACAGATATCTCCCTGAGAGATTCGGTACTTCGAGACAACAGCCAGTATACAGATATCTCCGTGAGTGAGAGGGGACTGAATGACACCGGTCAGTTTACAGACATCTCCGTGAGGGAGAGGGACTGAGAGACAGCAGTCATTGTGCTGCTATCTCCCTGAGGGAGAGGGATTGAGAGCCACCAGTCAGTGTACAGATAACGCCCTGAGGGAGAGGGACTGAGAGATCAGTCAGTATACAGATATGTCGCAGAGGGAGAAGGACTGGGTGACACCAGTCAGTGTACAGATATGTCCCTGAGGGAAATGGACTGAGAGACACCAGTCAGTGTACAGATATGTCCCTGAAAGAGAGGGACTGAGATGCTATGAGGCGGCAGAGTGAATTGGATAGGTTAGGTGAGTGGGCAAATGCATGGTAGATGAAGTATAACGTCGATAAATGTGAGGTTATCCACTTAGATGGGTAAAAACAGAGAGACAGATTAATAGCTGAATGGTGACAGATTTGGAATAGGGTAGGTGCAACGAGACCTGGGTGTCATGGTACATCAGTCATTAAAGGTTGGCATGCAGGTACAGCAGGTGGTTAAGAAAGCAAATGGCATGTTGGCCTTCATAGCGAGGGGATTTGAGTACAGGGGCAGAGAGGTGTTGCTACAGTTGTACAGGGCCTTGGTGAGGCCACACCTGGAGTATTGCGGAAAGTTTTGGTCTCATAACTTGAGGAAGGACATTCTTGCTATTGAGGGATTGCAGCGAAGGTTCACCAGACTGATTCCCCGGATGGCAGGACTGACATATCAAGAAATCTGGATCAACTGGGCTTGTATTCACTCGAGTTCAGAAGAAGGAGAGAGGATCTCATAGAAACGTTTAAAATTCTGACGGGTTTCGACAGGTTAGATGCAGGAAAAATTTTCCCAATGTTGAGGGAGTCCAGAACCAGGGGTCACAGTCTAAGGATAAGGGGTAAGACATTTAGGACCGAGATGAGGTGAAGCTTCTTCACCCAGAGAGTGGTGAACCTGTGGAATTCTCTACCACAGAAAGTTGTTCAGGCCAGTTCACTAAATATAGTCAAAAAGGAGTTAGATGTAGTGCTTACTACTCGGGGCATCAAGGGGTATTGGCGAGAAAGCAGGAATGGGGAGCTGAGGTTGCATGTTCAGCCATGGACACATTTAATAGAAGTGCAGGCTCTAAGGGCCGAATGGCCTACTCCTGCATCTATTTTCCAATTTTCTATGTTTCTATCTCCCTGAGGGAGAGGGACTGAGATACACCAGTCAGTGTCTACATATCACTCTGAGAGGGAGGTACTGAGAGACACCAGTGTACTGATATCTCCCTGAGGGAGAGGGATTGACAGACACCAGTCCGTGTACAGATATCTCATTAATGGATAGAGACTGAGAGATACCCGTCAGTGTACATCTATGAACGTGAGGAAGAGGAACTGAGAGACTCCAGTCAGTTTACTGATAGCTCCCTGAGAAGCAGTGGCTGAGAGACACCAGTCAGTGTACAGATATCTGCCTCAGAGAAAGGGACTGAGATACATCTGTCTGTGTACAGCTATCTCCCTGAGAGGGAGGCTACTTAGAGACACAATTCAGTGTACAGATATCACCCTAAGAGAAACAAAGACTGAGATACATCAGTCAACGTACAGATATCACCCTGAGGGAGAGGGACTCAGAGACACCAGTCAGTGCACAGATATGTTCCTGAGAGGGAGCATCTGAGAGACGCCAGTCAGTGCACAGATGTCTCCCTGAGGGAGAGGGATTAAGAGACACCAGTCAGTGTACAGATATCTCCCTGAGAGGTAGAGAGGCAGATAGACATCAATCAGAGGACAGATATCTCACTGAGGGAGAGGGACTGAGAGACACCAGTCAATGTACAGATATCTCCCTGAGGGAGAGTGGACTGAGCGACACAGTCAGTGAACAGATATCTCCCTGAGAGGGAGGGACTGAGAGACGCCTGTCAGTGTACAGATGTCTCCCTGAGGGAGAGGGACTGAGAGACACCAGTCAGTGTATAGATATCTCCGTGAGAGGAAGGGATTGAGAGTGACCAGTCAGTGTACAGATATCTCACTGAGATACACCAGTCGGAGTATAGATATCTCCCTGAGGGAGAGGGATTGACAGACACCAGTCCGTGTACAGATATCTCATTAATGGAGAGGGACTGATAGATACCCGTCAGTGTACATCTATGAACGTGAGGAAGAGGAACTGAGAGACTCCAGTCAGTTTACTGATAGCTCCCTGAGAAGCAGTGGCTGAGAGACACCAGTCAGTGTACAGATATCTGCCTGAGAGAGAGGGACTGAGATACATCTGTCTGTGTACATCTATCTCCCTGAGAGGGAGGCTACTTAGAGACACAATTCAGTGTACAGATATCACCCTAAGAGAAAGAAAGACTGAGATACATCAGTCAACGTACAGATATCACCCTGAGGGAGAGGGACTCAGAGACACCAGTCAGTGCACAGATATGTCCCTGAGAGGGAGCATCTGAGAGACGCCAGTCAGTGTACAGATGTCTCCATGAGGGAGAGGGATTAAGAGACACCAGTCAGTGTACAGATATCTCCCTGAGAGGTAGAGAGGCAGATAGACATCAATCAGAGGACAGATATCTCACTGAGGGAGAGGGACTGAGCGACACCAGTCAAAGTACAGATATCTCCCTGATGGAGAGTGGATTGAGCGACACAGTCAGTGAACAGATATCTCCCTGAGAGGGAGGGACTGAGAGACGCCTGTCAGTGTACAGATGTCTCCCTGAGGGAGAGGGACTGAGAGACACCAGTCAGCATCCAGAAAGCACCCTGAGAAGGAGGTACTGAGAGAGACCAGTCAGTGTGCAGCTATCACCCTAGGAGTGAAGGGACAGAGAGACACCAGTCAGTGTACAGATATGTTGCTGGGGGAGAGGGACTGTGAGATACCTGTCAGTGTTCAGATATGTCCCTGAGATAGAGGGATTAAGAAACACCAGTCAGAGTACAGATTTCTCCCTGAGGAACAGGGACTGAGAGACACCATTCAGTGTACAGATATCTCCATGAGAGTGAGGGATTCAGAGACACCAGTGTACAGATATCACCCTCAGAGGCAGGGACTGAGAGACTCCAGTCAGTGTACAGATGTCTCCCTGAGGGAGAGGGATTTAGAGACACCAGTCAGTGTACAGATATTTCCCTGAGAGGTAGAGAGACAGATAGACATCAATCAGAGGACAGATGTCTCACTGAGGGAGAGGGATTGAGAGACACCATTCAATGTACAGATATCTCCCTGAGGGAGAGTGGACTGAGCGACACAGTCAGTGAACAGATATCTCCCTGAGAGGGAGGGACTGAGAGACGCCTGTCAGTGTACAGATGTTTCCCTGAGGGAGAGGGACTGAGAGACAACAGTCAGCATCCAGAAAGCACCCTGAGAAGGAGGTACTGAAGAGACCAGTCAGTGTGCAGATATCACCCTAGGAGTGAAGGGACAGAGAGACACCAGTCAGTGTACAGATATGTTGCTGGGGGAGAGGGACTGTGAGATATCTGTCAGTGTTCAGATATGTCCCTGAGATAGAGGGATTAAGAAACACCAGTCAGAGTACAGATATCTCCCTGGGGAACAGGGACTGAGAGACACCATTCAGTGTACAGATATCTCCATGAGAGTGAGGGATTCAGAGACACCAGTGTACAGATATCAACCTCAGAGGCAGGGACTGAGAGACTCCAGTCAGTGTACAGATATCTCACTGAGGGAGAGGTACTGAGAGACAGCAATCAGTGTACAGCCATCTCACCGAGAGGGAGGTACTGAGAGACACCAGTCAGAATACAGATATCTCACTGAGGGTGAGCGACTGAGATACACCATTCAGTTTACAGATATCTCCATGAGAGTGAGGGATTCAGAGACACCAGTGTACAGATATCACCCTCAGAGGCAGGGACTGAGAGACACCAGTCATTGTACAGATATCTACCTGAAAGACAGGGACTGAGAGACACCAGTCAGTGTATAGATATCTCCGTGAGAGGGAGGGACTGAGAGTGACCAGCCAGTGTACAGATATCTCACTGAGATACACCAGTCGGAGTATAGATATGTACCTGAGGAAGAGTGGACTGAGAGACACCAGTCAGTGTACAGATATCTCCCTGAGAGATTGGGTTTCGAGACAACAGTCAGTTTACAGATATCTCCCTGTGGGAGAGGGGACTGAATGACACCGGTCGGTGTACAGATATATCCGTGAGGGAGATGGACTGAGAGACAGCAGCCAGTGTACAGCCATCTCCCTGAGATGGAGGTATTTAGAGACACCAGTCAGTGTACAGATATCTCCGTGACGGAGAGGGACTGAGAGACACCAGTCAGTGTACAGATATCACCCTGAGAGGTAGAGACTGAGGGGCACCAGTCAGTGTACAGATATGTCGCTGGCGGCGAGGGACTGAGAGACAACTGTTTGTGTACAGATATCTCCTTGTGGAGTGCGTCTGAGAGACACCAGTCAGTGTACACATATTCCTCTGAGGGAGAGGGACTGAGAGACACCAGTCAGTGTACAGATATCTCCGTGACGGAGAGGGACTGAGAGACACCAGTCAGTGTACAGATATCACCCTGAGATGTAGGGACTGAGGGACACCAGTCAGTGTACATGTATCTCCCTGAGGATTGCAACTGAGAGATACCAGTCAGTGTACAGATATGTCCCTGAAAGAGAGGGATTGAGAGACACCAGTCAGTGTACAGATATCTCCGTGAGATGGAGGGACTGAGAGAGACCAGTCAGTGTACAAATATTTCCCTGAGGTAGTGGGTCTGAGAACATCAGTCAGTGTACAGATATATCCCTGAGGGAGAGGGACTGTGGGACCAGGCAGTGCACAGATATCTTCCTGAGAGACTGAGAGACACCAGTCAGTGTGCAGATATATCCCTGAGAGGGAGCAACTGGGAGACACCAGTCAGTGTAAAGATATCACGCTGAGAGGCAGGGAGACAGATATCTCACTGAGGGAGAGGGACTGAGAGACACCAGTCAGTGTACAGCTTTCTCCCTGAGGGAGAGTGGACTGAGCGACACAGTCAGTGAACAGATATCTCCCTGAGAGGGAGGGACTGAGAGACACCAGTCAGTGTACAGCTATCTCCATGAGGAATAGGGACTCAGAGACACCATTCAGTGTACAGATATCTCCATGAGAGTGATGGTTTGAGAGTCACCAATCAGTGTACAGATATCCTCCTCAGAGGCAGGGAATGAGAGACACCAGCCCGTGTATAGATAGGTCCCTGAGGAGTGCGACTCAGCGACGCCAAACAGAGAACAGATATCTCCCTGAGGTAGAGTGGACTGAGAGACACCAGTCAGTGTACAGATATCCCCCTGAGAGATTGGGGACTTCGAGACACCAGTCAATATAAAGTATCTCCCTGAGGGAGAGGGGAGTGAATGACACCGTTCGGTGTACAGCTATCTCCGTGAGTGAGAGGGACTGAGAGACACCAGTCAGTGTACAGATATCTCCCTGAGGGAGAGGGACTGGGAGACAGCAGTCAGTGTACAGCTATCTCCCTGAGATGGAGGTACTGAGAGACACCATTCAGTGTAATTATATCACCCTGAGGGAGAGGGACTAAGAGACATCAGTCAATGTACAGATATCTCCCTGAGAGACAGATTGACTGAGCGACTTCAGTCAGTGTACAGATATCTTCCTGAAAGGGAGGGATTGAGAAAAACAAGTCAGTGTACAGATTTCACCCTGAGAGTGAGCGACTGAGAGATACAATCAGGTTACAGATATGTCCCTGTGGGAGTGGGACTGAGAGGCACCAGTCAGTGAATAGATATGTCCCTGAGGGAGAGGGACTGAGAGACAGCAATCAGTGTACAGGTATGTCCCTGATGGAGGGGGACAGAGAGACACCAGTCAGTGTGCAGATATGTCCCTGAGAGAGAGGGACTGAAAGACCAGCCAGTTTAATGATATCTCTCTGAGAGTCAGAGAGACTGAGAGTCATCAGTCAGTGTATAGATATCTCCCTGAGGGAGAGGGACTGAGAGACACCAGTCAATGTAAAGTTATCACCATGAGGGAGATGGATTGAGAGACACCAGTCAGTGTACAGATATTTCCGTGAGGGAGAGGGACTGAGAGACACCAGTCAGTGTACAGATATCACCCACAGAGGCAGAGATTGAGAGACATCAGTCAGTGTACAGACCTCTCCCTGAGGGAGAGGGACTGAGAGATACCCGTCAGTGCACATATATATCTCTCAGGGAGAGGGACTGAGAGACACCAATCAATGTACAGATATGTCCATCGGGGAGAGCGACTGAGAGACACCAGTCAGTTTACTGATATCTCCCTGAGAGAGATGGACTGAGATACACCAGTCAGTGTACAGATATGTGCCTGAGGGACAGGACTGAGAGACCAGTCAATGTACAGATATCTCCCTGAGGAGAGAGACTGAGAGACACCAGCCTGTGTGCAGATATCTTTCTGACAGAGAGTGGACTGAGATACAGCAGTCAGTGTACAGATAACTATCTGAGAGATTTGGGACTTCGAGACAGCAGTCAGTATACAGATATCTCGCTGAGGGAGAGGGGACTGAATGACACCGGTCTGCGTACAGAGATCTCCGTGAGGGAGAGGTCCTGAGAGCACCAGTCAGTGTACAGATATCTCCCTGAGGGGGAGTGACTGAGAGACACCAGTGAGGGTACAGTTATCACACTTGGAGTGAGGGACTGAGAGATACACGCCAGTGTACAGATATGTCCCTGAGTGCGAGGGACTAAGAGACACCTGTCAGTGTACAGATATGTTCCTGAGCGACAAGGACTGAGGGACCAGCCAGATTAAAGCTATCTCCCTGAGAGACAGAGAGACTGAGAGACACCAGTCAGTGTACATATATCTCCCTCAGGGAGCGGGACTGAGAGACACCAGACAGTGTATATATATATCTCCCTGAGAGACAGAGAGACTGAGAGACACCAATCAGTGTACAGATATCTCCCTGAGGGAGAGGGACTGAGAGACACCAGTCAGTGTACAGATATCTCCCTGAGGGAGAGGGACTGAGAGACTCCAGTCAGGGTACAGATGTCTCCCTGAGGGAAAGGGACTGAGAGTCGTCAGTCAGTATACAGATATGTCCCTGAGGGAGAGGGACTGAGTGATAAGTCAGAGTACAGATATCTCCCTGAGGGAGAGGGACTGAGAGACACCAGTCGCAGTGCAGATATCTCCCTGAGGTAGATAGGACTGAGGGACACCAGTCATTGTGCAGATATCTCCCTGAGAGATTCTGGACTTCGAGGCACCAGTCAGTATACAGATATATCCGTGAGGGAGAGGGGACTGAATGACACCGGTAAGTGTACAGATATATCCGTGAGGTAGAGGGATTTGAGACACTAGTCAGTGTACAGATATCTCCTTGAGGGAGAGGGATTGAGAGATACCAGTCAGTGTACAGATAACAACCTGAGGGAGAGGGACTGAGAGACCAGTCAGTATAAAGATATGTCCCAGAGGGAGAAGGACTGGGAAACACCAGTCAGTGTACAGATATGTCCCTGAGGGAAATGGACTGAGAGACCGGTCAGTGTAAAGATATGTCCCTGAAAGAGAGGGAGTGAGATGCTATGAGGCTGCAGAGTGATTTGGATAGGTTCGGCGAGTGGGCAAATGCATGGCAGATGAAGTATAATGTGGATAAATTTGAGGTTATCCACTTTGGTGGTAAAAACAGAGAGACAGACTATTATCTGAATGGTGACAGATTCGGAATAGGGGAGGTGCAACGAGACCTGGGTGTCATGGTACATCAGTCATTGAAGGTTGGCATGCAGGTACAGCAGGTATAAGAAAGCAAATGGCATGTTAGCCTTCATAGCGAGTGGATTTGAGTATAGATCAGGGATGTGTTGCTACAATTGTACAGGGCCTTGGTGAGGCCACACCTGGAGTATTGTGTACAGTTTTGGTCTCCTAACCTGAGGAAGGACATTCTTGATATTGAGGGATTGCAGCAAAGATTCACCAGACTGATTCCCGGGATGGCGGGATTGACATATCAAGAAAGATTGGATCAACTGGGCTTGTATTCACTGGAGTTCAGAAGAATGAGTGAGGATCTCATAGAAACGTTTAAAATTCTGACGAGTTCAGACAGGTTAGATGCAGGAAAAATGATCCGAATGTTGAGGAAGTCCAGAACCAGGGGACACAGTCTAAGGATAAGGGTTAAGCCATTTAGGACCGAGATGAGGAGAAACTTTTTCACCCAGAGAGTGGTGAACCTGTGGAATACTCTACCACAGAAAGTTGCTTCGGCCAATTCACTAAATATATTCAAAAAGGAGTTAGAGTTCGTCCTTACTACTAGCGGGGATCAAGGGGTATGGCGAGAAAGCAGGAAAGGGTAACTGACGTTGCATGTTGAGCCATGAACACATTGAATGGCGGTGCAGGCTCGAAGGGCCGAATGGCCTATTCCTGCACCTATTTTCTATGTTTCTATGTTTCTATCTCCTTGAGGGAGAGGGACTGAGTGACACAAATCAGTTTCCACATTTGACCATGAGAGGGAGGTACTGAGAGACACCAGTGTACAGATATCTCCCTGAGGGAGACGGACTGAGAGACACCAGACAGTGAACAGATATCTCCCTGAGGGAGAGGGAATGACAGACACCAGTCCGTGTACATATATCTGATTAATGGAGAGGGACTGAGAGATACCCGTCAGTGTACAGATATCTCGCTGAGGGAGAGGGACTGAGAGACGCCAGTCAGTGTTCAGAAAACCCCTGAGAGGGAGGAACTGAGAGACACCAGTCAGTGTACAAACATCACACTGAAAGAGAGGTACTGAGAGACACCAGTCAGTGTACAGATATCTCGCTGAGGGAGAGGGACTGAGAGACGCCAGTCAGTGTTCAGAAAACCCCTGAGAGGGAGGAACTGAGAGACACCAGTCAGTGTACAGATATGTCGCTGGGAGAGGGGGAATGAGAGATACCAGTCAGTGTACAGATAAGTCCATGAGAGAGAGGGACTGAGAGACACAATTCGTTGTACAGATATATCCATGAGAGTGAGGGATTGAGAGAAACCAGTCAGTGTACAGATATCACCCTCAGAGGCAGGGAATGCGAGACACCAATCAGTGTACAGATATCTCCCTGAGAGGGAGGGACTGAGAGACACCATTCAGTTTACAGATATGTCGCTGGGGAAGGGGGACTGAGAGATACAGCTCAGTGTACTGATATGTCCCTGAGGGAGAGGAACTGAGAGATACAGGCAGTGTACAGATATGTCCCATAAAGAGAGGGACTGAGAGACACCAGTCAGTTTAAAGTTATCTCTGTGAGAGGGAGGGAGTGAGAGACACCAGTCAGTGCACAGATATCACCCTGAGGGAGAGGGACTGAGAGGCACCAGTCAGTGTGTAGATATGTCCCTGAGAGGTAGCAACTGAGAGATGCTATTCAATGTACAGATATCTCCAAGAGGGAGAGGGACTGAGAGACACAAGGCAGTGTAGAGATACGTCCCTGAGGGAGAGGGACTGAGAGACCAGCCAGTGCAAAGTTATCTCCCTGAGAGACAGAGAGACTAAGAGACATCAGTCAGTGTACATATATCTCTCTAAGGGGAGGAATTGAGACACACCAGTCAGTGTACAGATATCACCCTGAGGGAGAGGGACATGGAGACACCAGTCAGTGCACAGATATCTCCCAGAGAGGGAGCAACTGAGAGACGCCAGCCACTGAACAGATTATTCCCTGAGGGAGAGGGTCTTACAGACAGCAGTCCGTGTACAGATATTACCCTGAGAGGGTGGTACTGAGAAGAAACAGTCAGTGTATAGATATCTCCCTCAGGGAGAGAATCTAAAAGACAACCAGTCAGCGTACAGACATCACCCTGAGTGGGAGGTACTGAGAGACACCAGTCAGTGTTCAGATATCTCCCTGAGGGAGAGGGACTGACAGACAGCAGTCAGTGCATAGATATTACCCTGAGAGGGAGGTACTGAGCAAAAAACAATCAGTTTATAGATATCTCCCTTAGGGAGAGTGACTAAGAGATATCAGTGAGTGAAAAGATATCGCCCTGAGAGGGAGGGATTGACAGACTCCAGTCAGTGTACAAACATCACACTGAGAGAGACGTACTGAGCGACACCAGTCAGTGTACGGATATCTCGCTGAGGGAGAGGGACTGAGAGCCGCCAGTCAGTGTTCAGAAAACCCCTGTGAGGGAGGGACTGAGAGACACCAGTCAGTGTACTGATATGTCGCTGGGGGAGAGGGACTGAGAGACACCAGTCAGTGTACAGATATCTCCGTGAGAGATTGGGGAATTCGAGACACCAGTCAGTGTACAGATATCTCCCTGAGGGAGAGGGACTGCAAGACATCAGTGATTGTACAGAAAACTACCTCAGAGGGAGGGACTCAGATACACCATTCAGTGTACAGATATCACTCTGAGAGGGAGGGACTGAGAGATACAGCTCAGTGTACTGATATGTCCCTGATGGAGGGGGACTGAGTGATACCATTCAGTGTAAAGACATTTCCCTTAGGGGAGGGGGACTGAGTGACAAGTCATTGTACAGATATCACCCTGAGAAACAGAGAGACTGAGAGAGATCAGTCAGAGTGCAGATATCTCCCTGAGGGAGAGGGACTGAGAGACAGCAGTCAGTGTTCAGATATGTCCCTGAAAGAGAGGGACTGAGAGACACCAGTCAGTGTACAGATATCTCCGTGAGGGAGAGGGACTGAGAGACACCAGTCAGTGTACTGATATCTCCCTGAGGGAGAGGGACTGCAAGACTTCAGTGATTGTACAGAAAACTGCTTGAGAGTGAGGGACTAGGAGACACCAGTCAGTGTACAGATATGTCGCTGGGGAAGGGGGACTGAGAGATACAGCTCAGTGTACTGATATGTCCCTGATGGAGAGGGACTGAGAGATACCAATCAGTGTAGAGATATGTCCCTGAACGAGAGGGACTGAGAGACACCAGTCAGTGTACAGATATCTCTGTGAGAGGGAGTGACTGAGAGACACCAGTCAGTGCACAGATATCACCCTGAGGAAAGGGACTGAGAGGCACCTGTCAGTGTGTAGATATGTCCCTGAGAGGGAGCAACTGAGAGATGCTATTCAGTGTCCATATATCTCGCAGAGGGAGAGTGACTGAGAGACAACAGTCAGTGTACAGATATCTCCCTGAGGGAGAGGGACTGAGAGACACCAGTCAGTGTTCAGATATCACCCTGAGAGGGAGGGACTCAGAGACACCAGTCAGTGTACCGATATGTCTTTGGAGGAGAGGGACTGAGCGATACCAGTCAGTGTACAGATAAGTCCCTGAGAGAGAGGGACTGAGAGACACCAGTCAGTGTACAGATATCTCCATTAGAGTGAGGGATTGAGAGACATCAGTCAGTGTACAGATATCACCCTCAAAGGCAGGGAATGAGAGACACCAGTCAGTGCACAGATATCTCCCTGAGGGAGATGAACTGAGAAATAACCCGTCAGTGTACATATCTATCCCTGAGCAATAGGAACCGAGAGACACCAGTCAATGTACAGATATGTCCATGAGGGAGAGCGACTTGGAGACACCAGTCAGTGTACTGATATGTCCATGAGGGACAGAGACTGAGAGACACCAGTCAGTGTACAGATATCACCCTGCGGGAGCGGGACTGAGAGACTCCAGTCAGTGAACAGATATCTCCATGAGGGGAAGGACTGAGAGACACCATTCATTTTACAGATATCTCCTTGAGGGAGAGGGACTGAGATAAATCAATCAGAGTGCAGATATCTCCCTGAGGAAAAGGGGCTGAGAGATACCAGTCAGTTTTCAGATATATCCCTGAAAGAGAGGGACTGAGAGACACCTGTCAGTGTTCGGATATCTGCGTGAGAGATTGGGGACTTCGAGACAGCAGTCAGTATACAGATATCTCCCTACGGGAGTGGGGACAGAAAGACACTGCTCAGTGTACAGATATCTCCGTGAGCGAGAGGGAGTGGGAGACACCAGTCAGTGTACAGATATCTCCCTGAGGGAGAGGGACTGAGAGACAACAGTCAGTGTACCGATATCTCCCTGAGAGACAGAGAGACTGAGAGATATCAGTGTAGAAATATCTTCCTGAGGGAGCGGGACTGAGAGACACCAGTCAGTGTATAGATATCACCCTGAGGGCGCGGGACTGAGAGACAACATTCAGTGAACAGATATCTCCCTGAGGGGAAGGACTGAGGGACAGCATTCAGTGTACAAATATTTCCCTTCGGGAGACGGACTGAGAGACACCAGTCAGTGTACAGATATCACTTTGAGAGGGAGGGACTGAGATACAACTCAGTGTCCTGATATGTCCCTGAGGGTGTGGGACTGAGAGACCAGTCAGTATACAGATATCTCCCAGAGGGAGAAGGACTGAGAGGCACCAGTCTGTGTACAGATATATCCATGAGGGAAATGGACTGACAGGCGAGTCAGTGCACAGATATCTCCCTGAGAGACTGAGTGACTGATAGTCATCAGACAGTGTACAGATATCTCTATCAAGGAAAGGGATTGAGAGACACCAGTCAGTGTACAGATATCACCCTGAGGGAGAGAGACTGAGAAACACCAGTCAGTGTACAGATATCACCCTGAGGAAGAGGGACTGAGAGACTCAAGTCAGTGTCCAGATATCTACATGAGAGTGAAGGATTGAGGGACACCAGTCAGTTTACAGATATCACCCTCTGAGGCAGGGAATGAGAGACACCAGTCAGTGTACAGATATCTCCCTGAGGGAGATGGACTGAGAGATACCCGTCATAGTACATATCTTTCTTTGGGCGAGAGGAACTGAGAGACACCAGTCAATGTACAGATATGTTCATGAGGGAGAGCGACTTAGAGACCAGTCACTGCAGATATCTCCCTGAGGAGAGCGACTGATAGGCACCAGTCCGTGTACAGAAATGTCCACGGAGGAAAGGGACTGAGAGACACCAGTCAGTGACTAGAAATGTCCATGAGGCACAGGCACTGCGAGACCAGCCAGTGCACCGATATCTCCCTGAGAGACAGAGAGACTGAGAGATATCAGTGTACAAATATCTTCCTGAGGGAGAGGGACTGCGAGACAACAGTCAGTGAACAGATATCTCCCTGAGGGAAAGGACTGAGAGACAGCATTCAGTGTACAAATATTTCCCTGGGGGAGAGGGACTGAGTGACCAGTCATTGCACAGATATCACCCTGAGAAACATAGAGACTGAGAGTCATCAGTCAGAGTGCAGATATCTCTCTGAGGGAGAGGGACTGAGAGATACCAGTCAGTTTGCAGATATGTCCCTGAAAGAGAAAGACTGAGAGACACAAATCAGTGCACAGATATCTCCCTGAGGGAGAGGGCACAGAATGACACTGGTCAGTGTACATAAATCTCCGAGAAGGAGAGGGACTGAGAGACACCAATCAGTGAGCATAATACTCCCTGAGGGAGAGGGAGTGAGAGACACCAGTCAGTGTACAGATATCACTCTGATAGGGAGGGACCGAGAGATACAAGTTAGTGTACTGATATCTCCCTGAGGGAGAGGGACTGAGAGATACAGTCAGTGTACAGATATGTCCCTGAAACAGAGGGACTGAGAGACACCAGTCAGTGTACAGGTACCTCAGTGAGAGGGAGAGTGTCTGAGAGACACCAGTCAGTGTACAGATATATCTGTGAGAGAAAGGGACTGAGAGACACCCCTCAGTGTACAGATATCTATCTCAGGGAGTTGGACTGAGAAGCACCAGTCAGTGTGCACATCTGTCCCTGAGGGAGAGGGATTGAGAGGCCAGTCAGTATACAGATATCTCCCAGAGGGAGAAGGACTGAGAGCCACCAGTCAGGGAACAGATATCTCCCTGAGGGACAGGCACTGCGAGACCAGACAGTTTACAGATAACTCCCTGAGGGAGAGGTCTGAGAGACACCAAGCGAAGTACAGATATCTCCCTGACGGAAAGTGGACTGAGAGACACCAGTAAATGTACAGCTATCTCGTTGAGAGATTGGAGACTTCGAGACAAAAGTCAGTATACAGATATATCCCTGAGGGAGAGGGACTGACAGACAGCAGTCAGTATACAGCAATCTCCCTAAAGGACAGGGAATGAGAGTTACCAGTCAGTATACAGATATGTCCCTGAGGGAGTGGGACTGAGAAGCACCATTCAGTGCACAGATATGTCGCTGAGTGAGTGGGTCTGAGTGACAGTCAGTATACAGATGCCTCCCAGAGGGAGAAGGATTAAGAGACACCAGTCAGTGTACAGATATGTCCCTGAGGGAAATGGACTGAGAGACTAGTCAGTGTACAGAATTCTCACTGAGGTTGGGGGACTGATTATACACCAAGTCGGAGTATATGTATCTACCTGAGGAAGAGTGGACTGAGAGAAACCAGTCAGTGTACAGATATCTTCCTGAGAGATTGGGGACTTCGAGACACCAGTCAGTATACAGATATCTCCCTGAGGGAGAGGGTACAGAATGACACCGGTCTGTGTAAAGAAATCTCGGTGAGGGTGAGGGACTGAGCGACATCAGTCAGTTTACTGATATCTCCCTGAGACGGAGCAAATGAGAGGCGCCAATCAGTGTACAGATGTCTCCCTGAGAGGGAGGTACTGAGAGACACCAGTCAGTGTGTAGAAATCTCCCTGAGGGAGAGGGACTAAGAGACATCAGTCAGTTTACAGATATCTCCCTGAGGGAGAGTGGACTGAGAGAAACCATTCAGTGAACAGTTTTCTCCCTGAGAGGGAGGGACTGAGAGACACCAGTCAGTGTACAGATATTTCCCTGAGGGAGAGGGAGTCAGAGATTCCAGTCAGTGTTCAAATATCAGCCTGAGAGGGAGGTACTGAGAAACACCAGTCACTGTACATCTGTGTCGCTGGGGAAAGGACCTGAGAGACTCGAGTCAGTGTACAGATATCTCCCTGAGAGGGAGGGACTGAGAGACGCCAGTCAGTGTACAGATATCTCCCTGAGGGAGAGAGACTGAGAGACACCAGTCAGTGTACAGATATTTCCCGGAGGGAGAGGGATTGAGAGACTCCAGTCAGTGTACAGATATCAGCCTGAGAGGGAGGGACTGAGCGACACCAGTCAGTGTACAGATATCTCCCTGAGGGAGAGCGACTGAGAGACACCAGTCAGTGTACAGATATTTCCCGGAGGGAGAGGGATTGAGAGACTCCAGTCAGTGTACAGATATCAGCCTGAGGGAGAGAGACTGAGCGACACCAGTCAGTGTACATATATCTCCCTGAGGGAGAGGGACTGAGAGACACCAGTCAGTGTACAGATATCTCCCTGAGGGAGAGCGACTGAGAGACACCAGTCAGTGTACAGATATTTCCCGGAGGGAGAGGGATTGAGAGACTCCAGTCAGTGTACAGATATCAGCCTGAGGGAGAGAGACTGATAGACACCAGTCAGTGTACAGATATCTCCCTGAGCGAGAGGGACTGAGGGACTCCAGTCAGTGTACAGATATCAGCCTGAGGGAGAGAGACTGAGAGGCAACAGTCAGTGAACAGATATCTCCCTGAGGCAAGGACTGAGAGACAGCATTCAGTGTACAAATATTTCCCTGGGGGAGAGGGACTGAGTGACCAGTCATTGTACAGATATCACCCTGAGAAACAGAGAGACTGAGAGTCATCAGTCAGTGTGCAGATATCTCCCTGAGGGAGAGGGATGAGAAATAACAGTGAGAGTGCAGATATCTCCCTGAGGTAGAGGGACTGAGAGATACCAGTCAGTTTTCAGATATGTCCCTGAAAGAGAAAGATTGAGAGCCACAAGTCAGTTTACAGATATCTCCCAGAGGGAGAGGGCACAGAATGACACTGGTCAATGTGCAGATATCTCCGAGAAGGAAAGTGACTTAGAGACATCAATCCGTGTGCAGATATCTCCCTGAGGGAGAGGGACTGAGAGACACCCCTCAATGTACAGATATCTACCTCAGGGAGTTGGACTGAGAAGCACGAGTCAGTGTACAAATCTGTCCCTGAGGGAGAGGGATTGAGAGGCCAGTCAGTATACAGATATCTCCCAGAGGTAGAAGGACTGAGAGACACTAGTCAGGGAACAGATATCTCCCTGAGGTACAGGCACTGCGAGACCAGCCAGTTTACAGATATCTCCCTGAGGGAGAGGTCTGAGAGATACCAAGCGAAGTGCAGATATCTCCCTGACGGAGAGTGGAATGAGAGACACCAG
Source organism: Pristiophorus japonicus (assembly GCF_044704955.1). NCBI lineage: Eukaryota > Metazoa > Chordata > Chondrichthyes > Pristiophoridae > Pristiophorus > Pristiophorus japonicus. The sequence goes on along the minus strand of NW_027250702.1, from coordinate 198,477 downwards.
TCAATGTACAGCTATCTCCCTGAGAGATTGGGGATTTCGAGAAAAAAGTCAGTATACAGATATATCCCTGAGGGAGAGGGACTGAGAGTTACCAGTCAGTATACAGATATGTCCCTGAAAGAGAGGGACTGAGAGACACCAGTCAGTGTCCAGATATCTCCCTGAGGGAGTGGCACTGAGAAGCACTATTCAGTGTACAGATATGCCCCTGAGTGAGCGGGTCTGATGGACAGTCAGTATACAGATACCCCCCAGAGGGAGAAGGACTAAGAGTCACCAGTCAGTGTACAGATATATCCCTGAGGGAAATTGACTGAGAGACCAGTCAGTGTACAGATATCTCAGTGAGGGTGGGGGACTGATATACAACAGTCGGACTATAGACATCTAGCTGAGGAAGAGTGGACTGAGAGAAATCAGTCAGTGTACAGTTATCTTCCTGAGAGATGGGGGACTTCGAGACACCAGTCAGCATACAGATATCTCCCTGAGGGGAGAGGGTACTGAATGACATTGGTCTGGGTAAAGATATCTCCGTGAGGGAGAGGGACTGAGAGACACCAGTCAGTGTACAAACATCACACTGAGAGAGAGGTATTAAGAGAAACCAGTCAGTGTACAGATATCTCGCTGAGGGAGAGGGACTGAGAGACGCCAGTCAGTGTTCAGAAAACCCCTGATAGGGAGGGAATGAGAGACACCAGTCAGTGTACAGATATGTCGCTGGGGTAAGGGGAATGAGAGATACCAGTCAGTGTACAGATAAGTCCATGAGAGAGAGGGACTGAGAGACTCAAGTCAGTGTACAGATATCTCCAGGAGAGTGAGGGATTGAGAGAAACCAGTCAGTGTACAGATATCACCCTCAGAGGCAGGGAATGAGAGACACCAATCAGTGTACAGATATCTCCCTGAGAGGGAGGGACTGAGAGACACCAGTCAGTGTACAGATATGTCGCTGGGGGAGGGGGAATGAGAGATACCAGTCAGTGTACAGATAAGTCCCTGAGGTAGAGGAACTGAGAGATACCAGTCAGTGTACAGATATGTCCCTGAAAGAGAGGGACTGAGAGACACCAATCAGTGTATACATATGTCCCTGAGAGGGAGCAACTGGGAGATGCTATTCAGTGTACAGATATCTCCAAGAGGGAGAGGGACTGAGAGACACCAGGCAGTGTACAGATACGTCCCTGAGGGAGAGGGACTGAGAGACCAGCCAGTGCAAAGTTATCTCCCTGAGAGACAGAGAGACTAAGAGACATCAGTCAGAGTACATATATCTCTCTGAAGGAGAGGGACTGAGAGACACCAGTCAGTGTTCAGATATCACACTGAGAAGGAGTACTGAGTGACACCATTCAGTGCACAGATATCTCCCTGAGGGAGAGGGACTGAGAGACACCAGTTACTGTTCAGGTATGTCCCTGAAAGAGAGGGACTGAGATACACCAGTCAGTGCACAGATATCTCCGTGAGAAATTGGGGACTTCGAGACACCAGTCAATATACAGATATCTCCCTGAGGGAGAGGGGGCAGAATGACACTGGTCAGTGTATAGATATCTCCCTGAGGGACAGGGACTGAATGAAAGCATTCAGTGTATAGATATCTCGCTGAGGGAGAGGGACTTCAAGACATCAGTGATTGTAGAGAAATCTACATGAGAGGGAGGGACTGAGAGACACCAGTCAGTGTACAGATATCACTCTGAGAGGGAGGTACTTAGAGATGCAACTCAGTGTACTGATATGTCCCTGAGGGAGAGGGACTGAGAGATACCAGTCAGTGTACTGAATGACCCTGACAGAGAGGGACTGAGCGATACAAGTCAGTGCCCAAATATCACCCTGAGGGAGAGGGACTGAGAGGCACCAGTCAGTGTACAGATATGTCCCTGAGTGAGAGGGAGAAAGAGGCACTATTCAGTGTACAGATATGTCCCTGAGTGGAAGGACAGAGAGAAACCATTCAGTTTATAGATATCTCTCTGAGGGAGAGGGATTGAGAGACAGCAGTCAGTGTACAGATATCACCCTGAGGGAGAGGGACTTAGAGACACCAGTCAGTGCACAGACATCTCCCTGCGAGGGGCAACTGAGAGACGCCAGTCAGTGTACAGATTACTCCCTGAGGGAGAGGGACTGAGAGACACCAGTCAGTGTACAGATATCCCTGTGAGTGGGAGGGACTGAGAGACACCAGTCAGTGCACAGATATCACCCTGAGAGGGAGGGACTCAGAGACACCAATCAGTGTACAGATATGTCCCTGAGGGGAAGGACAGAGAGAAACCATTCAGTTTATAGATATCTCTCTGAGGGAGAGGGATTGAGAGACAGCAGTCAGTGTACAGATATCACCCTGAGGGAGAGGGACTTAGAGACACCAGTCAGTGCACAGACATCTCCCTGCGAGGGGCAACTGAGAGACGCCAGTCAGTGTACAGATTACTCCCTGAGGGAGAGGGACTGAGAGACACCAGTCAGTGTACAGATATCCCTGTGAGTGGGAGGGACTGAGAGACACCAGTCAGTGCACAGATATCACCCTGAGAGGGAGGGACTCAGAGACACCAATCAGTGTACAGATATGTCGTTGGGGGAGAGGGACTGAGAGATACCAGTCAGTGTACAGATAAGTCCCTGAGAGCGAGGGACTGAGAGACACCAGTCAGCGTACAGATATCTCCATTAGAGTGAAGGATTGAGGGACAACAGTCAGTGTACAGATATCACCCTCAGAGGCAGGGAATGAGAGACACCAGTCAGTGTACAGATATCTCACTGAGGGTGGGGGACTGATATACACCAGTCGGACTATAGATATCTAGCTGAGGAAGAGTGGACTGAGAGAAACCAGTCAGTGTACAGTTATCTTCCTGAGAGATGGGGGACTTCGAGACACCAGTCAGTATACAGATATCTCCCTGAGGGGAGAGGTTACTGAATGACATTGGTCTGGGTAAAGATATCTCCGTGAGGGTGAGGGACTGAGAGACACCAGTCAGTGTACAAACATCACACTGAGAGAGAGGTATTCAGAGAAACCAGTCAGTGTACAGATATCTCGCTGAGGGAGAGGGACTGAGAGACGCCAGTCAGTGTTCAGAAAACCCCTGATAGGGAGGGACTGAGAGACACCAGTCAGTGTACAGATATGTCGCTGGGGGAAGGGGAATGAGAGATACTAGTCAGTGTACAGATAAGTCCATGAGAGAGAGGGACTGAGAGACTCAAGTCAGTGTACAGATATCTCCAGGAGAGTGAGGGATTGAGAGAAACCAGTCAGTGTACAGATATCACCCTCAGAGGCAGGGAATGAGAGACACCAATCAGTGTACAGATATCTCCCTGAGAGGGATCGACTGAGAGACATCAGTCAGTGTACAGATATGTCGCTGGGGGAGGGGGAATGAGAGATACCAGTCAGTGTACAGATAAGTCCCTGAGATAGAGGAACTGAGAGATACCAGTCAGTGTACAGATATGTCCCTGAAAGAGAGGGACTGAGAGACACCAGTCAGTGTACAGATATCTCTGTGAGAGGGAGGGACTGTGAGACACCAGTCAGTGTGCAGATATCTCCCTGAGGGAGAGGGACTGAGAGGCACCAATCAGTGTATAGATATGTCCCTGAGAGGGAGCAACTGGGAGATGCTATTCAGTGTACAGATATCTCCAAGAGGGAGAGGGACTGAGAGACACCAGGCAGTGTACAGATAGTCCCTGAGGGAGAGGGACTGAGAGACCAGCCAGTGCAAAGTTATCTCCCTGAGAGACAGAGAGACTAAGAGACATCAGTCAGTGTACATATATCTCTCTGAAGGAGAGGGACTGAGAGACACCAGTCAGTGTTCAGAAATCACACTGAGAAGGAGTACTGAGAGACACCATTCAGTGCACAGATATCTCCCTGAGGGAGAGGGACTGAGAGACACCAGTTACTGTTCAGGTATGTCCCTGAAAGTGAGGGACTGAGAGACACCAGTAGTGTACAGATATCTCCTTGAGAAATTGGGGACTTCGATATACCAGTCAATATACAGATATCTCCCTGAGGGAGAGGGGGCAGAATGACACTGGTCAGTGGAAAGATATCTCGCTGAGGGACAGGGACTGAGAGAAAGCATTCAGTGTACAGATATCTCCCTGAGGGAGAGGGACTGCAAGACATCAGTGATTGTAGAGAAATCTACATGAGAGGGAAGGATTGAGAGACATCAGTCAGTGTACAGATATCACTCTGAGAGGGAGGGACTTAGAGATGCAACTCAGTGTACTGATATGTCCCTGAGGGAGAGGGACTGAGAGATACCAGTCAGTGTACTGAATGTCCCTGACAGAGAGGGACTGAGAGACACCAGTCAGTGTACAGATATCCCTGTGAGTGGGAGGGACTGAGCGACACAAGTCAGTGCCCAAATATCACCCTGAGGGAGAGGGACTGCGAGGCACCAGTCAGTGTACAGATATGTCCCTGAGGGAGAGGGAGAAAGAGGCACTATTCAGTGTACAGATATGTCCCTGAGGGAAAGGACTGAGAGACACCATTCAGTTTACAGATATCTCTCTGAGGGAGAGGCATTGAGAGACAGCAGTCAGTGTACAGATATCACCCTGAGGGAGAGGGACTTAGAGACACCAGTCAGTGCACAGAGTTCTCCCTGAGAGGGGCAACTGAGAGACGCCAGTCAGTGTACAGATTACTCCCTGAGGGAGAGGGACTGAGAGACACCAGTCAGTGTACAGATATCTCTGTGAGTGGGAGGGACTGAGAGACACCAGTCAGTGTACAGATATCATCCTGAGAGGTAGGGACTCAGAGACACCAATCAGTGTACAGATATGTCGTTGGGGGAGAGGGACATGAGAGATACCAGTCAGTGTACAGATAAGTCCCTGAGAGAGAGGGACTGAGAGACACCAGTCAGCGTAAAGATATCTCCATTAGAGTGAAGGATTGAGGGACAACAGTCAGTGTACAGATATCACCCTCGGATGCAGGGAATGAGAGACACCAGTCAGTGTACAGATATCTCTCTGAGGGAGATGGACTGAGAGATACCCCGTCAGTGTACATATCGATCCCTGAGCAAGAGGAACCGAGAGACACCAGTTAATGTACAGATATGTCCATGAGGGAGAGCGACTTGGAGACACCAGACAGTGTACAGATATGTCCATGATGGAGAATGACTGAGAGACACCAGTCTGTATACAGATATGTCCATGAGGGAGATAGACTGAGAGACACCAGTCAGTGTACAGATATCAACCTACGAGACCGGGACTGAGAAACTCCAGTCAGTGCACAGATATCTCCATGAGGGGAAGGACTGAGAGACACCATTCAATTTACAGATTTCTCCCTGAATGAGAGGGACTGAGAGATACCAGTCGGTGTTCAGATATGTCCCTGAAAGCGAGGGACTGAGAGACACCTGTCAGTGTACAGATATCTCCCGAAGGGAGAGGGGACAGAATGACACTGCTCAGTGTAGAGATATCTCCGTGAGGGAGATGGACTGAGTGACACCAGTCAGTGTACAGGTATCTCTCTGAGGGAGAGGGACTGAGAAAAACAGTCAGTGTACAGATATCTCACTTAGGGAGATGGACTGAGAGACACCATTCAGTGTACAGATATCACTCTGAGAGAGAGTGACTGAGAGATACAACTCAATGTACTGATATGTCCCTGAGGGTGTGGGACTGAGACACCAGTCAGTATACAGATATCTCCCAGAGGGAGAAGGATTGAGAGGCACCAGTCAGTGTACAGATATATCCCTGAGGGAAATGGACTGAGAGGCGAGTCAGTGCAAAGATATCTCCCTGAGAGATTGAGTGACTGATAGATACCAGTCACTGTACAGATATCTCTCTCAAGGAAAGGGATTGAGAGACACCAGTCAGTTCACAGATATCTCCCTGAGAGGGAGAAAGTGAGAGACGCCAGTCAGTGTACAGATGTCTCCCTGAATGAGAGGGACTGAGAGACTCAAGTCAGTGTACAGATATCTCCATGAGAGTGAAGGATTGAGGGACACCATTCAGTGTACAGATATCACCCTCAGAGGCAGGGATGAGAGACACAAGACAGTGTACAGATATCTCCATGAGGGAGATGGACTGAGAGATGCCCGTCATAGTACATATCTATCCCTGTGCGAGAGGAACTGAGAGACACCAGTCAATGTATAGATATGTTCATGATGGAGAGCGACTTAGATACCAGTCACTGCAGATATCTCCCTGAGGAGAGCGACTGAGAGACACCAGTCCGTGTACAGATATGTCCATGAGGGAAAGGGACTGAGAGACACCAGTCAGTGAACAGAAATGTCCCTGAGGCACAGGAACTGCGAGACCAGCCAGTGTACCGATATCTCCCTGAGAGACAGAGAGACTGAGAGATATCAGTGTACAAATATCTTCCTGAGGGAGAGGGACTGAGAGACACCAGTCAGTGTACAGATATCACCATGAGGGAGCGAGACTGAGAGACAACAGTCAGTGAACAGACATCTCCCTGAGAGAAAGAGACTGAGAGATACCATTGAGAGTGCAGATATCTACCTGAGGTAGAGGGACTGAGAGATACCAGTCAGTTTTCAGATATGTCCCTGAAAGAGAATGACTGAGAGACACAAGTCAGTGTACAGATATCTCACCGAGGGAGAGGGCACAGAATGACACTGGTCAGTGTACAGATATCTCCGAGAAGGAGAGGGACTGAGAGACACCAATCAGTGTACCGATATCTCCCTGAGGGAGAGGGACTGAGAGACACCAGTCAGTGTACAGATATCTCTCTGAGAGGGACAAACTGAGAGATACAAGTCAGTGTACTGATATCTCCCTGAGGGAGAGGGACTGAGAGATACCGTCAGTGTACATATATGTCACTCAAACAGAGGGATTGAGAGACACCAGGCAGTGCACAGCTACCTCAGTGAGAGGGAGAGGGACTGAGAGACACCAGTCAGTGTACAGATATCTCTGTGAGAAGGAGGGACTGAGAGACCCCCCTCAGTGTACAGATATCTACCTCAGGTAGTTGGACTGAGACGCATCAGTCAGTGTACAGATATCACTCTGAGAGGGAGGGACTGAGAGATGCAACTTAGTGTCCTGATATGTTCCTGAGGGAGAGGGACTAAGAGTCACCAGTCAGTATACAGATATCTCCCTGAGGGAGAAGGACTGCGAGACACCAGTCAGTGTACAGATATGTCCCTGAGGGAAATGGACTTAGAGACCAGTCAGTGCACAGATATCTCCCTGAGAGACTGAGAATTGATAGACATCAGTCAGTGTACAGATATCACCCTGAGAGGGAGCAACTGAGAGACGCCAGTCAGTGTACAGATGTCTCCCTGAGGGAGGACTGACAGACAGCAGTTAGTTTACAGATATCACCGTGAGGGAGAGAGAAACTGAGAGACATCAGTCAGAATGCAGATTTCTCCAGGACGGAGAGTGGACTGAGACTCACCAGTCAGTGTACAGATATCTCCCTGAGAGCTTGGGGATTTCAAGACACCAGTCAGTATACAGATATATCCCTGATGGAGAGGGATTAAGAGACACCAGGCAGTGAACAGATATCTCCCTGAGATGGAGCGAATGAGAGAAATCAGTCAGTGTATAGATATCTGCCTGAGGGTGAGGGACTGAGAGACACCAGTCAGTGTACAGGTATCTCCCTGAGAGGGAAAGCTGCGGGACACCAGTCAGTGTACAGATATGTCGCTGTGGTAGAGGGACTGAGATTTACCTGTCAATGTACAGATATGTCCCTGAGAGAGAGGGACTGAGAGACACCGGTGAGTGTACAGATATCTCACTGAGGGAGAGGGACTGGGAGACACCATTCAGTGTACAGATGTGTCCTGACGCCAGGGACTGAGAGACAACAATCAGTGTACAGATAACTCCCTGAGGGAGAGGGACTGAGAGAAATAAGTAAGTGTGCAGATATCGCCATGAGAGTGAGGGATTGAGAGACACCAGTCAAAGTGCAGATCTCACCCTCAGAGGCAGGGAATAAGAGATACCCGTCAGATATCTCCCTGAGGGAGAGGGACTGAGAGACAGCAGTCAGTGTACAGATATCTCCCTGAGAGACAGAGAGACTGAGAGACATCAGTCAGAATGCAGATATCTCCCTGACAGATAGTGGACTGAGAGTCACCAGTCAGTGTACAGATATCTTCCTGAGAGATTGGAGACTTAGAGACACCAGTCAGTATACAGATATATCCCTGACGGAGAGGGATTGAGAGACAGCAGTCAGTATAGAGCTACCTCCCTGAAGGAGAGGGACCACAAGACATCAGTGAGTGTACATATATCTTCCTGAGAGTGAGGGACTGAGAGACACGAGTCAGTTTACAGATATAAGCCTGAGAGGGAGGTAATAAGAAACACCAGTCAGTCTATAGATATCTGCCTGAGGGAGCGGCACTGAGATACACAGTCAGTGTACAGTTGTGTCCTGAGGGAGAGGGACTTAGAGACAACAGTCAGTGAAAAGCTATCTCCCTGAAAGGGCGGGACTGAGAGACGCCAGTCAGTGTACAGATATTTCCCTGAGGGAGAGGGACTGAGACACACCAGTCAGTGTTCAGATATAACATTGAGAAGGAGGTACTGAGATACACCATTCAGTGTACAGATATCTCCCTGAGGGAGAGGGAGAAAGAGGCACCATTCAGTGTACAGAAACATCCCTGAGGGAGGGGGACTCTGTGAAGAGTCAGGGTCCAGATATCTCCCTGAGAGACAGAGAGACGGGAGACATCAGTCAGAGTACTGATATTTCCCTGAGGGAGAGGGACTGCAAGATACCAGTGAGTGTACAGATATCTCCCTGAGTGTGAGTGGACTGAGATACACCAGTAAGTGTACAGACACATTCCTGAGAGATTGGGGACTTCGAGCCACCAACCAGTATACAGATATCGCGCAGAGGGCGAGGGGACTGAATGACACCGGTCTGTGTACAAATATCTCCATGAGGGAGAGGGATTGAGAAGCCAGTTAGTGTACAGTTATCTCTCTGAAGGAGAGGGACTGAGAGACACCAGTTAGTGTTCAGATATCACACTGAGAAGGAGTACTGAGAGACACCATTCAGTGCACAGATATCTCCCTGAGGGAGAGGGACTGAGAGATTCCAGTCACTGTTCAGATATGTCCCTGAGGGAGAGGAGGCAGAATGACACTGGTCAGTGTATAGATATCTCCGTGAGGGAGATGGACTGAGAGACACCAGTCAGTGTACTGATATCTGCGTGAGGGAGAGGGACTGAGAGACACCAGTCAGTGTACAGAAATCTACCTGAGAGGTAGGGACTGAGAGACAACAGTCAGTGTACAGATATCACGCTGAGAGGGAGGGACTGAGAGATACAATTCAGTGTACTGATATGTCCCTGAGTGAGAGGGACTGAGAGATACCAGTCAGTGTACAGATATGTCCCTGAAAGAGAGGGACTGAGAGACACCAGTCAGTGCACAGATATCCCTCTGAGAGGGAAGGACTGAGAGACACCAGTCAGTGTACAGATATGTCCCTGAGGGAGAGGGAGAAAGAGGCACCATTCCGTGTATAGATATGTTCCTGAGGGGAAAGACTGAGAGACACCATTGAGTTTACAGATATCTCTCTGAGGGAGAGGGATTGAGAGACACCAGTCAGTGTACAGATATCACCCTGAGGGAGAGGAACTTAGAGACACCAGTCAGTACACAGACATCTCCCTGAGAGGGGCAACTGAGAGACGCCAGCCAGTGTACAAATTACTACCTCAGAGGGAGGGACTCAGAGACACCAGTCAGTGTACAGATATGTCATTGGGGGAGAGGGACTGAGAGATACCAGTCAGTGTACAGATAAGTCCCTGAGAGAGAGGGACTGAGAGACACCAGTCAGTGTACAGATATCTCCATGAGAGTGAAGGATTGAGGGACACCAGTCAGTGTACAGATAGCACCCTCAGAGGCAGGGAATGAGAGACACCAGTCAGTGTACAGATATCTCCCTGCGGGAGATGGACTGAGAGATACCCCGTCAGAGTACATATCTATCCCTGAGCAATCGGAACCGAGAGTCACCAGTCAATGTAAAGATATGTCCATGAGGGAGAGCGGCTTGGAGACACCAGTCAGTGTACAGAAATGTCCATGAGGGAGAGAGACTGAGAGACACCAGTCAGTGTAAAGATATCAACCTGCGGGACCGAGACTGAGAGACTCCAGTCAGTATGAGGGGAAGGACTGAGAGACACCATTCAGTTTACACATAACTCCCTGAGTGAGAGAAACTGAGAGACATCAGTCAGAGTACAGATATCTCCCTGAGGGAGAGGGACTGAGAGATGCCAGTCAGTGTTCAGATATGTCCCTGAAAGAGAGGGACTGAGAGACACCTGTCAGTGTACAGATATGTGCGTGACAGATTTGGGACTTCGAGACACCAGTCAGTATACAGATATCTCCCGAAGGGAGAGGGGACAGAATGACACTGCTCAGTGTAGAGATATCTCCATGAGGGAGATGGACTGAGAAAAACAGTCAGTGTACAGATATCTCACTTAGGGAGATGGACTGAGTGGCAACATTCAGTGTACAGATATCACTCTGAGAGGGAGTGACTGAGAGATACAACTCAGTGTCCTGATATGTCCCTGAGGGTGTGGGACTGAGAGACCAGTCAGTATACCGATATCTCGCAGAGGGAGAAGGACTGAGAGGCACCAGTCAGTGTACAGGTATGTCCCTGAGTGAAATGGACTGAGAGGCGAGTCAGAGCACAGATATCTCCCTGAGAGACTGAATGACTGATAGACATCAGTCACTGTACAGATATCTCTCTCAAGGAAAGGGATTGAGAGACACCAGTCAGTGTACAAAAATCACCCTGAGGGAGAGGGACTGAGAGACACAAGTCAGTTCACAGATATCTCCCTGAGAGGGAGCAACTGAGAGACGCCAGTCAGTGTACAGATGTCTCCCTGAGGGAGAGGGACTGAGAGACTCAAGTCAGTATACAGATATCTCCATGAGAGTGAAGGATTGAGGGACACCATTCAGTGTACAGATATCACCCTCAGAGGCAGGGAATGAGAGAGACCAGTCAGTGTACAGATATCTCCCTGAGGGAGATGGACTGAGAGATACTCGTCATAATACATATCTATCCCTGCGCGAGGGGAACTGAGATACACCAGTCAATGTATAGATATGTTCATGATGGAGAGCGACTTAGATACCAGTCACTGCAGATATCTCCCTGAGGAGAGCGACTGAGAGACACCAGTCCGTGTACAGATATGTCCATGGGGGAAAGGGACTGAGAGACACTAGTCAGGGAACAGAAATGTCCCTGAGGCACAGGAACTGCGAGACCAGCCAGTGTACCGATATCTCCCTGAGAGACAGAGAGACTGAGAGATATCAGTATACAAATATCTTCCTGAGGGAGAGTGACTGAGAGACACCAGTCAGTGTACTGATATCACCATGAGGGAGCGATACTGAGAGACAACAGTCAGTGAACAGATATCTCCCTGAGGGGGAGGGACTGAGAGATACCAGTGAGAGTGCAGATATCTACCAGAGGTAGAGGGACTGAGAGATACAAGTCAGTTTTCAGATATGATCCTGAAAGAGAAAAACTGAGAGACACAAGTCAGTGTACAGATATCTCACTGAGGGAGAGGGCACAGAATGACACTGGTCAGTGTACGGATATCTCCGAGAAGGAGAGGGACTGAGAGACACCAATCAGTGTACAGATATCTCTCTGAGGTAGAGGGACTGAGAGACACCAGTCTGTGTACAGATATCACTCTGAGAGGGAGGGACTGAGAGATACAAGTCAGTGTACTGATATCTCCCTGAGGGAGAGGGACTGACAGATACAGTCAGTGTACAGATATGTCCCTCAAACAGAGGGACTGAGAGACACCAGTCAGTGTACAGCTACCTCAGTGAGAGGGAGAGGGACTGAGAGACACCAGTCAGTGTACAGATATCTCTGTGAGAGGGAGGGACTGAGAGACACCCCTCTGTGTACAGATATCTACCTCAGGGAGTTGGACTGAGACGCACCAGTCAGTGTACAGATATCACTCTGAGAGGGAGGGACTGAGAGATGCAACTCAATGTCCTGATATGTCCCTGAGGGAGAGGGACTGAGAGACCAGTCAGTATACAGATATCTCCCAGAGGGAGAAGGACTGAGAGACACCAGTCAGTGTACAGATATGTCCCTGAGGGAAATGGACTGAGAGACCATTCAGTGCACAGATATCTCCCTGAGAGACTGAGAGACTGATAGTCATCAGTCAGTGTACAGATATATCTCTTAGGGAGAGAGATTGAGAGACACCAGTCAGTGCACAGATATCTCCCTGAGAGGGAGCAACTGAGAGACGCCAGTCAGTGTACAGATGTCTCCCTGAGGGAGAAGGACTGACAGACAGCAGTCAGTGTACAGATATCACCGTGAGGGAGAGAGAAACTGAGAGACATCAGTCAGAATGCTGATTTCTCCCTGACGGAGAGTGGACTGAGACTCACCAGTCAGTATACAGATATATCCCTGAGGGAGAGGGATTAACAGACACCAGGCAGTGAACAGACATCACCCTGTGAGGGAGGTACTGAAAGACACCAGTCAGTGTACAGATATCTCCCTGAGAGGGAAGGCTGTGGGGCACCAGTCAGTGTACAGATATCTCCCTGAGAGGTAAGGCTGCGGGACACCAGTCAGTATACAGATATATCCCTGAGGGAGATGGATTAACAGACACCAGGCAGTGAACAGATATCTCCCTGAGAGGAAGGGAATGAGAGACATCAGTCAGTGTATAGATATCTGCCTGAGGGAGAGGGAATGAGAGACACCAGTCAGTGTACAGACATCACCCTGTGAGGGAGGTACTGAGAGACACCAGTCAGTGTACCGATATCTCCCTGAGAGGGAAGGCTGCGGGACAACAGTCAGTGTACAGATATGTCGCTGCGGGAGAGGGACTGAGATATACCAGTCAGTGTACAGATATGTCCCTGAGAGAAAGGGACTGAGAGACACCATTCCGTGTACAGATTTGTCCTGACGCCGAGCGACTGAGAGACAACAATCAGTGTACAGATATGTCCCTGAGAGAAAGGGACTAAGAGACACCGGTGAGTGTACAGATATCTCCCTGAGGGAGAGGGAATGAGAGATATAAGTAAATATACAGATATCTGCATGAGAGTGAGGGATTGAGAGACACCAGTCAGAGTACAGATATCACCCTCAGAGGCAGGAATGAGAGATACCCGTCAGTGTGCAGATAGCTCCCTGAGGGAGAATGACTGAGAGACACCAGTCAGTGTACAGATATCTCCCTGAGGTAGAGTGACTGAGATATATCACTCAGTGTACAAATATCTCCATGAGAGACAGAGAGACTGCGAGACATCAGTCAGAATGCAGATATCTCCCTGACGGATAATGGACTGAGCGTCACCAGTCAATGTACAGATATCTCCCTGAGAGATTGGAGACGTCGAGACACCAGTCAGTATACAGATATATCCCTGGCGGAGAGGGATTGAGAGACAGCAGTCAGTGTACAGCGATCTCCCTGAAGGAGAGGGACTACCAGACATCAGTGAGTGTGCAGATATCTTCCTGAGATGGAGGGACTGAGAGACACGAGTCATTGTACAGATATCACCCTGAGAGGGAGGGACTGAGAGATACAAGTCAGTGTATTGTTATGTCCCTGAGGGAGAGGGATTGAGAGACACCAGTCAGTGTACAGATATCTCCGTGAGAAGGAGGGACTGAGTTACACCAGGCAGTGTTCTGATATCTCCCTGAGGGAGTGGGACTGAGAGACCAGTCAGTATACAGATATCTCCAATAGCGAGAAGGACTGAGAGACACCAGTCAGTGTACAGATATCTCCCAGAGGGAAAAGGACGGAGAGACACCAGTCAGTGTACAGACATGTCCCTGAGGGAAATGGGCTGAGAGACCGGTCAGTGCACAGATATCTGCCTGAGAGACTGAGAGACATTAGTCAGTGTACAGATATATTTCTTAGGGAGAGGGAGAAAGAGGTACCATTCAGTGTACAGAAATGTCCCTGAGTGAGAGGAACTCTGTGACGAGTCAGTGTACAGATATCTCACTGAGAGACAGAGAGACGGGAGACATCAGTCAGAGTACAGATATCTCCCTGAGCGAGAGGAACTGCGAGATACCAGTGGGTGTACAGATATCTCCCTGAGTGTGAGTGGACTGAGATACACCAGTCAGTGTACCGATAACTTCCTGAGAGAGTGGGAACTTCGTGCCACCAATCAGTATACAGATATCTCGCTGAGGGAGAGGGGACTGAATGACATCGGTCTGTGTACAAATATCTCCCTGAGGGAGAGTGACTGAGAGACACCAGTCAGTGTACTGATATCACCATGAGGGAGCGGGACTGAGAGACAACAGTCAGTGAACAGATATCTCCCTGAGGGAGAGGGACTGAGAGATACCAGTGAGAGTGCAGATATCTACCTGAGGTAGAGGGACTGAGAGATACCAGTCAGTTTTCAGATATGTCCCTGAAAGAGAAAAACTGAGAGACACAAGTCAGTGTACAGATATCTCACTGAGGGAAAGGGCACAGAATGACACTGGTCAGTGTACGGATATCTCCGAGAAGGAGAGGGACTGAGAGACACCAATCACTGTGCAGATATCTCTCTGAGGTAGAGGGACTGAGAGACACCAGTCAGTGTACAGATATCACACTGAGAGGGAGGGACTGAGAGATACAAGTAAGTGTACTGATATCTCCCTGAGGGAAAGGGACTGAGAGATACAGTCAGTGTACAGATATGTCCCTCAAACAGAGGGACTGAGAGATACCAGTCAGTTTGCAGATATGTCCTAGAAAGAGAAAAACTGAGAGACACAAGTCAGTATACAGATATCTCGCTGAGGGAGAGGGGACTGAATGACATCGGTCTGTGTACAAATATCTCCATGAGGGAGAGGGATTGAGACACCAGTCAGTGTACAGATATCGACCTGAGGGAGACGGACTGAGAGACACCAGTGAGTTTTCATATATCTTCCTGAAAGGGAGGGACAGAGAGACAGCAGTCAGTGTACAGATATCAACCTGAGAGGGAGGGACTGAGAGATACAATTCAGTGTACATATGTCTTTGTGCGAGTCGGACTGAGAGGCACCAGTCAGTATGCAGATATGTCCCTGAGGGATAGGGACTAAGAGACCAGCCAGTTTAAAGATATCTCCCTGAGAGTCAGAGAGACTGATGTCATCAGTCAATTTCACAGGTATATCCCTGAGGGAGAGGGGACTGAGAGACACCCGTCGGAGTACAGATATCTCCCTGAGGGAGAGGGATTGAGTGATAGCATTCAGTGTACAGATTGCACCCTGAGGGAGAGCTACTGAGAGACACCAGTGAGTTTACAGATATCTTCCTGAGAGGGAGGTGCTGAGAGATGCCAGTCAGTGTACAGATATCTCCCTGAGGGAGAGGGACTGAGAGACACCAGTCAGTGTACAGATACCAACCTGAGAGGAAGGGTCTGAGAGACACTATTCAGTGTACAGATATGTCGCTGGACGAGAGGGAATGAGAGACAACAGTCCGTGTGCAGATATGTCCCTGAGGGAGAGTGTCTGAGAGACACCAGTCAGTGAACAGATATCTTCCTGAGGGACAGGCACTGCGAGACCAGCCAGAGTACCGATATCTCCCTGAGAGAAAGAGAGACTGAGAGATATCAGTGTACAGATATCTTCCTGAGGGAGAGGGACTGTTGGAGGCAATAGGCACCTGCTAAATATATCTAAACCCATATAGGTTTAAAGTGGCCACATATAAAGTGGCTGCACAAGCATGATGGGAACTCAGTTAGCAATTAACTATTGACTAAGGCTGACCGAGCAATGACCAAGTGAGGCCCACGACCGGGAATGCCTTGCATCATCCACTTGAGATAAGATAACTATAACGAACCATTATAGTACCTGGTGTGGAATGTCCTTAATCAAGGACTTCGCACAGCAAGGACCCGAGGAACAAAGATAAGGGGAGACCTATCTCACATAAGGAGGTCATTAATCAGCCCGAGCTGACAAAAACCGACCATACTGCCCATGAGGGACAACAGTCTGTATACAGTATCTCCCTTTCAATTCCATCAATAAAATCAGTGATTTCATGAAGTAAGATATGCAACCATGGCCGGGAAAATAACCTGTCCTCTTTAATACTGGTATTCAGATTCACTGTTACTGCTGTAAATTTCAAAGAGATCTTGTGTTGGACAGTGTGAACTCAGTAGCAGAACTTTGAACGATATGATCCAGATTTGAACCTCTGTAGGCATACGTTCAGCTCCGTTTCCCTCCCAGCAATGAACTCGTGTTGTATGGTTTCTGCCATATTCAGATGGATGGGGATTTCCATAATGATTCTGTAAAGACTGAACTTATAAAGAGGAAGAGTGAAACTCTGAAATATTTTGCTTACAATGGGAGAACCTGCTGCTGGATTTTGGAAATTCTGATATTACTTAGCAACCTTCCATTCAAAAGTCTGTATTTTCAATTCTGCACAGTAAATTCAATTCCCGCAGTGCAACCTCGCGAAGTGAGATTAAGATGCCTTAGTTTTGTACATTCAGGGGGGTTAATGATTAAATGATGGGAATTGATGTATTGATCTGAGCAATATGCAGATCTGAAATATGTTTTATATATATTTCAACATAATATACATTGTAAAGAAGATTGTATGAACCTTTTGACTGCATCTAACTGGAATTACTAGCGAGAAGAGACATTTACTTTCCTTGGAAACTCTCATTAATTCCAGTCATTGAACAGGGTAAATTAACGCATCTGGTCCGGCACTTTAGATATGGAACAGAAAGTATGTTATAATCTACATATATTATACACAAGTAGAAATTCATAACAAAAAATCACTGGCACAGCATGACGAAATGATTACTTTACATTCAGACACTGTCCCTGAACCATGAAACAGGTCCGCTCATAAGTAAAATTCCCTTGTACACCATGACCTACTGATTATTTTTGCAAATATGACGTTTGTTGAAATTGATCTTTGGGAGAATTGGATTGTCCCCCTTGCCTCTCCTCGATATTTAAATATATTAAATCCTATAATTATTTCAGCGGGAATAAAGTCTAATGCTGCTGTGAGCAACTGATTGCGTTCACGCGGTTGGGGGTAATATATTAGCATAGAAACATAGGAACATAGAAACATAGAAAATAGGTGCAGGAGTAGGCCATTCAGCCCTTCTAGCCTGCACCGCCATTCAATGAGTTCATGGCAGAACATGCAACTTCAGTACCCCCTTCCTGCTTTCTCGCCATACCCCTTGATCCCCCGAGTAGTAAGGACGTCATCTAACACCCTTTTGAATATATTTAGTGAATTGGCCTCAACTACTTTCTGAGGTAGAGATTTCCACAGGTTCACCAGTCTCTGGGTGAAGAATTTTTTCCTCATCTCGGTCCTAACTGGCTTACCACTTATCCTTAGACTGTGACCCCTGGTTCTGGACTTCCCCAACATTGGAAACATTCTACCTGCATCTAACCTGTCTAAACCCGTCAGAATTTTAAACGTTTCTATGAGGTCCCCTCTCATTCTTCTGAACTCCAATGAATACAAGCCCAGTTAATATAGTCTTTCTTGATAGGTCAGTCCCACCATCCCGGGAATCAGTCTGGTGAACCTTCGCTGCACTCCTTCAATAGCAAGAATGTCCTTCCTCAAGTTAGGAGACCAAAACTGTACACAATACTCCAGGTGTGGCCTCACCAAGGCCCTGTACAACTGTAGCAACACCTCCCTGCCCCTGTACTCAAATCCCCACGCTATGAAGGCCAACATGCCATTTGCTTTCTTAACCGCCTGATGTACCTGCATGCGAACCTTCAATGACTGATGTACCATGACATCCAGGTCTCGTTGCACCTCCCCTTTTCCTAATCTGTCACCATTCAGATAATAGTCTGTCTCTCTGTTTTTACCACCAAAGTGGATAACCTCACATTTATCCACATTATACTTTATCTGCCATGCATTTGCCCACTCACCTAACCTATCCAAGTCACTCTGCAGCCTCATAGCATCCTCCTCGCAGCTCACACTGCCACCCAACTTAGTGTCATCCGCAAATTTGGAGATACTACATTTAATCCCCTCGTCTAAATAATTAATGTACAATGTAAACAGCTGGGGCCCCAGCACAGAACCTTGCGGTACCCCACAAGTCACTGCCTGCCATTCTGAAAAGTACCCATTTACTCCTACTCTTTGCTTCCTGTCGGACAACCAGTTCTCAATCCACGTCAGCACACTTCCCCCAATCCCATGTACTTTAACTTTGCACATTAATCTCTTGTATGTGACCTTGTCGAAAGCCTTTTGAAAGTCCAAACATACCACATCAACTGGTTCTCCCTTGCCCACTTTACTGGAAACATCCTCAAAAAATTCCAGAAGGATTTTCAAGCTTGATTTCCCTTTCACAAATCCATGCTGACTTGGACCTATCATATCACCATTTTCCAAATGCACTGCTATGACATCCTTAATAATTGATTCCATAATTTTACCCATTACTGAGGTCAGGCTGACCGGTCTATAATTCCCTGTTTTCTCTCTCCCTCCTTTTTTAAAAAGTGGGGTTACATTGGCTACCCTCCACTCGATAGGAACTGATCCAGAGTCAATGCAATGTTGGCAAATGACTGTCAATGCATCCGCTATTTCCAAGGCCACCTCCTTAAGTACTCTGGGATGCAGTCCATCAGGCCCTGGGTATTTATCGGCCTTCAATCCCATCAATTTCCCCAACACAATTTCCCAACTAATAACGATTCCCTCAGTTCCTCCTCCTTACTCGACCCTCTGACCCCTTTTATATCCGGAAGGTTGTTGGTGTCCTCCTTAGTGAATACCGAACCAAAGTACCTGTTCAATTTGTCTGCCATTTCCCTGTTCCCCGTTATGACTTCCCCTGATTCTGACTGCAGGGGACCTATGTTTGTCTTTAATAACCTTTTTCTCTTTACATACCGATAGAAACTTTTGCAATCCGCCTTAAATTTCCCTGCATGCTTCTTCTCGTACTCCATTTTCCCTGCCCTAATCAAACCCTTTATCCTCCTCTGCTGAGTTCTAAATTTCTCCCAGTCCCCAGGTTCGCTGCTATATCTGGCCAATTTGTATGCCACTTCCTTGGCTTTAATACTATCCCTGATTTCCCTTGATAGCCACGGTTGAGCCACCTTCCCTTTTTTATTTTTACGCCAGACAGGAATGTACAATTGTTGTAGTTCATCCATGCGGTCTCTAAATGTCTGCCATTGCCCATCCACAGTCAACCCCTTAAGTATCATTCGCCAATCTATCCTTGCCAATTCACGCCTCATACCTTCAAAGTTACCCTTCTTTAAATTCTGGACCATGGTCTCTGAATTAACTGTTTCATTCTCCATCCTAATCCAGAATTCCACCATATTATGGTCACTCTTCCCCAAGGGGCCTCGCACAATGAGATTGCTAATTAATCCTCTCTCATTACACAACACCCAGTCTAAGATGGCCTCCACCCTCGTTGGTTCCTCGACATATTGATCGAGAAAACCTTCCCTTATGCACTCCAGGAAATCCTCCTCCACCGTATTGCTTCCAGTTTGGCTCGCCCAATCTATGTGCATATTAAAGTCACCCATTATAACTGCTGCACCTTTATTGCATGCACCGCTAATTTCCTGTTTGATACCCTCTCCAACATCACTACTACTGTTTGGAGGTCTGTACACAACTCCCACTAACGTTTTTTGACCTTTGGTGTTCTGCAGCTCTACCCATATAGATTCCACATCATCCAAGCTAATCTCCTTCCTAACTATTGCATTAATCTCCTCTTTAACCAGCAATGCTACCCCACCTCCTTTTCCTTTTATTCTATCCTTCCTGAATGTTGAATAACCCTGGATGTTGAGTTCCCAGCCCTGATCATCCTTGAGCCACGACTCCGTAATCCCAATCACAACATATTTTTTAACATCTATTTGCACAGTTAATTCATCCACCTTATTAATGATACTCCTTGCATTAAGACACAAAGCATTCAGGCTTGTTTTTTTAACACCCTTTGTCCTTTTAGAATTTTGCTGTACAGCATGATAGAAGATTGGCTATCGAACAGCAAACAGTGAGCAGGAATAAATGGTTCATTCTATGGGTTGCAACCAGTAACTAGTGGGGTGCCACAGGGATCAGTGCTGGGACCCCAATTATTTACAATCTATATTAACCACTTGGAATAAGGGACTGAGTGTAACGTAGCCACGATTGCTGACGATATAAATATGGGAGGAAATGCAATGTGTGTGGAGGCCACAAAAAATCTGCAAAAGGACATAGACAGGCTAAGTGAGTGGGCAAAAATTTGTCAGATGTAGTATAATGTTGGAAACTGTGAGGTCATGCACTTCGGCAGCAAAAATCGAAGAGCAAGTTATTATTTAAATGGAGACAGATTGTACAGTGGGACCTGGGGGTAACTTGTGCATGAAACACAAAAGGTTAGTATGGAGGCACAGCAAGTGATCAGGAAGTCCAATGGTATCTTGGCATGTATTGCAAAGGGGATCGAGTATAAAAGCTGGGAAGTCTTGCTGCAGCTGTGACCACACCTGGAACACTGCGTGCAGTTTTGGTTTCCATTTTTACGAAATGATATACTTGCTTTGGAGGCAGTTCAGAGAAGATTCAGTAGGTTGATTCCGGGGATGAGGGGGATTACTTATGAGGAAAGTTTGAGTAGGTTGGGCCTCTTTTCATTGGCATTCAGAAGAAGGAGAGGTGATTTCATCGAAACGTATAATATTATGAGGGTGCTTGCAGAGAGTATGTTTCCACTGATGGGGGAGACTAGAACTAGGGGGCATGAACTTAGAATAAGGGGCCGCCCATTTAAAACAGAGAAGAGGAGAAATTTCTTCTCTCAGAGGGTTGTAAATCTGTGGAATTCGCTGCATCACAGGGCTGTGGAAGCTGGGACATTGAATAAATTTCAGACAGAAATAGACATTTTCTTAAACAATAAGGGGATAAGGTGTTATGGGGAGCGGGCGGGGAAGTGGAGCTGAGTCCATGATCAGATCAGCCATGATCTTATTGAATGGCAAAGCAGGATCGAGCGGTCGTATGGCCTATTCCTGCTCCTATTTCTTAAGTTCTTCTGTTCTTGTATTAGCATGGATAGAGGATTGGCTAACAACAGAACAGAGAGATTTGCGATAAATGGGTAATTTTCAGGTTGGCAAACAGTAACTAGTGGGGTGCCACACGGAGCAGTGTTGGGTATTGAACTTTTTACAATCTATATTAATGACTTGTATGAATGAACCGAGTGTAATCTCGCCAAAATACTGATGATACAAAGATCGGTGGGAAAGCAAGTTGTGACGATGGTGCAAAGAATCTGCAAAGGGATATAGATAGGCTAAATCAGTGGCCAAACTTTTGGAAGATGGAATATAACTTGCGAAAATGTGAGGCTTTAGTAGGAAATATAAGAAAGCTAATTATTATTCAAGTGTGGAACTAGTACAAAATGCTGTAATACAAAATGATCTGCCGGTTCTTGTGCATCAAATTCAAAACGTTAGTATGCAGGTAGAGCAAGTAATCAGGAAGGCAAATGGAATGTTGGCCTCAATTGCAAAGGGGATGGAGTATAAAAGTAGGGAATACCTGAGACAACTGTACGGGGCTTTGGTAAGACCACACCTCGAGTACTGCATGCAGTTTTTGTCTCCTTAAAGAAGGATATTCTTGAATTGGAGGCAGTTCAGAAAAGGTGCACAAGGTTGAAACCTGAGAAGAAGTGTAGTCATACAAAGAAAGATTGAGCTGGTTGTGCTTATACTCTTTGAAGTTTAGAAGAGTGAGAAGTCATCTTAATGAAACGTCTACGATTCTGAGGGGGCTTGACACAGGTTCGATGCACAAAGCATGTTTTCCCTCATGGGGGAATCGAGAACTAGGGAACATAGTTTCAGAATAAGGGGTCGCACATTGAAAACAGAAATGAGGAGGAATGTATTCTCCCAGAGGGTGGTGAATCTTTGGAATTATCTACCCCAGAGAGCTGTGAAGGCTGGGTCTTTGAATCTATTTGATGTGGTGATAGACTGATGTATCAATGATAATGGAGTCAAGGTTTCTGGGGAGTAGGTGGAGAAGTGGATTTGAGGCTCGGATCAGATCAGCCATGAACTTATTGAAGGGCGGAGCAGGCTCGAGAGGTCAAATGGCTTACCCCTGCTCCAAGCTATTATGTTCCTATGTCCAGAGGACAATCTTCCATCCCATCAATTACATTAGCATGCATTATATAATTACAGAAATCTGAGACGGTCTCAGTCAGAGATACAGCATTAATTCAGTTAGTGCACGTTAATCTGATATATCAGTCCAAGAATTTCAAAGAGAATCAGATTGCAATTCCAATGCAGTCCATTAGCTCAGATTGAGCTGTACATTATATACCTGTCCAAAAATCTCAGAGAGCAACGGTATCACATCAACAAGTAATACAGACTGACCTACACATTATATGCCATTTCAAGAATCTCAGAGAGAATCTGACTGAGATAGAGTTCAAACAAATAAGTACACAAGAAGTTGGAGCAGCAATAGACCATTCTGACCGTCGAGGCTGCGGCACTACTCAGTGAGATTAAGGCTGATCTTCTATCTTAACTCCAATTTTCTGTCCTGTCCCCATATCCCTTGATTCGCTTAATATCCAAAAATATATTGATCTCTGTCTTGATATATTCCAAGACTGAGCCTCCACAGCTCTCCGGGGTAACGAATTCCAAACATTAACCACCATGTGAATGAAGAGTTTTCTGCCAATCTCTATCCTAAACGGCCGAACCCTTATTCGAAGACTGCGAACCCTTGGGTTAGATTCCACTGCCAGAGGAAACATCCTCTCTGCATCTACCCTGTCAATCCCTGTAAGAATGTGGCGTGTTTCAATGAGATCACCTCTCATTCTTCCAAAAGTGGAGAAAACATAGGTCTGCTCTACTCAATCTGTCCTCAAAGGACAATCCCCCATCCCATCAATTCCAGTAGTGCAGATTGAACTACGTATGTTATACCATTCCAAGAGTCTCAGAAATAATCTGGCGGAGATGCAATATAAGAATATAAGCACATACGGATAGGGAACAAGAAGAGGCTATTCGGCTTCTCGAGCCTGCTCCTCCATTTAATGAGATCATGGCTGATCATTTACCTCAACTCAACTTTCCTGCACGAGCCCCATATCCCTTGATTCCCTTGATATCCAAAATTCCACCAAAAACTGTCTTGAATATTCTCAAAGACTGATGGGTCGAAAGTGGGCATGGCTGCTTTTGAGGCGGTGTCAACGCCTGAGTGCTCATTTTAGTGTCACGCGTTAGATGCCGTCTGAAACTGCGAAATTGAGTTTTGACACCCGAAGATGAGAGAGCAGCACGAAAAGTGACGAAACACGCTCATCGTCAGGCAACAACAGGGCGGGAGGTCTGGAGGCCTATTGCATTTTGTGACAGACGTTTACCGGCGTGCGAGCTTGAAAAACGGGAAGAAAAACAGAACAAACACTTCTCCGACCTAGACCCACACTTCACCATTGGTACAACTAATAAATCAATGCCGAAAGGAAGAATGAAATTAAAACGTAGCTTGCTCTCTGCCGGCGTTAACGGGCGGCGTTATCAAGCAAATTACAAAGATTCTCCACCCTCTGAGCATCTGTTCAATTAGCACAGACATAATAATCTCTGTCTTGATATACCCAAAGACTGAGCCACCACAACCCTCTGGGGTAGCGAATTCCAACAATTCACCACCATCTGAGTGAAAAGGTTTCTTCCCTTCTCTGTCATAAATGACCGACCACTTATTCTGAGACTCTGACCACAGGATCTAGATTACTCAGCCAGAAGAAACATCTTCCCTGCATCTACCCTGTCAAGCCGTGTACGAATTGTGTTTGTATCAATAAAATCACCTCTCATTTTTCTAAAATCTTAAGAATAGAGGTCGACTTTGCTCAATTTCCCCTCATAGGACAATCCTCCAACTCATCAATTACATTAGAACAGACTGAACCACACATTAGGTATGAGCAAAATCTCAGACCCAGACGGAGATCCAGTATAATCCAATTAGTACAGGCTGACTTGCACAAGTCGAAAACTTTCATAGAGAATCAGACTGCGATGCCAATACATTCCAATAGCACAGATTGAGCTGTACATTATATACCAGTCCAAAAATCGCAGCGATTAAAATTGGTACATCGAATAAATAAAGGTTGAAATATATCAAAAACCAATACTTACCTTGCACTCTGCTGGCGCTAAAATACGGCGTTAACAAGCGAATTTCATTCCCGAGATTTCCAATTCCCTCTTTGGTACGGAAGTCCAAATAGTCACCTCACTCTGGCAGTCTATTCGATCAGAACAGGCAGAACTCCATTTTAGATCCCAGGCAAAAATTCTCATACAATGTCTGACTCCGATACCGTATGAATTCCACGAGCACAGATAGAAGTACACATTATAAAGCAGTCTAAAATTGCCAGGAAGTGTCAGATTGGCATACAGTATAAATCCTATATAAATACAGCATAAATCGCTGAGAACTCAATTTTGAAGTGGAAGCAAGTCTTCCTCGATTTCAAGGGACGGCCTATGTTGATTATGATGATGATAAATATTTCAGCACGGACAGAACTACACATTATATACCAGTCAAAAACGGCAGGAAATGTCAGACTGGCATGCAGTATAAATAGTGTATAAATGCTGTATAAATATCTGAGAACGCACTTTTAGAGTGAAAGCAATCTTCTTAGATTTCGGGGTACTGCTTATATTGAGGATGATGATAATAAATACGACAGCACAGACAGAACTACAAATTATATATCAGTCTAATTGTGTAAGACTGCGCCAGACTGAGATAGAGTATCAATTCCATAAGCAACGATAGAACAACACATTATTTAACAGTACAGAATCACAGCAATTACCAGACTGAGATACAGCATCAAGTCCATCGGTTTTGTGTGAATATATTATATACCAGTCCCAACATCGCATATTTCGACGTCCATCTTGATTCTCGCTTCAGCTCATCCGCTGCTGAAGCAATCATCCATGCCTTCATTACCTCTACACTTGACTCTTAAAATACTCTCCTGTTTGGCCTCCCAAATTTTACCCTTGTCAACCCGAGGTGATGCAAAACTCGGCTGCCCCTATGCTAACTCGCACAAGTCCCGCTCAACCATCATCCCTTTGCCGGCTGGCCTATAGTGGCTCCCGTAAGCATTGCCTCCATTTCAAAATTCTCAGCCTTTTGTTCAAATATCTACATGGCCTCGCCCCTCATTATCTGTAACATCTCCTCCAACCCCATGATGCGCTCCAATAATCCTGCCCTTATTATCACTGATAATAATCGCTCAACCATTGCTGGCCGTGTCTTCTATTGCCGAAGCAAACCCAAGATCTGGAACACCCTCGCTAAACACCCCCGCCTCTCTCCACTCTTTCCTACTTCAACACGCTTTTTTAAACCTATCTCGTCACCTGCTCTCATTTCTCCATAAGCGGCTCGGTGTTAATTTTTTTTAAATTTCACAAAACAGTGAAGCGCCTGAGGACGTTTCACTAAGTTCAAAGCGCTACATAATACAATTTGTTGTTGTTGTTTCAAGATGCACCACTGATTTAAAGATTAACAGTTGTCTGAATCGCCATCTGTCCGTCATGGATCAGCGCCAAGCGCACTTGTCTCTGATTTAAAACTTTCAAGCCTGCCAAGCATTTTATACATTTCAATAAAATCAACGCTCATCTTTTAAAATTGAGAACATCAGCACAATCTACACAAATTCTCTTCTTATTGGAAAGCCTTCATCTCTCAGGAATCAATCAGGCGAACCTTGATTGCATCTCCGTAGAAATAGTGGATGCATTGGTGATCAGTTTCCAAACAGTCTATCGAATCTGGATAAGTTCCTATGGACTGGAGGGTAGCTAATGTAACACCACTTTTTAAGAAAGGAGGGAGAGAGAAAACGGGTAATTATAGACCGATTAGCCTGACATCAGTAGTGGGGAAAATGTTGGAATCAATTATTAAAGATGAATTAGCAGCACATTTGGAAAGCAGTGACAGGATCGGCCCAAGTCAGCATGGATTTATGAAAAGGAAATTATGCTTGACCAATCTTCCAGAATTTTTTGAGGATGTAATTCGTAGAGTAGACAAGGGAGAACTAGTGGATGTGGTGTATTTGGACATTCAAAAGGCTTTTGACAAAGTCCCACACAAGACATTGAAGTGCAAAATTAAAGCACATGGTTTTGGGGATAATGTTTTGACGTGGATAGAGAACTGGTTGGCAGACAGGAAGCAGAGAGTCGGGATAAACGGGTCCTTTTCAGAATGGCAGGCAGTGACTAGTGGGGTGCCGCAGGGCTCAGTGCCTGGACCCCAGCTATTTACAATATACATCAATGATTTAGATGAAGGAATTGAGTGTAATATCTCCAAGTTTGCAGATAACCCTAAGCTGCGTGGTGGTGTGAGCTGCGAGGAGGATGCTAAGAGGCTGCAGGGTGACTTTGGCAGGTACGGTGAGTGGGCAAATGCATGGTGGATGCAGTATAATGTGGATAAATGTGAGGTTATCCATTTTGGTGGCAAAAACGCGAAGGCAAATATCATCTGAATGGCGGCAGATTAGGAAAAGGGGAGGTGCAACGAAACCTGGGTGCCATGGTACATCAGGCATTGAAAGTTGGCATGCAGGTACAGCAGGTGGTGAACTTGGCAAGTGGCATGTTGGCCTTCATAGCTAGGCCATTTGAGTAGAGGAGCAGGGAGGTGTTACTGGACTTGTATAGAGAATTGATGAGGCATCATCTAGAATATTGTGTTCAGTTTCCTTCTCCTAATCTGAGGAAGGACGTTCTTGCTATGGAGCGAGCACAGCGAACGTTCACCAGACTGATTCCTCGGATGGCAGGACTGACATATGAGGAAAGAATGGATCGACAAGGTCTGTATTCACTGGAGTTTAGAAGGATTTGAGGGGATCTCATAGAAATATATAAAATTCTGACGGGACTGGACAGGTTAGATGCAGGAAGAATGTTCCCGATGTTGGGGAATTCCAGAACCAGGAGACACAGTCTAAGGATAAGGGGTAGGCCATTTAGGATTGAGTTGAGGAGACACTTCTTCACTCAGAGTTGTTAACGGTTGCAATTCTCTACCGCAGAGAGTTGATGCCAGTTCATTGGATATATTCAAGAGGGAGTTAGATATGGCCCTTGCGGCTAAAGGGATCAAGGGTTATGGAGAGAAAGTAGGAAAGGGGTACTGATTTGAATGATCAGCCATGATCTTATTGAATGACGGTGCAGGCTCGAAGGGCCGAATGTCCTTCTCCTGCAACTATTTTCTATGTTTCTATGTTTCCTCTAAAGTATATTTCCGTCCGTATGTAAGGAAACAAAACTGTACACAATACAAATTCTCCGTTCTTTTATCGCACCAATGATGAAGCGAGAGATAGCCGAAGTTTCCAGGAGCCGAAGTGAATCCGAGCTACGTTTGAAATTGTATTAATTTACATCTTTAGAAGAAAGTTGCTGGACAAAGTCCCGAATCAGTGAGAGATTCCCTGAAACTGTTGTCGAATAGCATTTATATCAAAAATCCCTTGAACTATTTGCCTATTAATTCAGAGCGGGGCATCGCCTGTAAAATCAGTCTAAACATGCAAAGCACAAAACAGCCAAACAGGGTTTTAAACCCGACGACTCTAAAATTAAGAGAATCATGCTCGACTGAGCCATCCAGACACAAGCCATTATCACAAACCGGAAAATTGCAATCACCTGACCCAACGCATGTAAGCTGACCCATCACCTGAAATTGATCAATAGACAATCACTGAACTTAACACATATAAACTTAGAAACATAGAAACATAGAAATTAGGTGCAGGAGTAGGCCATTCGGCCCTTCGAGCCTGCAGCACTATTCAATATAATCATGCCTGATCATGCAACTTCGGTAACCCATTCCTGCTTTCTATCCATACCCCTTGATCCCTTTAGCTGTAAGGGCCACATCTAACTCACTTTCGAACATGTCTAATGGACTGGCCTCAAAAACTTTGTGATGGAGAATTCCAAAGGTTCACATTTCTCTTAGTGAAGAATGTTCTCCTCTTCTCGGTGCTAAATGGCTTACCCCTTAACAATATACTGTGACCCCTGGTTCTGGACTTCGTCAACATCGGGAACATTCTCCCTGCATCTAACCTGTCCAATCCCGTCAGAATGTTATATGTTTCTATGAGGTCCATCTCATTTTTCTAACTTCCAGGTAATATAAGCCGAGTCGATCCTATCTTTCTTCCTATGTCAGTCCTGCCATCCCTGGAATCAGTCTGGTGAACGTTCACTGCACTCCCTCAATAGCAAGAATGTCCTTCCTCAGATTAGGATACCAAAACTGTACACAATATTCAAGGAGTGGCATCACCAAAGCCCGATGCATCTGCAGCAAGACCTCCCTTCTCATACACTCAAACCCTGTCGTTATAAAGCCCAACATACTATTTGCCTTCTTCACCGCCTGCTGTACTTGCATGTCAACTTCCAATGACTGATGTACCACGACACCCAGGTCTCGTTGCACCTCCCCTTTTCCTAATCTGTCATCATTTCAGTTAACATTCTGCCTCCCTGTTTTTGCCTCCAAAGTGGATAATCTGACATTTATCCACATTGTACTGCATCTGCCATGGATTTGCCTACTCACCTAACCTGTCGAAGTCACCTTGCAGCTTCTTAGCATCCTCATCACAGCTCACACTGCAACCCAGCTTAATATCATCAGCAAACTTGGAAATGTTACATTCAATTCCATCGTCTAAATCATCAATGCATATTATAAATAGCTGGTGTCGCAGCACTGAACGCTGTGTTACACCACGAGTCACTGCCTGCCATTCTGAAAAGGCCCCGTTTATTAATGCTCTTTACATCCTGTCTGCCAGCCAGTTATCTACCCACGTTAATACATTACCCCCAATACTATGTGCTTTAATTTTGCACACTAATCTCTTGTGTGGGACCTTGTCAAAAGCTTTGTGAAAGTCCAAATGCACTACATCTACTGTTTCTCCCTTGTCCACTCTACAAGTTACATCCTCAAAAAATTCCACAAGATTTGTCAAGCATGATTTCCCCTTCATAAATCCATGCTGACTTGAACCGATCCTGTCACTGCTTTCCAAATGCGCTGCTATTACGCCTTTAATAATTGATTCCAACATTTACCCCACCACCGATGTCAGGCGAACCGGTCTATAATTCCCTTTTTTACCTCTCCCTTCTTTTATAAAAAGTGGGATTACATTAGCTACCCTCCAATCCATAGCAACTGATCCACACTCTATATAATGTTGGAAAATTATCACCAATGCATCCATTATTTCTAAGGCCACTTCCTTATGTACTCTGGCATGCAGACTATCATGCCCTGGGGATTTATCGGCCTTCAATCCCATCAATTTCGCTAACACAATTTCCTGACTAATAATGATTTGCTTCAGTCCTCCTTTTCGCGAGCCCCTCGGTCCTCTAGTATTTCTGGAAGATTATTTATATCTTCTTTAATGAACATAGAACCAAAGTATTTGTTCAATTAGTCTGCCGTTACTTTGTTCCCCATTATAAATTCGCCAGATTCTGACTGCAAGAGACCTATATTTGTCTTCATTAATCGTTTTCTCTTCGCATATCTATAGAAGCTTTTGCAGTCAATTTTTATGTTTCCTGCAAGCTTACTCTCTCATTATATTCCCGACCTACACCCCCTCCTAATTAAAGCCTTTTTCCTCCTTGCTG
This sequence comes from Pristiophorus japonicus, assembly GCF_044704955.1. Taxonomy (NCBI): domain Eukaryota; kingdom Metazoa; phylum Chordata; class Chondrichthyes; family Pristiophoridae; genus Pristiophorus; species Pristiophorus japonicus. The sequence goes on along the minus strand of NW_027250702.1, from coordinate 168,365 downwards.
CATTCTAAATGTATCCCAGTCCTCAGGTTTGCTGCTTTTTCAGGCCAATTTATATGCCTCCTCCTTGGATTTGACAATATTCCTAATTTCCCTTGTTTGCCACGATTGAGCCACTTTCGACTTTTTATTTTTTCGCCAGACAGTGATGTACAAATGTCTACAATCGCCTATCCACTGTCAAGCCTTTAAGTATCATTCTCCAGTCTATCCTAGCCAATTCACGTCTCATAACATCGAAGTTGCCTTTCTTTAAGTTCAGTGCCCTAGTCTCTGAATTAACTGTGTTATTCTCCATCCAAATGAAGCTTTCCACCACATTATGCTCGCTCTTCTCAAAGGGGCCTCGCACAACAAAATTATTAATTTATCCTAACTCGTTACACAAAACCCAGTCTTGGATGGCCTGCTCTCCAGTTGGTTCCTGGACATATTGGTCTAGAAAGTCATCCTTTATACACTGCAGGAAATCCTCCTCCACCGTGTTGCCACAAGTTTGCTTAGCCCAAACTATATGTAGATTAAAGTCACCCATGATAACCGATGCACCTTTATTGCATGCATCCCTAATTTCCTATTTGATGCCATCCCCAAACTCACTACCGCTGTTTCTTGGTCTGTATACAACTCCCACTAGCGTTTTCTGCCCTTTGGTGTTCCGTAGCTCTACCCACACAGATTCCACATTATCTAAGCTAATATCCTAGTTTACCATTGCTTCAAGCTCCACTTGAACCAGCTACGCGACTGCACCTCATTTTCCTTTCTGCCTATCCTTCCTGAATGTTGAATAACACTGGATGTTGAGTTCCCAGCCTTGGTCACCCTGGAGCCATGTCTCCATTATCCCAATTACGTCATATCTGTAAACTATTTCTGCACAGTTATTTCCTCCACTTTTTTACGAATGCTTCTCACTTTGAGACACGGGGCCTTCAGGCTTGTTCTTCAACAGTCTTTGTCCTTTTAGAATTATGTTGTAGAAACATAGAAACATAGAAAATAGGTGCAAGAGTAGGCCATTCGGCCCTTCTAGCCTGCACCGCCATTCAATGAGTTCATGGCTGAACATTCAACTTCAGTACCCCATTCCTGCTTTCTCGCCATACCCCTTGATCCCCCTAGCAGTAAGGACCTCATCTAACTCCTTTTTGAATATATTTAGTGAATTGGCCTCAACAACTTTCTGTGGTAGAGAATTCCACAGGTTCACCACTCTCTGGGTGAAGAAGTTCCTCCGCATCTCGGTCCTAAATGGCTTACCCCTTATGCTTAGACTGTGTCCCCTGGTTCTGGACTTCCCCAACATTGGGAACATTCTTCCTGCATCTAACCTGTCTAACCCCGTCAGAATTTTATATGTTTCTATGAGGTCCCCTCTCATTCTTCTGAACTCCAGTGAATACAAGCCCAGTTGATCCAGTCTTTCTTGATAGGTCAGTTCCGCCATCCCGGGAATCAGTCTGGTGAACCTTCGCTGCACTCCCTCAATAGCAAGAATGTCCTTCCTCAGGTTAGGAGACCAAAACTGTGCACAATACTCCAGGTGTGGCCTCACCAAGGCCCTGTACAATTGTAGTAACACCTCCCTGCCCCTGTACTCAAATCCCCTTGCTATGAAGGCCAACATGCCATTTGCTTTCTTAACCGCCTGCTGCACCTGCATGCCAACCTTCAATGACTGATGTACCATGACACCCAGGTCTCTTTGCACCTCCCCTTTTCCTAATCTGTCACCATTCAGATAATAGTCTGTCTCTCTGTTTTTACCACCAAAGTGGATAACCTCACATTTATCCACATTATACTTCATCTGCCACACATTTGCCCACTCACCTAACCTATCCAAGTCGCTCTGCAGCCTCACAGCATCCTCCTCGCAGCTCACACTGCCACCCAACTTAGTGTCATCCGCAAATTTGGAGATACTACATTTAATCCCCTCATCTAAATCATTAATGTACAGTGTAAACAGCTGGGGCCCCAGCACAGAACCTTGCGGTACCCCACTAGTCACTGCCTGCCATTCTGAAAAGTACCCATTTACTCCTACTCTTTGCTTCCTGTCTGACAACCAGTTCTCAATCCATGTCAGTACACTACCCCCAATCCCATGTGCTCTAACTTTGCACATCAATCTCTTGTGTGGGACCTTGTCGAACGCCTTCTGAAAGTCCAAATATACCACATCAACTGGTTCTCCCTTATCCACTCTACTGGAAACATCCTCAAAAAATTCCAGAAGATTTGTCAAGCATGATTTCCCTTTCACAAATCCATGCTGACTTGGACCTATCATGTCACCTCTTTCCAAATGCACTGCTATGACATCCTTAATAATTGATTCCATCATTTTACCCACTACCGATGTCAGGCTGACCGGTCTATAATTCCCTGTTTTCTCTCTCCCTCCTTTTTTAAAAAGTGGGGTTACGTTGGCTACCTTCCACTCCATAGGAACTGATCCAGAGTCAATGGAATGTTGGAAAATGACTGTCAACGCATCCACTATTTCCAAGGCCACCTCCTTAAGTACTCTGGGATGCAGTCCATCAGGCCCTGGGGATTTATCGGCCTTCAATCCCATCAATTTCCCCAATGTGTCCCTTCTTGATTTTTGCCTTTGATTTTTCTGCCTTCCACCTTTCCTTTTCTCCTTTCTACCTTTTGCGTCTGCCCCCATTTTACTTCCATTTATCTCCCTCCATAGATTCGCATCCCTCTGCCATATTAGTTTAATCTCTCCTCAACAACATTAGCAAACAGTCCGCTTAGGACATTGGTTCCGGTCCTGCCCAGGTGCAGACCGTCCGGTTTGTATTGGTCCTATCTTCCCCAGAACAGGTTCCAAAATCCCAGGAATTTGAAACCCTCGCGCTTGCACCATTCCTCAAGCCACGTATTCATCTTAACTATCCTTCTATTTGTACTCTGCCTGGCACGTGGCACTGGTAGCAATCCTGAGATTACGAATTTTGAAGTCCTCCTTTTTAATTCAACTCCTAGCTCGCTAAATTCAGCTTGTTGGACCTCATCCTGTTTTTTTAACTATATCGTTGTTACCTATTTGCACCACGACAACTGGCTGTTCAACCTGCACCTCCAAAATATCCTGCAGCCGCTCCGAGACATCCTTGGAACTTGCACCAGGGAGGCAACATGCCACCCTGGAGTCTCGATTGCGGCCGCAGAAACGCCTATCTTTTCCCCTTACAATAGTATCCCCTGCCAATATAGCTCTCACACTCTTTTTCCTGCCCTCCTGTGCAGCAGAGACACCTATGGTGCCATGATCATGGATGCTACTGCCTTCCCCTGATGACTCATCCCCCTCAACAGTACCCAAAGCAGTGTATCTGTTTTTAGGGAGATGAACCCATGGTCCTCCGGAACTATCTTCCTTCTACTGCTCTATCTGTTAGTCACCAATTTCCTATATGCTTGAGTAACCTTTAGCTGTGGTGTGACCCACGCACTAAGCGTGCTATTCACGGCATCATCAGTATCGCGGATGATCCAATGTGAGTCCATGTGCAGCTCCAGTGCCTCAATGTGGTCTGTAAGGAGCTGCAGCTGGACACACTTCCTGCACACATAGCAGTGACCCAGCAGCCACAAACTGAGCAAGACATAGTTATCTAAACCAAAACATGTAAACTGACTGATCACCCAGAAATTCCTCCAGTACCAATTAACCGAACCAGGAACAGTAGAGTTACACATCACCCTAAGATGATGCCAACGCACGGTCTAATTCAGTGATCAGCTGGCAGTTAACATTGACAGTTACATTGCGGAAATCGGAAATTCAAAGCATATTAGAGTCGGAATAAATCGATTACATGGAATACACAGTTACAGCTAAAGAATAATGCGTTTGAATGCTCAAACAGGCGTGAGAGAACCGATCATGAGATACCTATTGACACTATTAGGGACTATCCAGAAACATCACTGACCAGAGGGTTGAAGGCAAAAGGTAGAAACCAACATTAGTGCTAATATCGAAAAGATCTGGCTGAATTATCTGTGAGAAGTTTTGAATTCTGGTGTTCATGGAGAGGCTGCTGATCACTTGAGCGGATGCCTGATTCTCACACAAACGAAACCTGCACTGAGGCATTCAGGTTGCCTTACCTATTAGTGATAGGCAGCTGGGCTCAGAAGTGTGATAGATTACTGCAACTCATGGTTAGAATAGAACGGAATATATTTAACATGAGGTATTGAAGATGAACACTTAGAGCATCGGAATAATTGAAACATTGTCCCTTCAATCATCAAACTGCCTGTCTGGAGAACCCAAAGAGATTTGGTAAAGTGATCTGTTCAATTACGAAAGTCAAGCTCAGTAATGAAGATACTAATGCAGCAGATTTTGGTTAGAGGTGCTAATGCAACAAAGAAAACATTAAATTGACTGTTCCAGAAGGCGTGCTGCGAATTTTGATCAATTTCCCAAAGTGTGATTCGGGCTCTTTGGAAACGTACAGATAAGGAGGCGGCGAGAGGATGAGGGGAACCGCTGTCAACACTACTTTCCATCTGGTAGCGTCAGTCTGTGTAACCCAGGGGAGCGAAAATTCAAAGTCACTGGAAAGCTGATTTTAATCAACAGGAAGGTTATCACAGCAGACAGACTAAAGTGAAAAAGTGAACTCTCCAGCAAACAGTCCAGGAGACAGATAATTTGAAGGAGAGCTTGAAGTTGGTCAAGATAAACAACAAGGAGGAAACTAATGAGTATTGAGCCTCCCTGTCTCCCGAATAAGAAGATTTGGGATTTTTGAGCTGCGAGTTCCGCCACTAATATAAAGTTTGGTTGAGTCGCTATCTGTCTCCTTGGCTCAGCTTGGAGCGCACTCACCTCTGAGGTTGAAAGTCCAAGCCCCCTATGAATTCTATAATTTTAAATCAGGTTGCCTCTCATTCTTCTAAACACGAGAGTATACAGGTCCATTTCACCCGATGTCTCCTTATCGGACTGACCTCACATCCAAGAAATCAATCTGATGAAACTTGATTGCACGTCCTATAAAGAAAGTTTGAAGTTTCCTGAAGTGTGGAGACCAAAACTGTAAACAGTACAAATTATTCGGTATTTTCTCCAACCGATTGGTGCTGAATGAAGCCACAGCCAGAAGTCCCAGTGAGCCGAACTGACCCCGAGCTGCGGTTGAAATTGTATTAATTTACATCTTTAACATCAAGATGCTGGAGAAAGTCCAGAAACAGCGAGCGATTCCCTGAAACTGTTGTCGAATGGCATTGATATCAAGCACCCCTTGTACTATTTGCTATTTATTCAGAGCAGGGATCACCTTTGAAATCAGTCTAAACCTGCAAAGCACAAAACCGCCAAACGGGCGTTTAAACCCCACCACTCTGAAAGTAAGAGAATCATGCTCGACCGAGCCAGACAGGCCCAAGCAATGATCACAATCTGACTGATTGCCTAGCCCAACACCTAGCCCAACACATGTAAGCTGACCTATCACCCAGAAACTGACCAATTTGCCATAACCGAAGCTAACACTTCCAAAATGACAAAGCAGACAGAGACTGAACAAGTGACCATTGTATATACCAACATGTAAACTGACCGGTCATGCAGAAATTGGTCCAGGACCAATTAACTTAACCAGAAACATTAACGTTATGCATTCCCCTAAAATGGTCTAATCATTAAATGTTAGGTGGACAGATTAACCGAGTTACATTACTGATGTAGGAAATTCAAAGTATATTCGACTCTGAATAAAGCGTTTACAAGGAATAAACAGTAAAAGGTGGGGAACAACGGGGCTGAATACTCAATCAGGCGTGCGAGAATCGATCATAACTGGAGGTACATATTTATGCAATTTGGTACTGTCCAGAAAATACACTGACCAGACAGTCTGATGGCGAAACTGAGCTACCAACGTCTGTCCCAATATTGCTCAAATCTGGATACATTTTATGTGAAAAGTGGTGTTTTCTGTCCTTCTTGGAGAGGCTGCTGATCACTAGACTGGATGCCTGATTCTCACACAAAGGAAACCTGCCTTGAGATACTCAGGTTACCTTATCCCAGTAGTGCCAGTCAGCTGGGCACAGCAGTATGAGAGTTTCTTCCCACCCATGCTTACAATAGAATATCATATGTTTAAACAGAGATGTCGAGGATGAACACTCAGAGCCAAACATTGATTCAAGAATGTCCCGTCAATCTTCAAACTCTCTGTCTGGAATACCCTAATTTCCCTATTGGATTTATGAGCAACTATATTTTATTTATGGCTCCATAGTTTTGGTTTCTCCCTCAAATTTAAATATTTTCTTCACATCGACCCTGCTCAACCCATTCATAATTTCCCAGCCCTCTTTCAGCCCTCCTCTTAATAACCTGAGCTGCTTCCAGCACCACCCAATACCCTCCGCACCTCCACACACTACCCAAAATCCTCAGTCCCTCTCCACCCCACTAAATATCCTCGGCTCCTCCCCACACTACCCAATATCCTCAGCTCCTCCACACACTACCCAATATCCTCAGTCCCTCTCCATCCCACTAAATATCCTCGGCTCCTCCCCACACCACCCAATATCCTCAGCTCCTCCACACACCACCCAATATCCTCAGTCCCTCTCCATCCCACTAAATATCCTCGGCTCCTCCCCACACCACCCAATATCCTCAGCTCCTCCACACACCACCCAATATCCTCAGCTCCTCCCCACCCCACCCAATATCCTCAGACCCTCCTCACCCCACCCAAGCTCCGCAGGCCCTCTCCAGCCCACCCAATATCCTCAGACCCTCCCCACACCACCCAATATCCTCAGACCCTCCCCACCCCACCCAATATCCTCTGACCCTCCACACCCCAACCAATATCTTCAGACCTTCCCCACCCCACCCAATATCCTCATACCCACCCAACCCCACGCAATATCCTCAGACCCTCCCCACCCCACGCAATATCCTCAGCTCCTCTCCACCCCACATATAATCTTCATCTGCTTTCCACCCCACATAATATATTCAGCTGCTCTCCACGCCACATCATATCCTCAGCTCCTCCCCACCAAAACATAGTATCGTCCGTGACTCGCATCCCAAACTAATATCCTCAGCTCCAACCCACTAATTTTACCTCTATTCTTTTTTACTGAATGGGTCAGAAACTCATTTTAGCGCGACATTTTCACAAGTAGGCAAAGTTTCAAACAACAATATTTACAACAGCTTTTACAACAACGACAGCAGCAGCAAGCACTGAAAATCATATATAGAGATATGATATATTGGCACCCCACCGGCTCAAACCATGAGACAATCTTACAAGGTTCGATACAGGTTTAAAATAATTTCCCTGCTTTTGAATTATAATCCTCTGGGACTGAACTACAGTGCTTTATTTGCACGTTGATGTCGTTATTAAGCTCTGTTGCTACGTTTAGTGATTTGTGTAACTGAACCCCAAAATCCCTTTGCAAATCTACCCCATTTAATCTCAGTTTCCCCAGGGTAAGTAGAGTCCGTATCCCTTGTGCCAAAATGCACCACCTCACACTTATCTATATTGAAAATCGTTTGTTATTTACATGCCCATTATGCAAGTGTTTTTATGGACGAAGTAATTAACAGCTTTTACTTCGTGATATAAACACCATGTTTTTTAAAAAATGTCAATAATGACAGGTATACAAAGGGGCTGCATAATAATGTATTAATACTTCAGAAAAGTGACTCACACAGTCGTGCATCGACAAACAATCCAAAAGACCAAGGTGAGCTGAAAGGGGCTTATCTATTCGTACAATTTGTATTAATTGTAAAGTGGTCAAATATTAGCCCATCCCCCATGTCGCCATAGCAATGGCTGCACAAACATCCCCCTTGCAATAAAGGCCAACATTCCATTTGCCTTCCTGATTACTTACTCTACCTGCATACTAACGTTTTGTGTTTCATGCACAAATACTCCAAATACGTTTCAATCAGTTTGCCTCTCATTGTTCTAAACACCAGAAGAAACAGGACCAATTAACTCAATCTCTCCTCAAAGGACAGCCCTCATATCCAAGGAATCAACCTGGTTACCTTGATTGCACCGACTCTAAAGGAAGTTGTAAGTTTCATCAGCTAAGGAAGCCATAAATGTACACAGTACAAATGAGTCGTTGATTTCTCGCACCGATAGGTGGGGAGTGGAACAATGCCCGAGGTCCCAGTGAGCTGAAGTGACCGCGAGCTGCGGGTGTAATTAAATAAAATGCAATCATTAGCAGCAAGAATCTGGAGTTAATCTCGAATCAGGGATCAATACCCTGAGACTGTTGCCGAATAGCATTTATATCAAACATCACTTGAACTATTTGGCCATGAATTCAGAGCTCGGGATCGCCTGTGAAATCAGCCCAAAACAGCATAGCACAAAACCGCCAAACGGGGGTTTCAACCCCAACAATAAAAAATTACAAGAATCGCGCTCAACTGAGCCAGGCAGGCCCAAGCCATTATCACAAACTGAACAATTGCCTATCACCTAACACAACACATGTAAAGTGACCCAGCAACCTCAAACTGACCAACGCATCATTATATAAACCAGCACATGTAAACTGACCGTCACCCAGAAATTGCTCCAGTACTAATTAACTAAACAAGAAACGTTAAAGTTAACCATCGCCCTAAAATGATGCCAGCACTCGGTCTAATTCAGAGGTAATTAAGTATTGGCTGGAAATATTAACCTGGTCACATTACCGATGGATCAAATTCAAAGAATATTCGAGTCTGAATAAAGCGATTGCATGGAATAAACAGTGAAAGGTAAATAGCAATGGGGCTGAATGCTCGGAAGGCGTGAGAGAAGCGATTTACCGAGATATACATGTTGACACAATGAGGGAAAGCCCAGAAGCATCAATGACCAGACAGCTTGATAGCGAAAGGTAGAACCCAACGTTAGTGCGAGTATCGATCAAATCTGGATGCATTTTCTGTGAGAAGTGGAGAATTCTGTTCCTCTTGAAGAGGCTGCTGATCACTTGACTGGATGCCTGATTCTCACACAAAGGGAAACCTGCACTTAGACACTCAGGTTACTTTATCCCATAAGTGCCAGTCAGGTGGGCATAGCAGTGAGAGAGTTCATTCTCACTCATGTTACAGTGGAACAGAATATATTTAAATAGAGCTATTACGGACAAACTCTCAGAGCAAACTAATGAATAAAACAACGTCCCTTCAATAGACAAACTCACTGATTGGATAACCATAGTAGATGCAGATCAGGCAACAATAGGTAAACTAAAATGTTTAACTGCGGGAGTCAGGCTCAGTAACGAAGATTCGATTGTCTGTATTGGTGGAAAAGTTCTCAGAAACGGTTCATCAATAGTAATGTTTTGGAATCTAAAGATATGAAGGACAAGCGGTTCGAGTTGAAAAGATGAGGTCAAAGATTTGCCATGGTCTTAATGAATAGCGGCGCTAGCTCGATTGCATATGTGGCGGACTGCGGCTCATAATTGTTATGTCGTTATGTTGTTAATGTCTCAGGGAATAAGATTTTTACCAAAACTCTGTCTTTATTGAGCAGAAAAATGGATGAAGATTTAAACCCATGAGCAAGAGCTGCAGGGAGAGCCCTCTCTGCTGGAACATTGCCAGTACACTGTCAGGTACATTCAGAATAGGGTTAGAGATTCTCATCTGTGTACCTGTGGCTTAAAGAGATACCACAAATCGCTGAACTGGAAATTGCATCGCAACACATATGAATAAAAAGCAATGTGAAATTGCAACTGTGCTCATCCTGTTATATATGCTTAATATATCGGAGGTTTTGACTATTTTACTGATCGTTGCGATTCTTTTCTATTTGTTGAATTTGCAGCAAATTGAACATCATGGATGCAGTGCAATTGTCATTGAGGAGATTTAGCACACGGTGCAGGGTGGGAGATTTGAGAATTTAAAATGTTGCAAAGTGTCATTGTTTAACTGCACTGGTTTTTGAATCCTGCTCGCAGCGGACCTGCTCAGTGTTGGACACAATGCCTGCAATAGTCTGCATTCTTTAATCCGTGGAAGGATTTTGGATATTTCTATTCCGCTTTTCAAGAGACTAATGCATCGGCTAGAAACCTATGATCTACTAATGGAGCAAACGTTGCTTTAAGGAGTTATTTCAACAAAGGAAAAGTTAAACTGACTGTTCAAGTAGGCGTGCTGGAAATGTTTTCCAAACTCCGAAGTGTGATTTAGGCTGTGTGCAAAGCTACAGAGAAGGAGGCGTCGAGAAACGGTGGGGAAACGCCGTCAACACTAGTGGCTGTCTGGTAGCGTCAGTCTGTGTAACCATGGGGGAGAGCAAATTGAAAGTCAATGGATAGCCGGTTCTAGGCAGCCCGATCGGTCTCAGAGCAGCCGGTGCAACGTGATGAAGAGAACACTCTCCAGCAAACAGTCCAGGAGATAGACAAACCGAAGGGGAGGTTGAAGGGAGTCAAGAAAAACATCAAGGAGGACACCAACGAAAACTGAGCCTTTCCTTTTCCCGAATCAGAAGAATTGGCAATTTTTTTTTAATTTCAAAATATACTTTATTCATAAAAAGAATCTGTACAGTACATTCAATGGCATTTCATTACATTTCGCTGCGGTCAGCAATCCCATACAATACATCTGGGTGCTGACGGCAGTTTCGTTCGTTACATTTCTCGTTTTTCTGTTCAACTGCGATTCAGTACAATAAACAGGGTACATTGTGGTACATTTACACAAATTGCATTTCATGTGTTACAATACAGAGCCCGGAATGGGTGATGGTACATTTACATTTTTTCTTTTCAAACTTGCATTTCATAACACACCTTACATTGTACATGGCACTACATTGATGTTTACAGGTTTGGTGCTCTATGTACACAAAGTGTAAATTTCAAATACAAATACAGCCCGAGGGAGTTTGCTGCTGATTTCTGCCCCCGGGTTTTCCGTGGCGGAAGGGTTTTAGACTGTGGCCCTACCCCACCGTGCCTTTGCGGCGACTGCACCAATTTTCAGTGCGTCCCTCAGCACGTATTCCTGGATCTTGGATTGCGCCAGTCTGCAACATGCGGACGTGGTCATCTCCTTGTTCTGGAAGACCAGCAAGTTTCGGCAAGTCCAAAGAGCGTCTTTGACCGAGTTGATGGCCCTCCAGCAGCAGGTGATGTCTGTCTCGGTGTGTGTCCCTGGGAACAGTCCGTAGAGCACAGAGTCCTGTGTTACGGAGCTGCTTGGGATGAACCTCGACAGCAACCACTGCATCTCTTTCCAGACCTGCGTTGCAAAGGCGCAATCCTGAAGGAGATGGGTGACAGTCTCGTCCGCCCCGCAGCCGGCCCGGGGGCACCGTGCCGTGCTGTGGAGGCGTCGGCTGTGCATGAACACTCTGGCGGGTAGGGCCACCCTCACCGCCAACCAAGCTACGTCTTGGTGCTTGTGTGTAAGCTTTGGCGATGAGACGTTCTGCCAAACAAGTTCGACAGTCCGCTCAGGGAACCACCCGACAGGGTCCACCCTCTCCTTCTTTCGGAGGGCGTCCAGGACCTTACGTGCTGACCACTGTTTGATGGCCTTGTGGTCAAAGGGGTTTCTTTTGAAGAACTTTTCCACTAAGGACAGGTGGACAGGCATGGTCCAACTGGTGGGGGCGTTTCGCGGCAGCGTGGCCAGACCCATCCTTCTCAACAATGGAGAAAGGTAGAACCTCAGTACGTAATGACACTTGGTGTTTGCGTACTGGGGGGCTGTGCATAGCTTGATGCAGCCGCACACAAAGGTGGCCATCAGGATGAGGGCCACGTTCGGAACGTCCTTTCCTCCACTGTCCAGAGATTTGTACATCGTGTCTCTGCGGACACGGTCCATTTTGGATCTCCAGACAAAGTGGAAGACGGCTCGGGTGACTGCCGCGGCGCAGGAGCATGAGATGGGCCAGACCTGTGCCACGTGCAGCAACACCGAGCGCACCTCGCTCCTGATGACCAGGTTCTTGCCTGTGATGGAAAGGGAGCGCTGCTCCCAAAATGACAGTTTCTGTCTGACCTTGGCAATGCGCTCGTCCCAGTTTTTGGCGCATGCCCCGTCCGCTCTGAACCATATTCCCAGCACCTTCAGGAAATCTGGCTTGACGGTGAAGGGAATGGAGGCTCGGTCGGTCCAGTGACCAAAGAGCATGGCCTCGCTTTTGGTGCGGTTGACCTTTGCTCCCGAGGCCAGTTCAAACTGGTCGCAGATTGCGAGCAATCTGCGGACCGACTGCGGATCCGAGCAAAAGACGGCGACGTCGTCCATGTACAGCGAGGTTTTGACCTGGGCTCCTCCGCTGCCTGGGATCGTCACTCCTCTAATGCCCGCGTCCTTCCTGATGGACTCGGCAAAGGGCTCGATACAACACACAAACAAGACAGACAACAGAGGACAGCCTTGCCTGACTCCAGATCTGATCGGAAAGCTTTGAGTTTCCCACCCGTTGATTAGAACTGCACTACTGATGTCTGTGTAGAGCAGTTTGACCCAATTTCGGATGCCCTCCCCGAACCCCATTTTGGAGAGCACGTCCATCAGGTACGTGTGCGATATCCTGTCAAAGGCTTTCTCCTGGTCTAAGCTGATTAAACAAGTGTTCACCCTCCTGTCCCGCACGTAGTCGATCGTATCTCTGAGTAGCGCGAGGCTATCAGAGATCTTCCTGCCAGGGACAGCACAGGTCTGGTCCGGGTGAATCACCAGCTCAAGAGCAGACTTGACCCTGTTGGCGATGACCTTTGACAGGATTTGTAGTCCACATTGAGCAGCGAAATGGGCCGCCAGTTTTTGATTTCCTCCCTCTCCCCCTTCTGCTTGTAGATGAGGGTGACGATGCCTTTCCTCATCGATTCTGACATGCTGCCGGCCAGAAGCATACCTCCGTACACTTCCAGCAGGTCCGGGCCTATCCAGTCCCACAGAGCCGAGTACAACTCGACCGGTAAGCCATCGCTTCCGGGAGTTTTATTCGTCTCGAAGGACCGGACGGCCTTTGTCAGCTCGTCCAGAGTTAGCGGGTGGTCCAGACTCTCTCGCTTGCCGTCGTCTAAGACATCCGAAATAGACGACAGGAAAGACTGGGAGGCCGCACGGTCTGTGGGCTTGACGTCCTACAGCCTGGCATAGAAGGATTCGCTGATCCTCTGCATGTCAGGCTGCGAAGACGTCACAGAACCGTCTTCTTCCTTTAGGCTGGTGATCACAGAGCTCCCCCTGTGTACCTTTTGGAAGAAGAAACGCGAACACGTCTCATCCTGCTCGACGGAGCGGACTCTGGATCGGAAGATGATCTTGGAGGACTCCGAGGCAAAGAGCGAGGCTTGCTGGCCCTGCACCTCTTCGAGTTCCTCCGCGACATCGACCCCCATCGACTGCAGCAGGAGCAGGTTTTGCATATTCGTCTGGAGTTGGGACAATTCCCTCTGTCTCCCTCTCGCCTCCTGAACACATTTGAGGATGAAGAACCTCTTGATGTTCGTCTTGATTGTTTCCCACCAGTGCATCGGGGAATCGCAGAGGGGTTTTACGGTTCTCCAACCTTTGTAATCCCTCTTGAGTTCCTCAATGTTTTCCGGAGTCAACAGTTTCACGTTCAGCTTCCATATCCCTCTGCCAATTTTCTGGTTGTCCTGCATGTGACAGTCAGCCAGTAGGAGGCAGTGGTCAGAGAAGAACACCGGCGTGACGTCGGTGGATCTGACCTTGAGCGTGTGGGACACAAACAGGAAGTCAATTCTGGAACGGACGGACCCGTCTGGTCTCGACCAGGTGTATCTGAGCGGTGCTCCGTCTGCAGGGTTGCTGAAGACGTCGCACAGCTTTGCGTCTTTTACCGCATCCATCAGGAGTTTGGACGTGGCGTCCAGTTTGCTGTCGGCTCTGCTGGATCGTCCAGCCGCATCGATGATGCAGTTGAAGTCACCGCCCAGAATGACCGGTCTGGACGTTGCCAGTAACAGTGGGAGCTGCTGGAAGAGGGCCAGCCTCTCGTTCTTCACAGCTGGAGCGTAAACATTAATTAACCTGAGAGGGGAGTTTTTGTACATTACATCTGCTACGAGGAGGCGGCCGCCCACCACCTCCTTAACTTCGGTGATGGTGAAGTGGCCTCCCCGCAGCAGAATGCCCAGGCCGGAAGCTCGGCTGTCGTTGCTCCCTGACCAAATGGATGGTCCATGGGTCCACCATCGTGACCACTGCCGGTAACTGCTGGAGTACGGCAGACCGCACTCCTGCAAGAACAGCAGGTCCGCTTTGACCTTGGCGAGGTACCCCAAGGTGGAAACACATCGCGTAGTCGATTACACGCTACGCACGTTAATACTAGCAATTTTTAAATCCATTTTTACGCTATGTTTTACATTTACATACATTGCAGTTCAGATACATCGTTTGCAATTTCTGGTAAACCGTTTTCAGTTGCCTCATATTCCACAATGGCGATTTCCAGCATGTGTAAGTTATTACTATTTACATCAAATTCAACATTTACTGCACCTGGGGTGGCGTGGTCATCATCGTCCTCTGCTGTGGGGATGTTTTGACGAGGGGACTGCTGCAGTTCTGCGATTAAGTCCTCAATGTTCTCTGCAGTGTCCTCGCCTGGTGTTGGTGGTTCCCCCTTTTCTTCAGTCGCGGCGGTGTCGAGCTGGTGTGCGTCGACCGCTGCGTTGCTCCCGGTGTTCCGGAGGTGGGGTGTGCTGGGCACTTCGCTGCTCCCGTTATCCCGGGGCTGGTCTGCGTTGGTTTCTCCTTCGCTCCCGGTTTCCCGGAGCTCGTGTGCGCTGGGACCTTTGTTTCTCTCTGGTTCCTGGGGCAGGGCTGTGTTGGTCGCTTCCCTGCTCCCGTTTTTCCGTGGCCGTGGGATGGCGCATTGCCTCTTCTTCAGGCGGTGGCACTTTTCCTCATCAGACAAGCTGCCGTCGCTGGTTTCTGCCGAGCTTGGTGGTCGCCTCTTGGCCTTGCGCCTTTTCCCGACTATCTGCCATTCCGCTTCCTCGTCTGATGTCAGCTCGTCTCTGGGTTCGGTGCTCTGGGGGCGAGGTTCGCTGCTGGCTGCTGGTGGCTCGCAGCTCGCGGTAGCAGTGTTCTCTTCCTCGCCGTCTTGTCCCGAGTTCATGGTCGGGGGGAGGGTGTGGCTCTCCTCTGGAGCGTTGTGTCCGTCACCTTCCACCTCCTCTGGTGCAAAGTTCTTTGCTGCCTGCGCATAGCTGCGATTGTGTTTGGGGCAGTTTTTGTAAAGGTGCCCCGCCAGACCACAGAGGTTGCAGTACTTGGTCTCCTTGCAGTCTTTTGCCTGGTGGCCCTCGTTCTTGCAGTTTCGGCAGATGACCGTCTTGCAGCTTGCCGCCACATGGCCTGCCTTCCCGCAGGTGCGGCACACGTTGGGTTGGCCAGCGTACACCATGTAGCCCCGGCTTCCTCCGATGGAAAAGCAGGAGGGTGGGTGCAGGTTGGTTCCGCTGGCGTCCACCCTCAAGGTGGCCTGGATCTGGCGCTTGCTGGTCCATATTCCGTACCCGTCTTTCACGTCTTTCACGTCACTGCTGCTTTCTGTCCCATCGACAAACCTGTTGAGGAAAGTCAGCACATCGATGATGGGGATGTGGGGGTCGAACATTTGCACTGTGATAGTGCGTCTTCGCTGCGACGGGAGGGTGAACAGCGGCTCCCAAGTTATCACTGAGCGCACCGGTTCACTCGCCTCCTTCAAACCCTTCAGGAACTTCAGGCAGAGGGTGACGCTTCTGAAGGTCACATCGAAGTAACCTCTCTTCGGGAGGTCCTGCAAGGCGAAGACGTCGGCGACTTTCATGCCACATGTTCCCAGCAGGAGTTTCTTCACGAAAAGTTCCCGGTTGATCATTGTCTGTCCTTCCACTTCCTTTACTGTCACTCGGATGGTGTTTCGGACTCCCTGGTTCGCCGCTCGGTTGGCCGCCATCCGGGTTATAGATTCCTCCTTTCGCTGTGAGTTTTGGCCGAAGCCTTCATTCTCTCGTTGCCCCGGGCGGACCTCCGTGTCCGCCCCCTGACAGGCCCAAGGGCCCGTCGAATCGTTAGTCGACATGCAGATTTTGTCTCCTCTCTCCAATTGGCGCCTGGCTCAAGCCAAAGGCCAGAGCCAGCAAAACTGGAAAAACGAGTTTCTGCAGTCAGTCGATTTGCATATGAATGCCCAATCAACAGGTACTCCACTTGATCTCAGCCAAAAGGCCGAGAAGCGATGTAATTTTTTTTTTATTTTTTTTTATTTCAAAATATACTTTATTCATAAAAAGAATCTGTACAGTACATTCGATGGCATTTCATTACATTTCGCTGCGGTCAGCAATCCCATACAATACATCTGGGTGCCGACGGCAGTTTCGTTCGTTACATTTCTCGTTTTTCTGTTCAACTGCGATTCAGTACAATAAACAGGGTACATTGTGGTACATTTACACAAATTACATTTCATGTGTTACATTACAGAGCCCGGAATGGGTGATGGTACATTTACATTTTTTCTTTTCAAACTTGCATTTCATAACACACCTTACATTGTACATGGCACTACATTGATGTTTACAGGTTTGGTGCTCTATGTACACAAAGTGTAAATTTCAAATACAAATACAGCCCGAGGGAGTTTGGTGCTGATTTCTGCCCCCGGGTTTTCCGTGGCGGAAGGGTTTTAGACTGTGGCCCTACCCCACCGTGCCTTTGCGGCGACTGCACCAATTTTCAGTGCGTCCCTCAGCACGTATTCCTGGATCTTGGATTGCGCCAGTCTGCAACATGCGGACGTGGTCATCTCCTTGTTCTGGAAGACCAGCAAGTTTCGGCAAGACCAAAGAGCGTCTTTGACCGAGTTGATGGCCCTCCAGCAGCAGGTGATGTCTGTCTCGGTGTGTGTCCCTGGGAACAGTCCGTAGAGCACAGAGTCCTGTGTTACGGAGCTGCTTGGGATGAACCTCGACAGCAACCACTGCATCTCTTTCCAGACCTGCGTTGCAAAGGCGCAATCCTGAAGGAGATGGGTGACAGTCTCGTCCGCCCCGCAGCCGGCCCGGGGGCACCGTGCCGTGCTGTGGAGGCGTCGGCTGTGCATGAACACTCTGGCGGGTAGGGCCACCCTCACCGCCAACCAAGCTACGTCTTGGTGCTTGTGTGTAAGCTTTGGCGATGAGACGTTCTGCCAAACAAGTTCGACAGTCCGCTCAGGGAACCACCCGACAGGGTCCACCCTCTCCTTCTTTCGGAGGGCGTCCAGGACCATACGTGCTGACCACTGTTTGATGGCCTTGTGGTCAAAGGGGTTTCTTTTGAAGAACTTTTCCACTAAGGACAGGTGGACAGGCATGGTCCAACTGGTGGGGGCGTTTCGCGGCAGCGTGGCCAGACCCATCCTTCTCAACAATGGAGAAAGGTAGAACCTCAGCACGTAATGACACTTGGTGTTTGCGTACTGGGGGGCTGTGCATAGCTTGATGCAGCCGCACACAAAGGTGGCCATCAGGATGAGGGCCACGTTCGGAACGTCCTTTCCTCCACTGTCCAGAGATTTGTACATCGTATCTCTGCGGACACGGTCCATTTTGGATCTCCAGACAAAGTGGAAGACGGCTCGGGTGACTGCCGCGGCGCAGGAGCATGAGATGGGCCAGACCTGTGCCACGTGCAGCAACACCGAGTGCACCTCGCTCCTGATGACCAGGTTCTTGCCTGTGATGGAAAGGGAGCGCTGCTCCCAAAATGACAGTTTCTGTCTGACCTTGGCAATGCGCTCGTCCCAGTTTTTGGCGCATGCCCCGTCCGCTCCGAACCATATTCCCAGCACCTTCAGGAAATCTGGCTTGACGGTGAAGGGAATGGAGGCTCGGTCGGTCCAGTGACCAAAGAGCATGGCCTCGCTTTTGGTGCGGTTGACCTTTGCTCCCGAGGCCAGTTCAAACTGGTCGCAGATTGCGAGCAATCTGCGGACCGACTGCGGATCCGAGCAAAAGACGGCGACGTCGTCCATGTACAGCGAGGTTTTGACCTGGGCTCCTCCGCTGCCTGGGATCGTCACTCCTCTAATGCCCGCGTCCTTCCTGATGGACTCGGCAAAGGGCTCGATACAACACACAAACAAGACAGACGACAGAGGACAGCCTTGCCTGACTCCAGATCTGATTGGAAAGCTTTGAGTTTCCCACCCGTTGATTAGAACTGCACTACTGATGTCTGTGTAGAGCAGTTTGACCCAATTTCGGATGCCCTCCCCGAACCCCATTTTGGAGAGCACGTCCATCAGGTACGTGTGCGATATCCTGTCAAAGGCTTTCTCCTGGTCTAAGCTGATTAAACAAGTGTTCACCCTCCTGTCCCGCACGTAGGCGATCGTATCTCTGAGTAGCGCGAGGCTATCAGAGATCTTCCTGCCAGGGACAGCACAGGTCTGGTCCGGGTGAATCACCAGCTCAAGAGCAGACTTGACCCTGTTGGCGATGACCTTTGACAGGATTTGTAGTCCACATTGAGCAGCGAAATGGGCCGCCAGTTTTTGATTTCCTCCCTCTCCCCCTTCTGCTTGTAGATGAGGGTGACGATGCCTTTCCTCATCGATTCTGACATGCTGCCGGCCAGAAGCATACCTCCGTACACTTCCAGCAGGTCCGGGCCTATCCAGTCCCACAGAGCCGAGTACAACTCGACCGGTAAGCCATCGCTTCCGGGAGTTTTATTCGTCTCGAGGGACCGGACGGCCTTTGTCAGCTCGTCCAGAGTTAGCGGGTGGTCCAGACTCTCTCGCTTGCCGTCGTCTAAGACATCCGAAATAGACGACAGGAAAGACTGGGAGGCCGCACGGTCTGTGGGCTTGACGTCCTACAGCCTGGCATAGAATGATTCGCTGATCCTCTGCATGTCAGGCTGCGAAGACGTCACAGAACCGTCTTCTTCCTTTAGGCTGGTGATCACAGAGCTCCCCCTGTGTACCTTTTGGAAGAAGAAACGCGAACACGTCTCATCCTGCTCGACGGAGCGGACTCTGGATCGGAAGATGATCTTGGAGGACTCCGAGGCAAAGAGCGAGGCTTGCTGGCCCTGCACCTCTTCGAGTTCCTCCGCGACATCGACCCCCATCGACTGCAGCAGGAGCAGGTTTTGCATATTCGTCTGGAGTTGGGACAATTCCCTCTGTCACCCTCTCGCCTCCTGAACACCTTTGAGGATGAAGAACCTCTTGATGTTCGTCTTGATTGTTTCCCACCAGTGCATCGGGGAATCGCAGAGGGGTTTTACGGTTCTCCAACCTTTGTAATCCCTCTTGAGTTCCTCAATGTTTTCCGGAGTCAACAGTTTCACGTTCAGCTTCCATATCCCTCTGCCAACTTTCTGGTTGTCCTGCATGTGACAGTCAGCCAGTAGGAGGCAGTGGTCAGAGAAGAACACCGGCGTGACGTCGGTGGATCTGATCTTGAGCGTGTGGGACACAAACAGGAAGTCTATTCTGGAACGGACGGACCCGTCTGGTCTCGACCAGGTGTATCTGAGCGGCGCTCCGTCTGCAGGGTTGCTGAAGACGTCGCACAGCTTGGCATCTTTTACCGCATCCATCAGGAGTCTGGACGTGGTGCCCAGCTTGCTGTCGGCTCTGCTGGATCGTCCAGCCGCATCGATGATGCAGTTGAAGTCACCATCCAGAATGACCGGTCTGGACGTTGCCAGTAACAGTGGGAGCTGCTGGAAGAGGGCCAGCCTCTCGTTCTTCACAGCTGGAGCGTAAACATTAATTAACCTGAGAGGGGAGTTTTTGTACATTACATCTGCTACGAGGAGGCGGCCGCCCACCACCTCCTTAACTTCGGTGATGGTGAAGTGGCCTCCCCGCAGCAGAATGCCCAGGCCGGAAGCTCGGCTGTCGTTGCCCCCTGACCAAATGGATGGTCCATGGGTCCACCATCGTGACCACTGCCGGTAACTGCTGGAGTACGGCAGACCGCACTCCTGCAAGAACAGCAGGTCCGCTTTGACCTTGGCAAGGTACCCCAAGGTGGAAACACATCGCGTAGTCGATTACACGCTACGCACGTTAATACTAGCAATTTTTAAATCCATTTTTACGCTATGTTTTACATTTACATACATTGCAGTTCAGATACATCGTTTTCAATTTCTGGTAAACCGTTTTCAGTTCCCCCATATTCCACAATGGCGATTTCCAGCATGTCTAAGTTATTACTATTTACATCAAATTCAACATTTACTGCACCTGGGGTGGCGTGGTCATCATCGTCCTCTGCTGTGGGGATGTTTTGACCAGGGGACTGCTGCGGTTCTGCGATTAAGTCCTCAATGTTCTCTGCAGTGTCCTCGCCTGGTGTTGGTGGTTCCCCCTTTTCCTCAGTCGCGGCGGTGTCGAGCTGGTGTGCGTCGACCGCTGCGTTGCTCCCGGTGTTCCGGAGGTGGGGTGTGCTGGGCACTTCGCTGCTCCCGTTATCCCGGGGCTGGTCTGCGTTGGTTTCTCCTTCGCTCCCGGTTTCCCGGAGCTCGTGTGCGCTGGGACCTTTGTTTCTCTCTGGTTCCTGGGGCAGGGCTGTGTTGGTCGCATCCCTGCTCCTGTTTTTCCGTGGCCGTGGGATGGCGCATTGCCTCTTCTTCAGGCGGTGGCACTTTTCCTCATCAGACAAGCTGCCGTCGCTGGTTTCTGCCGAGCTTGGTGGTCGCCTCTTGGCCTTGCGCCTTTTCCCGACTATCTGCCATTCCGCTTCCTCGTCTGATGTCAGCTCGTCTCTGGGTTCGGTGCTCTGGGGGCGAGGTTCGCTGCTGGCTGCTGGTGGCTCGCAGCTCGCGGTAGCAGTCTTCTCTTCCTCGCCGTCTTGTCCCGAGTTCATGGTCGGGGGGAGGGTGTGGCTCTCCTCTGGAGCGTTGTGTTCGTCAGCTTCCTCCTCCTCTGGTGCAAAGTTCTTTGCTGCCTGCGCATAGCTGCGATTGCGTTTGGGGCAGTTTTTGTAAAGCTGCCCCGCCAGACCACAGAGGTTGCAGCACTTGGTCTCCTTGCAGTCTTTTGCCTGGTGGCCCTCGTTCTTGCAGTTTCGGCAGATGACCGTCTTGCAGCTTGCCGCCACATGGCCTGCCTTCCCGCAGGTGCGGCACACGTTGGGTTGGCCAGCGTACACCATGTAGCCCCGGCTTCCTCCGATGGAAAAGCTGGAGGGTGGGTGCAGGATGGTTCCGCTGGCGTCCACCTTCAAGGTGGCCTGGATCTGGCGCTTGCTGGTCCATATTCCGTGCCCGTCTTTCACGTCACTGCTGCTTCCTGCCGCATCGACAAACCTTTTGAGGAAAGTCAGCACATCGATGACGGGGATGTGGGGGTCGTACATTTGCACTGTGATAGTGCGTCTTCGCTGCGACGGGAGGGTGAACAGCAGCTCCCAAGATAGCACTGAGCGCACCGGTTCACTCGCCTCCTTCAAACCCTTCAGGAACTTCAGGCAGAGGGTGACGGTTCTGAAGGTCACATCGAAGTAACCTCTCTTCGGGAGGTCCTGCAAGGCGAAGACGTCAGCGACTTTCATGCCACATGTTCCCAGCAGGATTTTCTTCACGAAAAGTTCCCGGTTGATCATTGTCTGTCCTTCCACTTTCTTTACTCTATTGCTCTATTAATGAAGCATATGGCACAGAATGGCATTTAACATCCTGTACACCTTGTCCGGCAGCCTTCAAAGATTTGTGTAAATATGCCCCCAGGTCTCTATGTCCTTGATCACCCTTTCAAAGTGTATAATTTAGTTCATATTGCCTCTCCTCAATCTTCCTACCAACATACCTTACTTCACAATTCTCTGTGTTAAATTTAATCTGGCATGTGTCTGACCATTTGAATCAGAGTTAGGGTTATGTTGGAAGCAAAGGGTTTGGATTTGGATTGTAAAACCATCCTGGAAGTGTATGCTCAGGTCATGGACTTTTCTGTAGCTTTCAGGCCTTCCAGCTTGAATACAGTTGCTGGGCATTTTGGGGCTGTTGAGGCTCCACTGATATAGTATTCGATTAATGCAAAATTGGTAAGTAGCTTTTCTTATTTATTTTCTCTATCAGTAAGTACCATTGTTGTTGCCAAATTAAGTTTACCTAAGGGTTAAGTGATGGCAGGGCAGCTTGGACATGTGTTATGCTCCTCCTGTACTACATGGAAGTCAGGGACGCTTCCGGTGTCCTGACGACAACGTGTGCGTGAAGTGTGTCTCTGTATCACAGTCTCAGTCTCAGCTTTTTCTCACTCCCCCTGCTGGTGTGTCTCTGTATCACAGTATCAGTCTCACCTTTATCTCACTCCCTCTGCTGGTGTGTCTCTGTATCACAGTATCAGTCTCACCTTTATCTCACTCCGCCTGCTGGTGTGTCTCTGTACCAAAGTCCCAGTCTCAACTTTATCTCACTCCCCCTGCTGGTGTGTCTCAGTATCACAGTACTAAGTCTCACCTTTATCTCACTCCCTCTGCTGGTGTGTCTCTGTACCACAGTCTCAGTCTCACCTTTATCTCACTCCCCCTGCTGGTGTGTCTCTGTATCACAATATCAGTCTCACCTTTATCTCACTCCCTCTGCTGGTGTGTCTCAGTATCACAGTACTAAGTCTCACCTTTATCTCACTCCCTCTGCTGGTGTGTCTCTGTATCACAGTACTCAGTCTCACCTTTATCTCACTCCCCCTGCTGGTGTGTCTCTGTATCACAGTATCAGTATCAACTTTATCTCATTCCCTCTGCTGGTGTGTCTCTGTATCACAATATCAGTCTCACCTTTATCTCACTCCCCTGCTGGTGTGTCTCTGTATCACAGTATCAGTCTCACCTTTATCTCACTCCCTCTGCTGGTGAGTCTCAGTATCACAGTGTCAGTCTCACCTTTATATCACTCCCGCGGCTGGTGTGTCTCTGTACCACAGTCTCAGTCTCACCTTTATCTCACTCCCCCTGCTGGTGTGTCTCTGTATCACAGTATCAGTCTCACCTTTATCTCACTCCCCCTGCTGGTGTGTCTCTGTACCACAGTACTAAGTCTCACCTTTATCTCACTCCCCCTGCTGGTGTGTCTCTGTACCACAATATCAGTCTCACCTTTATCTCACTCCCCCTGCTGGTGTGTCTCTGTACCACAGTCTCAGTCTCACCTT
Source organism: Pristiophorus japonicus (assembly GCF_044704955.1). Lineage (NCBI taxonomy): Eukaryota > Metazoa > Chordata > Chondrichthyes > Pristiophoridae > Pristiophorus > Pristiophorus japonicus. The sequence goes on along the minus strand of NW_027250702.1, from coordinate 145,146 downwards.
TATCTCACTCCACCTGCTGGTGTGTCTCTGTACCACAGTCTCAGTCTCACGTTTATCTCACTCCCCCTGCTGGTGTGTCTCAGTATCACAGTACTAAGTCTCACCTTTATCTCACTCCCTCTGCTGGTGTGTCTCAGTATCACAGACCCAGTCTCACCTTTATCTCACTCCCCCTGCTGGTGTGTCTCTATACCACAGTCTCAGTCTCACCTTTATCTCACTCCCTCTGCTGGTGTGTCTCTGTATCACAGTATCAGTCTCACCTTTATCTCACTCCCCCTGCTGGTGTGTCTCTGTATCACAGTATCAGTCTCACCTTTATCTCACTCCCCCTGCTGGTGTGTCTCTGTATCACAGTTTCAGTCTCACATTTATCTTACTCCCCCTGCTGTTGTGTCTCTGTATCACAGTATCAGTCTCAACTTTATCTCACTCCCACTGCTGGTGTGTCTCTGTATCACAGTATCAGTCTCACCTTTATCTCACTCCCCCTGCTGGTGTGTCTCTGTATCACAGAAACCAGTCTCACCTTTCTCTCACTCCCCCTGCTGATGTGTCTCAGTGTCACAGTACTCAGTCTCACCTTTATCTCACTCCCCCTTCTGGTGTGTCTGTGTATCACAGTATCAGTCTCAGCTTTATCTCACTCCCCCTGCTGGTGTGTCTCTGTATCACAATATCAGTCTCACCTTTATCTCACTCCCCCTGCTGGTGTGTCTCTGTATCACAGTATCAGTCTCACCTTTATCTCACTCCCTCTGCTGGTGTGTCTCTGTATCACAGTATCAGTCTCAGCTTTATCTCACTCCCCCTGCTGGTGTGTCTCTGTATCACAATATCAGTCTCACCTTTATCTCACTCCCCACTGCTGGTGTGTCTCTGTATCACAGTATCAGTCACACCTTTACCTCACTCCCTCTGCTGGTGTGTCTCTCTATCACAGTATCAGTATCACCTTTATCTCACTCCCCCTGCTGATGTGTCTCTCTATCACAATATCAGTCTCACCTTTATCTCACTCCCCCTGCTGGTGTGTCTCTGTATCACAGTACTCAGTCTCAACTTTATCTCCCTCCCTCTGCTGGTGTGTCTCAGTATCACAGTCTCAGACTCACCTTTATCTCACTCCCTCTGCTGGTGTGTCTCTGTATCACAATATCAGTCTCACCTTTATCTCACTCCCTCTGCTTGTGTATCTCTGTATCACAGTATCAGTCTCACCTTTATCTCACTCCCTCTGCTGGTGTGTCTCTGTATCACAGTATCAGTCTCACCTTTATCTCACTCCCTCTGCTGGTGTGTCTCTGTATCACAGTATCAGTTTCACCTTTATCTCACTCCCTCTGCTGGTGTGTCTCAGTATCACAGTATCAGTCTCACCTTTATCTCACTCCCTCTGCTGGTGTGTCTCTGTATCACAGTTTCAGTCTCACTTTTGTCTCACTCCTTCTGCTGGTGTGTCTCTGTATCACAATATCAGTCTCACCTTTATCTCACTCCCTCTGCTGGTGTGTCTCTCTATCACAGTATCAGTCTCACCTTTATCTCACTCCCTCTGCTGGTGTGATCTGTATCACAGTATCAGTCTCACCTTTATCTCACTCCCTCTGCTGGTGTGTCTCTGTATCATAGTATCAGTCTCACCTTTATCTCATTCCCTCTGCTGGTGTGTCTCTGTATCAGAATATCAATCACACCTTTATCTCACTCCCTCTGCTGGTGTGTCTCTGTATCATAGTATCAGTCTCACCTTTATCTCATTCCCTCTGCTGGTGTGTCTCTCTATCACATTATCAGTCGCACCTTTATCTCACTCCCTCTGCTGTTGTGTCTCTGTTTCACAGTACTCAGTCTCACCTTTATCTCATTCCCCCTGCTGGTGTGTCTCTGTATCACAGTATCAGTCTCACCTTTATCTCACTCCCCCTGCTGGTGTGTCTCTGTATCACAGTACTCAGTCTCACCTTTATCTCACTCCCCCTGCTGGTGTGATCTGTATCACAGTATCAGTCTCAACTTTATCTCACTCCCTCTGCTGGTGTGTCTCTGTATCACAATATCAGTCTCCCCTTTATCTCACTCCCCCTGCTGGTGTGTCTCTGTATCACAGTATCAGTCTCACCTTTATCTCATTCCCTCTGCTGGTGTGTCTCTGTATCAGAATATCAGTCACACCTTTATCGCACTCCCTCTGCTGGTGTGTCTCTGTATCATAGTATCAGTCTCACCTTTATCTCATTCCCTCTGCTGGTGTGTCTCTCTATCACATTATCAGTCACACCTTTATCTCACTCCCTCTGCTGGTGTGTCTCAGTATCACAGTATCAGTCTCACCTTTATCTCACTCCCTCTGCTGGTGTGTCTCTGTATCACAATATCAGTATCACCTTTATCTCACTCCCTCTGCTAGTGCGTCTCTGTATCACAATATCAGTCTCACTTTATCTCACTCCCTCTGCTGGTGTGTCTCTGTATCACAATATCTGTCTCACCTTTATCTCACTCCCTCTGCTGTTGTGTCTCTGTTTCACAGTACTCAGTCTCACCTTTATCTCACTCCCCCTGCTGGTGTGTCTCTGTATCACAGTATCAGTCTCACCTTTATCTCACTCGCCCTGCTGGTGTGTCTCTGTATCACAGTACTCAGTCTCACCTTTATCTCACTCCCCCTGCTGGTGTGATCTGTATCACAGTATCATTCTCAACTTTATCTCACTCCCTCTGCTGGTGTTTCTCTGTATCACAATATCAATCTCCCCTTTATCTCACTCCCCCTGCTGGTGTGTCTCTATATCACAGTATCAGTCTCACCTTTATCTCACTCCCTCTGCTGGTGTGTCTCTGTATCACAATTTCAGTCTCACCTTTATCTCACTCCCTCTGCTGGTGTGTCTCTGTATCACAGTATCATTCTCACCTTTATCTCACTCCCTCTGCTGGTGTGTCTCTCTATCACAGTATCAGTCACACCTTTATCTCACTCCCTCTGCTGGTGTATCCCAGTATCACAGTATCAGTCTCACCTTTATCTCACTCCCTCTGCTGGTGTGTCTCTGTATCACAATATCAGTCTCACCTTTATCTCACTCCCTCTGCTGGTGCGTCTCTGTATCCACATTATCAGTCTCACCTTTATCTCACTCCCTCTGCTGTTGTGTCTCTGTATCACAATATCAGTCTCACTTTATCTCACTCCCTCTGCTGGTGTTTCTCTGTATCACAATATCTGTCTCACCTTTATCTCACTCCCTCTGCTGGTGTGTCTCTGTATCACAATATCAGTCTCACCTTTATCTCACTCCCTCTGCTGGTGCGTCTCAGTATCACAGTATCAGTCTCACCTTTATCTCACTCCCTCTGCTGGTGTTTCTCTCTATCACAGTATCAGCCTCACCTTTATCTCACTCCCCCTGCTGGTGTGATCTGTATCACAGTATCATTCTCAACTTTATCTCACTCCCTCTGCTGGTGTTTCTCTCTATCACAGTATCAGCCTCACCTTTATCTCACTCCCCCTGCTGGTGTGATCTGTATCACAGTATTTTCTCAACTTTATCTCACTCCCTCTGCTGGTGTGTCTCTGTATCACAATATCAGTCTCCCCTTTATCTCACTCCCCCTGCTGATGTGTCTCTGTATCACAGTATCAGTCTCACCTTTATCTCAATCCCTCTGCTGGTGTGTCTCTGTATCACAATTTCAGTCTCACCTTTATCTCACTCCCTCTGCTGGTGTGTCTCTGTATCACAGTATCATTCTCACCTTTATCTCACTCCCTCTGCTGGTGTGTCTCTCTATCACAGTATCAGTCACACCTTTATCTCACTCCCTCTGCTGGTGTATCTCAGTATCACAGTATCAGTCTCACCTTTATCTCACTCCCTCTGCTGGTGTGTCTCTGTATCACAATATCAGTCTCACCTTTATCTCACTCCCTCTGCTGGTGCGTCTCTGTATCCACATTATCAGTCTCACCTTAATCTCACTCCCTCTGCTGTTGTGTCTCTGTATCACAATATCAGTCTCACTTTATCTCACTCCCTCTGCTGGTGTCTCTCTGTATCACAATATCTGTCTCACCTTTATCTCACTCCCTCTGCTGGTGTGTCTCTGTATCACAATATCAGTCTCACCTTTATCTCACTCCCTCTGCTGGTGCGTCTCAGTATCACAGTATCAGTCTCACCTTTATCTCACTCCCTCTGCTGGTGTTTCTCTCTATCACTGTATCAGCCTCACATTTATCTCACTCCCTCTGCTGGTGTGTCTCTGTATCACAATATCTGTCTCACCTTTATCTCACTCCCTCTGCTGGTGTGCCTCTGTATCACAATATCAGTCACACCTTTATCTCACTCCCTCTGCTGGTGTGTCTCTGTATCACAGTACTCAGTCTCACCTTTATCTCACTCCCCCTGCTGGTGTGTCTCTGTATCACAGTATCAGTCTCACCTTTATCTCACTCCCCCTGCTGGTGTGTCTCTGTATCACAGTACTCAGTGTCACATTTATCTCACTCCCCCTGCTGGTGTGTCTCTGTATCACAGTATCAGTCTCACCTTTATCTCACTCCCTCTGCTGGTGTGTCTCTGTATCACAGTATCAGTCTCACCTTTGTGCCCAACATGTCTGTGGTAGCCGAAAAGCAGCTGTCCGGCCTAATCGCACTTTCCAGCGGTTGGTCCAGTGCCCTGTAGGTTACGGCACCTCGGTGCATATCCAGGTACCTTTTCAATGAGATGGGAGATTCTGCCTGTACCTCCCTTTCAGGCAGTGAGTTCCAGACCCGCACCATCCTCTGAATGAAAAGGATTTCACCTCGATCCCCTCAAATCCTCTAACAATTCCTTTACATCTATTCTCCCTGTTTATTGATCACTCTGCTAACGGAAATAGCTCCTTCCTATCAACTCTATCTAGGCCCCTTATAATCTTGTACACGTCTATTAAATATCCTCTGTTCCAAAGAAAACAACTCCAGCCCAGACAACCTTTCCTCATGGCTAAAATTATCCAGTCCTGGCAACATCCTCGTCTATTTCCTCTGTACCCCCTTGATTGCAATCACATCTTTCCTGTAATCTAATGACAAGAACTGCAAGCAGTACTCTCGCTGTGGCGTAACTAGTGTTTTATAAATTTGAAGCATAACCTTGCTGCTCCTATATTCTATGCCACGACCAATAAAGGCACGTATTGTGTACGCCTTTTTTAACCATCGTATCTACCTGTCATGCTACTTTCAGGGATCTGTGGATTTGCACTCCAAGGTCCTGGAGCACTGGGGCAGTTTGGGTCTCCTTATCTTAGGTCGAGATACACTTGCCTTGGTGGTGGTGCAACGGAGGTTCACATAACATAATTCCTGGGATGAGCGAGCTGTCTTATGGTGAGAGATTGTGTCGAATGTGCCTATGCTCTCTGAAGTGTAGAAGAATGAGTGATGCTCTCATTGTAAGATATAATATTCTGAAACGGATTGACACGGTGGATGCTGAGAGGTTGTTTACCCTGGCTGGAGATTCTAGAACTTGAGAGCATAGTTTCAGGATAAGGGGTCGGACATTTAAGACGGAGACAAGGACGAAGTTCTTCATCGAGAGCGTTGTGAATCTTTGAAATTCTCAATCCAAGGTACTGTGGAGGCTGAGTCGTTGATTATATTCAAGGCTGAGATAGATAGATTTTTGGACTGTATGAGAATCAAGGGATATGGAGATAATTCAGGAAAATGGAGTTGATGTATTGATCAGCCTTGATCTTATTGAATGGCGGAGTAGACTCGGGGGCTGTATGGCTTTCTCCTGCTCCTAATTCTGATGTTCGTATATAACTTCACACCTTCCCATGAAAACCTGCTCAGAATTGATAACACTCATTGTGTCCTTTCTCCATTAACTCCTCCTGATCTCTTGGCCCTCTTGTGGTTTGCTCTGAGACACTCCTCTGGGTGAACGTCACTGGGAAAATGCAAGGTGTTGAGTATGGAATTAAATAATCATGTTCAAAAAAACTCTGGCTCCTGCAGTAGATGTTTATGGTCAGCAGGTGGCGACAGTGATCATACTGAAACATGAATCATTCAGAGGCTGATGTTGCTGAGCAGACAAGTCACCGTCTGCATTATTGGAACAAGTTATATCGTCGTTATCAATCAATAATTAGTAATACTCAGATTAATGCTCAGACCAATTTTAAGAGAGCATGCATCCTTAGAATTAATCTGATGGATCAATAGAGATTGAATTAATTTCAATCCAGACTTTGGGAATTATGTCAAGGCCTTGAAGATGGTGCAGAAGAGATTTACTAGATTTCTACCAGGAATGAGGTATTTCAGTTATGCAGAGATGAGAGAAACTGGAATTGAGCAGAGAATGTTAAAGGATGATTTAATAGAGCTGATTAAAATGATGAAAGATTGTGATAGAACCCGAGAGGTTTACGACACAGGGGGAGGCCATTGTGCCCATCGTGTCTGTGCTGGCCTCAAAACAGCCATCATGCTTCATCGCTCTTTCCAGCTCTTCGAACATTGCCCTGTATGTTACGGCACTTCAAGTGCATATCCAGGTTACTTTTTCAAAGAAATGAGCGTGTCTGCCTGTACCTCCCTTTCAGGCAGTGAGTTCCAGACCCTAAGCACCCTCTGGATGAAAAGGATTGCTCTTTGATTCGCTCTAAACCTTTTACCAATTACTTTACATCTGTTCTCTCTGGTTATTGACCATTCTGCTGAGGGAAATTCCTCCTTCTTATCCACTCTATCTCTTCCTCTTATACGTTGTACACGACAATTAAATCTCCCCTCGGCCTTCTCTGTTACAAAGAAAACAACTCCAGCCTATCCAATCATTCCTCATAGCAAAAAGCCTCCAGTCCTGGCAACATCCTCGTTTCTCAGCTCTGTACCCTATCTAGTACAATCATATATTTCCTGTTATGTGATGACCGGAACTGAACGCAGTACTCTCGCTGTGGACTAACTAGTATTTTATAGATTTAATACATAATCTCGCTGATCTTGTATTCTAAGCCACGACTAATAAAGGCACGTATTCCGTATGCCTTTTTAACCACATTATCTCCCTGTCCTGCTACCTTCAGGGATCTGTGGACGTGCACTCCACGGTCGTGGAGTACTGGGGCAGTTTGGGTCTCCTTATTCAAGCGGGGATATACTTGCCTTGGTCGTGGTAAAACGGAGGGTCACTAGATTGATTCCTGGGATGAGAGAGCTCTCTTATGGTGATAGATTGGGTTGAATGCACCTCTGCGCTCTGCAGTTTAGAAGAATGAGAGATGCTGTCATTGAAAGATACAAGATTCTGAAGGGGATTGATAGCGTTGATGCTGGAGAGTCTAGAACTAGAGGGCATAGTTTCAGGATAAGGGGTCGGCCATTTTAGAACGAGAAGAGGATGAATTTAATCGCCGAGAGCGTTGTGAATCTTTGAAATTCTCACTCTAAAGGACTGTGAACGTGGCGTTGTTGAATCTACTCAGGGCTGAGATAGATAGATTTTTGAGCTGCAGGAGAATCAAGTGATATGGATATAATGCAGGAAAGTGGCGTTGAGGGTGATGATCAGCCATGATCATATTGAATGGCGGAGCAGGCTCGAGGGGCCGTATGGCCTCATCCTGCTCCTATTTCTTATGTTCTTGTATAACTCGCCACCTTCCCATGAAAAACTCCTCAGAACGGATAACATTAATTCTGTCCTATCTCCCTTAACTCCTCCTGATCTCTTGGCCCTCTTGCTGTTTGCTCTGAGAAACCCCTCTGGGTGAACTTGACTGGCAAAATGCAAGTTGTGTGTGGATTTAAATGATCATGTTTATAAAAACTCTGGCACCTGCAGTAGATGTTTATGATCAGCAGGTGGCGACAGTGATCGTATTGAAGCAGGAATCATGCAGAGGCGGCTGTTGCTGAGCAGATAAATCACCATCTGCATTATTAGAACAAGTTATATCATCGATATCAATCAATAATTACTAATACTCAGATTATTGCTCAATCCACTTTTAAGAGAGCATTCACCCTTACAATTAATCTGATGGAACAATAGAGATTGAGTTACTTTCATTCCAGACTTTGGTAAATATTTCAAACATGAGAACATAAGAATTAACGACAGAAGTAGGCCATCTAGCCCCTTGAGCCTGCTCCGCCATTCAACAAGATCATGGCTGATTTGGCCATGGATTCAGCTCCACTTACTCAAGGCCTTGAAGATGGTGCAGAAGAGGATTCCTAGAATTCTACCAGGAATTAGTTATTTCAGATATACAGAGACGTAAGAAACTGGGATTGAGGAGAGAAGGCGAAAGGAAGATTTAATAGAGGTGATTAAAATGATGAATGTTTGTGATAGAATCATAGAGGTTCATATTACACTAGATTCTGTCTCTATTTATATTACACTAGACCCTGTCTCTGTTTATATTAAACTGGACCCTGTCTCTGTTTAGATTACAATAGACCCTGTCTCTGTTTATATTACACTAAACCCTGTCTCTGTGTATATTACACTGGACCCTCTCCCTGTTTATATTACACTAGACTCTGTCCCTCTTCATATTGCGCTAGACCCTGTCTCTGTGTATATTACATTGGACACTCTCCCTCTTTATATTGCACTAAACCCGATCTCTGTTTATATGACACTAGGCCCTGTCTCTGTATAAGTTACACTAGACCCTGTCGCTGTTTATATTACACGAGACACTCTCACTGTTTATATTACACTCGGCCCTGTCTCTGTTATATTACATTGGCCCTGTGTCTGCTATATTAAACTAGACCCTGTATCTGTTTATATTACACGAGACCCTGTCTCTGTTTATATTACACTAGACCCTGTCTCTGTTTATATTACACTAGACCCTGACTCTGATTATATTACACAAAAACCTTTCTCTGTTTATATTACACTAAACCCTGTCTCTGAGAATATTACACTCGACCTTTCCCTGTTTATATTATACTAGACCCAGTCTCTGTTTATATCACACTATACCATGTCTCTGTTTATACAACACTAGACCCCGTCTCTGTTTATATTACACTCGACCCTGTCTCTGTTTATATTACAATAAGGGAGCCCCAACCGTTTACATTGTACGTTAGTGATTTAGAAGAGGGGATTAAATGTAGTATCTCTAAATTTGCGGATGACGCTAAGTTGGTTGGCAGTGTGAGCTGCGAGGAGGATGCTACGAGGCTGTAGAGTGACTTGGATAGGTTAGGTGAGTGGGCAAATGCATGGCAGATGAAGTATAATGTAGATAACTGTGAGGTTATCCACTTTGGTGGTAAAAACAGAGAGACAGACTATTATCTGAATGGTGACCGATTAGGAAAAGGGAAGGTGCAACGAGACCTGGGTGTCATGGTCCATCAGTCATTGAAGGTTAGCATGCAGGTACAGCAGGCGGTTAAGAAACCAAATGGCATGTTTGCCTTCATAGCGAGGGGATTTGAGTACAGGGGCAGGGAGGTGTTACTACAGTTGTACAGTTGCTGAGGCCACACCTGGAGTATTGTGTACAGTTTTGGTCTCCTAACTTGAGGAAGGACATTCTTGCTATTGAGAGAGTGCAGCGAAGGTTCACCAGACTGATTCCCTGGATGGCGGGACTGACATATCAAGAAAGACTGGATCAACTGGTCTTGTATTCACTGGAGTTCAGAAAAATGAGAGGAGGATCTCATGGAAACGTTTAACATTCTGATGGGTTTAGACAAGTTAGATGGAGGAAGAATGTTCCCAATGTTGGGGAAGTCCAGAACCATGGGTCATAGTCTCAGGATAAGGGGTAAGCCATTTTGGACCGAGATGAGGAGAAACCTCTTCACGCAGAGAGTGGTGAACCTGTGGAATTCTCTACCACAGAAAGGTGTTGAGGCCAATTCACTAAATATATTCAAAAAGGAGTTAGATGTAGTCCTTACAACTAGAGGGATCAAGGGGTATGGCGAGAAACAAGGAATGGGGTTCTGAAGTTGCATGTTCAGCCATGAACTCATTGAATGGTGGTGCAGGCTCGAATGGCCGAATGGCTTATTCCTGCACCTATTTGCTCTGTTTCTATGTTTCCTGTCCCTGTTTATATTGCACAATACCCTGTCTCTGTTTATATTACACGAGGCCCTACTCTGTTTACATTACACTAGGCCCTGTCTCTGTTAATATTACACCAGACCCTGTCCCTATTTATATTACACGAGGCCCTGTCTCTGTTTATATTACACGAGGCCCTGTCCCTATTTATATTGCACGAGGCCCTCTCTCTGTTTATATTACACAATCCCCTGTCTCTGTTTATATTACACCAGACCCTTTCTCTGTTTATATTCCACCAGATCCTGTCCCTATTTATATTACACCAGACCCTGTCTCTTTTTATATTACACTAGGCCCTGTCTCTGTTTATATTACACCAGACCCTGTCTCTGTTTATATTACACTAGGTCCTGTCTCTGTTTATATTACACCAGAACCTGTCCCTATTTGTATTACACAAGAACCTGTCTCTGTTTATATTACACGAGGTCCTGTCTCGGTTTATATTACACTAGACCCTGTCCCTATTTATATTACACAAGACCCTGTCCCTATTTATATTACACAAGATCCTGTCTCTGTTTATATTACACGAGGCCCTGTCTCTGTTTATATTACACTAGACCCTGTCCCTATTTATATTACACAAGACCCTGTCCCTATTTATATTACACAAGATCCTGTCTCTGTTTATATTACACGAGGCCCTGTCTCTGTTTCTATTACACCAGACCCTGTCCCTATTTATATTACACAAGATCCTGTCTCTGTTTATATTACACAAGACCCTGTCTCTTTTTATATTACACCAGACCCTGTCCCTATTTATATTACACAAGACCCGGTCCCTGTTTATATTACACGATGCCCTGTCTCTGTTTATATTACACGAGGCCCTGTCTCTGTTTATATTACACGAGGCCCTATCTCGGTTTATATTACACCAGATCCTGTCTCTGTTTATATTACACTAGACCCTGTCTCTGTTTATATTACACTGGGCCCTGTCTCTGTTTATATTACATGAGGCCCTGTCTCTGTTTATATTACACGAGGCCCTGTCTCTGTTTATATTACACGAGGTTTTGTCTCTGTTTATATTACACCAGACCCTGTCTCTGTTTATATTACACTAGGCCCTGTCTCTGTTTATATTACACCAGACCCTGTCCCTATTTATATTACACAAAACCCTGTCCCTGTTTATATTATACGAGGCCCTATCTCGGTTTATATTACATCAGACCCTGGCTCTGTTTATATTACACTAGACCCTGTCTCGTTTTATATTACACCAGACCCTGTCTCTGTTTATATTACACTAGGCCCTGTCTCTGTTTATATTACACCAGACCCTGTCCCTATTTATATTACACAAAACCCTGTCCCTGTTTATATTATACGAGGCCCTATCTCGGTTTATATTACACCACACCCTGGCTCTGTTTATATTACACTAGACCCTGTCTCTGTTTATATTACACTAGGCCCTGTCTCTGTTTATATTACACTAGGCCCTGTTTCTGTTTATATTACATGAGGCCCTGTCTCTGTTTATATTACACGAGGTCGTGTCTCTGTTTATATTACACCAGACCCTGTCTCTGTTTATATTACACGAGGCCCTGTCTCTGTTTATATTAAACAAGACTCTGTCTCTGTTTGTAGTGCACTAGGTAAATTCTCTGTTTATATTACGCTAGATCCTGTCTCATTTTATAATACACTAGGCCCTGTCTCTGATTATATTACACTAGATCCTCGCTCTGTAAGAAAGAGAGAAAGATGATAGATAGATATTGATAATCGTAAATATATATATGTGTGTGTGAGAGGATGTAATCATTTATTTAACTTCGGAGCACATTTCTTCTTGGCATTAGCTATCAGCAGCTCTGTGTAACGTATATTTATCTGGTATTGTGTGGGTAATATTTGTGTTGAGCGGATGGTTTGAACCTTGTAACACTCTCCCAGAGATGGACTGGGATTGAGGGACAGGACTGAAGGTGAGCAATTAATTGCACATTGCACTCCTTGGTGGCACACTGTGTGTTTGAGGTTACTAATTCACACTTGTGTTGGCATGTGCCAATTTCTCCCAGTTCTTTAATGTTGAGCACTGTTTTTCCTATTTTCTATTGAGCTTTCAAATGACCCACTGACTGTGTCAGACAGAGCCTGGAACCATGACATCAAAGCACCGCCGTATGGTCGGCCGCAGGGTCCTAATGTCCACTCAGTTCAACAGCTGTCATTTGGTTGAGTGGAACGCAAAGAGCACACACAAAGCAGTTGCTATATAAGAACATAAGAAATAGGAGCAGGAGTCGGCCATTGGGCCCCTCGAGCGTGCTCCGCCAGATAATCAGCTCATGATATGATATTGGCCTCACCTCCACTTTCCTGCCTGTTCACATAACCCTTGACTCCGCTATAGTTCAAGAATCTGTCTATCTCAGCCTTGTATATATTCAATGAACCAGCTTCCACAACTCTCTGGGGTAGAGAATTCCAAAGATTCAATATCATCTGACAGAAGAAATTCCTCCTCATCTCCGCCTAAAATGGATAAACCCTTATTCTGAAACTATGCCCCGTAGTTCTTGATTTCCCACACGCGGGGAAATATCCTCTCAGCATCTACCCTGTCAAGCCCCTTCAGAATCTTATATTCATCAATAAGACCACCACTTATTCTTCTAAACACCAATAAGTACAGGCGCAACATGCTCAACCTTTCCTCATAAGACAACCCATTAATTTTCGGAAACACCCTCGTGAACCTTCTCTGAACTGCCTCCAATGCAAGTACATACTTCCTTAAATAAGGAGACCAATACTGTACGCAGTACTCCAAGTGTGGCATCACCAATACTTTGTACAGTTGGCGCAGGACTCCCCTGCTTTTATACTCTATCCCCCTTGCAATAAAGGTTAATTTTCCATTTGCCTTCCTAATTACTTGCTGTGCTTACATGCTAACTTTTTGTGTTTCATGTACAAGAACCCCGTTCGCCCCCCAGGTCCCCCTGTACTGCAGCATTCTGTAGTCTGTCTCCATTTAAATATGACTTTGCTTTTCTAGTCTTCCTACCGAAGTGAATAACCTCATATTTTCCCACGTTATACTCCAACTGCCAAATTTTTACCCACTCATTTAACGTATCTTTTTGCAGACTCTTTGTATCCTCCTCACAACTTACATTCCCACCCATCTTTGTATCCAGCAAATTTGTCTACAATACACTTAGTCCCTTCATCCAAGTCATTAATATAGATTGTAGATAGTTGGGGTCCCAGCACTGATCCCTGTGGCACCCCACTAGTTACAGTTTGCTAACCTGAAAATGACCCATTTATCCTGACTGTTTTCTGTTAGTTAGCCAATCCTCCATCCATGTTACCCCCAAACCATGAGCTCTTATCTTGTGTAGCAACCTTTTAGGTGGTACCTTATCGAATGTCTTTTGGAATCCACATACACCACATGTAGCAGTTTCCCTTTATGGACCCTGCTCGTTACATCCTCAAAGAACTCCAATACATTTGTCAAACATGATTTCCCTTACATAAAACCATTTTTATGCTGCTTGATTGTATTATGATTTTCTTAATGTCCTGCTACTACTTAATATAGTTAAGGTGGAGATAGACAGATTTTTGAACGATAAATGTGTGAAGTGTTATGGGGAGCAGGGAGGGAAGTGGAGCTGAGCCCAGGATCAGATCAGCCATGATTTTATTGAATGGCTGGGCAAGCTCGAGGGATCAAGTCTCACTTTTCAGATCTTGGTCTGTAGCCCTGTAGGTTACGGAATTTCAAGTGCACATCCAAATTAATTGTGAAATTTTTGACTGTTTCTGCCTCTAGCAACCTTTCAGGCAATGAGTTCCAGATGTCTACCACCCTCTGGGTCTGAAGTTATCCCCTCAAATACCCTATAAACCTCCTACCAATGACTTTAAATCTCTGCATCCTGGTTGTTGACCCACCTGCTAAGGGAAATAGGTCCTTTCACACTCCTCTTCCCTTATTGCAATGTCTGCATCACCCCTCCATTTGTGCAAACAGATGCAAATTATGCATTAAAGATCCATATCCACATCTTCTGCCTCCAGACACAGATTACCTTTAGGGTCTCTAATAGGCCCCACTCTTTCTTTAGTTATCCTCTTGCTCGTAATGTATTTATAAAATAGGTTTGGGTCTTCCTTGATTCTTTTCATGCTCTCTCTTTGCTTTCCGAATTTAAACCCTGCACTTTATACACTCCTCTCGGATTCCTGCAGTAGTGAGCCCTCCGTATCTGCCATAAGACTCCCTTTATTCCGTTATTCTACCCTGTATGTCTCTTGATATCCAAGGAGCTCTAGATTTGTTCGTGCCACGCGTTTCCTTCACGAGAACATATTTAGTCTGAACCCTCCGGATCTCCACCATGGATGCCTCCCACTGCTCTGACACTGATTTACATTCCTGCAGCTGTTTCCGGTCCACCTTGGCTAAATCACATTTAGTTTCATAAAATGTCCTTTACCCCAATTGAGAACGTTCATAAATCAAAATCCTGCTGATGCTGGAATCTGAAATAAAAACAGTCAATGCTGTAGATGTAAGTGGATCAGGCAGCATCGGTGGAGAAAGACAATGTTAACATTTCAGATCAATATCCTCGCCACCCCCCACCCCTGCCCCACCCCGCGAGTATATTGGGCCTAGCTCTGTCAAGCTGTAAACCTTGCAGCTTGTACAGGTCCCACCTCCCCGGAAAAGGTCCCAATGACTCAAGAATCTAAAGCACTCCCTCCTGCACCATATCTCCAGCCATGCATTCATCTGCTCTACCCTAGTTCTGTACTCACTAGCTCGTGGCGCCGACAGTAATCATTGAGATCCTCCTTTTTAATCTCTCTCCTAGCTCCCTAAAATCTGCCTGCAGGAACACATCCCTTTTTCTACTGATGTCTTTAGTGCCGATATGGTCCAGGACCTCTGTCTTTTTATCCTCTCCCCACAGTCGCTCAGTGACATCCTTGAGCCTGGTATCAGTGAGGTAACATACCATCCTCAAGTCACGTCTGCGGCCGCAGAAACGCCTGTAAGCTCCCTGATGTATCGAATCACCCAGCACTATTGCTCTTCCGTTCATCTTCCTCCCCCACAGTGCAGCTGTGCCACGTATTTCCCCTCGTTTGGAAAAGGATGTAACACTTCCTAATCTCTGGAGAAATTGACTGATACCTTCACTGTTTTGCATCCAACCTGATCCAACATGTTTGGGAATGTCTGGTGAGTATTAACTAAGGCAGGGCCGAGGGTAAAACTAGAAGCACCAGTCTTTGTGTAATAATAGAAATATTATTTTGCAATAATAACTGAATGGGGTGATAGTGTCACACTAATAGAAGCCGGGTCTACTTTAACAATACCAGAAACACATTCTATATAATACAAAGAGACAAGGTCTAGAGTAATCATAATACAGGCGTGCACTAGAACTGGAATAACAAGGGCAGGTTATTTTCTAATTACAGCAGAGGCCGGGGCTAGTGTAACAATTCCAGAGACAGAGTCTCATACCATAATAATAGAGACGGGGTCCAGAGTAATAAAAGCAAATGCATGGCCCACTGTGAGAGTAACAAAGACAGTGTTTGATCCAATAGTAACAGAGGCAGACTCTCGTGTTATAGTGATCACAATGCTGGATCTAGTGTGATGATCATACAGGCAGTATCTAGTGCAGAAAAACAAAGATTGTGTCTCATATAACAGTGTGTGCAAGTCAGGGCCTATTGTTATAGTTACAAATGCGTTGCCTAATGTGTAATAACAGAGTCAAGGCCCACTGCAGTATGAATGTGTTGGGATTAGTGTAATATCACAGGCATAGTCTAGTGCAATGGGAACACAGTCGATTATGACAGTCTTGGCTCAGTGGTAGCAATCTCACCCCTGAGTCAGAAGATCGTGGCTTCATTTCTCACTCCAGAGACGTGAGCAGAGAATCTATGTTGACACTCCGGGTGTCAGTACTCATGTAGTGCCATCTTTCTGATCAGGGGCTAAACCGAGGCACCGCCTGCACTTTCAGGTGGCAATAAAAGATCTCCCGGCCACTATCAGAGAAAGAGCATGATAGTTCTTCACGGTTGTCCTGAGCCAATAATTGTCCTGCACCAAAACTCACTAAAACAGCGTATCCTGTTCTTATAACATTGCTGTTTATTGGATCTTGCTGTGCGAACAATATCTGCTGAGTTTGCAACATCATCATCATCATCATTGGCAGTCCCTCGTAATCGAGGAAGACTTGCTTCCACTCTTAACATGAGTTCTTTGGTGTCCAATACGGGAACCACAGTCCCAGTCAGAGCTGGGAACGATAGTCGTTGAGGGGAAGAGTGGGTGGGACTGGTTTGCCGCATGCTCCTTCCACTGTCTGCGCTTGATTGCTGCGTGCTCTCGGTGATGAGACTCGAGGAGCTCAGAGCTCTCCCGGATGCACTTCCTCCACTTAGGGCGGTCTTTGGCCAGGGACTCCCAGGTGTCAGTAAGGATGTTGTACTTTATCAGAGAGGCTTTCAGGGTGTCCTTGTAACATTACCCCTGCCCACCGTTGGCTCGTTTGCTGTTTTCCTACATTACAGCAGTGACTACACAACAGTAAGTGCTTCACTGGCTGTAAAGGTGCTGAGGTTGTGAAAGGTGTAAAATCCAGGTCTTTATGTTTATCCAATAACTATAGACACGTGGTTGGCTTCTATTCTCTGGAACAGAGAAAGTTCAGGGGTAATGTGAATGAGATTTTTCAGGATTTGAAAGGAATCGATCAAACAGATAGAGAGAACCATTTTCCGCTCGTGGTGGAGTCAAGAGTAAGGGGTGCTACCCTTAAAATCAGAGCCATGTCATTCAGGAGAGAAGTTAGGAAACGTCTTCACACCAATGGTGGTAGAAGTGTGGAAATCCCTCACAACCAGCAGTAGATGCCGGGTCAATTCATCATTTCAAACCTGAGACAGATAGAGTTTTGCTAATTAAGCGTATTGATGGAGCCAAGAAGGGTAGATGGACTGATGATGCAGATCGGCCATTATCTTTTTAATTAAAATGTTACTTTGCAGGTACAGCAATTGATCAGGAAGACCAATGGAATCTTGGCCTTTATTACAAAGGGGATGGAGTATAAAAGCAAGGACGTCTTGCTACAGTTATACAGGGTATTGATGACACCACACCTAGAATATTGCCTGCAGTATTGGCTTCCATATTTAGAAAGGATACATTGCTTTGGAGGAAATTTAGAGAAGGATCACTCGGTTGTTTTACGGAGATGAGGGGGTTCACTTATGAGGAAAGGTTGAGTGGGTTAGGCCTCTACTCATTTGAATTCAGAAGAATGAGATGTGAACTTAGAGAAACATATAAGATTATGAGCGGGCTTGACAAGGTGGATGCAGAAAGGGTGTTTCCACGGATGGGCGAGACTAGAACTAGAGGGCATAATTTTAGAATAAGGGGCTGGCAATTTAAAACTAAGATGAGGAGGAATTTATTTGCTGAGAGGGTTGTAAATCCGTGGAATTCACTGTGTTAGAGAACTGTGGACGCTGGGTCATTGAATAAATTTAATGCAGAGATAGACAGATGCTTAACCGATAAGGGATTAAGGGGTTATGGGGAGCAGAGGCGAAGTGGACCTGAGTCCATGATCAGATCAGCCTTCATCGTATTAAATGGCAGAGCAGGCTTGAGGGGCCGTAAGGCCTACTCCTGCTCCTATTTTTTATGCTCTTATGTAATTGGCTGTAGATACAGGATCGAGGGGCAGAACAGCCTCTTCGTGTTCCTATCTCCTGTGTAATAGATGCGAGGTGTGTAGTTACGAGAGCAGAAATGGGATCTGGTTCAAGAATAACTAAAGGAAGTGACAACAACAGAAGCGAGGTCTGGTGTAACAATGAAGGGGTGGAAGAGGACTGAAAACTGAATGTTACCGTGAGCCCATTTGAGGCCTTGAGAATGGCTCGGACCCTTTACCAGATTACAGGTGTTGGATCCTGGGGCAGCATTACTGTCTGGGCGTGACGCTGAAAATTACATCCAGGGTTTTAGTGTAACTGCAACAAAGGGTGTTTTTTTGATAAGATAGTCGGTTCAGTGCCTTCTCGAGAAGGGAAAGAAACTACTGCGAGAACATACCTGATTATTTTGGCCACTATTTCCATTCTAAAGCAAGGACGTTATTGCTTAACTTTATAAATCATAGTTTGGGCCCCAGCTGCAGTATTCGGCCCACTTCTGTCGTCTAACCTGAAATCTATGAAGCCCAGAAAGACCGAGAATCAGACTTAAAAAGAGGAGACACGAGTTGACGAGAGATAAAAGCTGAGAAATAGAATCACAGAATGATACAGCACCGAAAGAGGCCGTTCAGCCGATCGTGCCAGTGCTGGCTCTCTGAAAGAGTGATCAAATTAGTCCCCCTCCCCTGCTCTTACCCCATAGCCCTGTAATGTTCTCCCTTCATGTATCTATTCAATTCCCATTCGAATGTTATTATTGAATCTGTTTCCACCACCATTTCACGCAGGGCGCTGCATTTCACAACAAGTCGCTGCATAAAGAAAACCATCACCATATAAAATGAAAGGGAGCGAGCGACCATCTCCCGGCTTCAGAGAGCAGAGGGAGCTCAGTGACTGATCCACACACACTGCCAGTCATTTCCAGAAAGGAGACTCAGAGCAATAGGCTCATTTGCAAATGTCACCGCAATGTGTGGCTCTGCACCGACTCCCCGGCCAGATATAGGTCTCCCCTGTCAGATGTTTCCACCAGATTGCGGCCCCTGGGTTTATTTTCTGCTCAAAAGCGAGATGTGTGGTTTGCAGCCGGCAGCAGAGAAACAGGAAGTTGCGTTTCCTGAGAATGAAATAGTATCAGTTCGATGTTATCGCCATGAACAGGCTTCCTGTCTGTGAGGGTGGCCTCACCCTGACAGCACCAATACCCACACACAGAGTCCTCACCCTAACAGCATCGAAATACACACACACAGACCTCACTCTGTCAGCACCAAGACCCACACACAGAGTCCTCACCCTAACAGCATCAAGACCCACACACAGAGTCCTCACCCTAACAGCATCAAAATACACACACAGACCTCACTCTGACAGCATCAAAATACACACACACAGAGTCCTCACCCTGACAGCACCAAGACCCACACACAGACCTCACTCTGTCAGCACCAAGACCCACACACAGATTCCTCACCCTGACAGCACCAAGACCCACACACAGACCTCACTCTGACAGCACCAAGACCCACACACAGACCTCACTCTGACAGCACCAAGACCCACACACAGAGGCCTCACCCTAACAGCATCAAAATACACACACAGACCTCACTGTGTCAGCACCAAGACCCACACACAGAGTCCTCACTCTGTCAGCACCCAGACCCACACACAGAGTCCTCAACCTAACAGCATCAAAATAGACACACAGACCTCACCCTGACAGCACCAAGACCCACACACAGAGGCCTCACCCTAACAGCATCAAAATACACACACAGACCTCACTCTGTCAGCACCAAGACCCACACACAGAGGCCTCACCCTAACAGCATCAAAATACACACACAGAGGCCTCGCTCTGACAGCACCAAGACCCACACACAGAGTCCTCACTCTGTCATCACCAAGACCCACACACAGAGTCCTCACTCTGACAGCACCAAGACCCAAACACACAGAGACCTCACTCTGTCAGCACCAAGACCCACACACAGAGTCCTCACTCTGTCAGCACCAAGACCCACACACAGAGTCCTCACTCTGTCATCACCAAGACCCACACACACAGTCCTCACTCTGACAGCACCAAGACCCATACACAGAGTCCTCACTCTGTCATCACCAAGACCCACACACAGAGTCCTCACTCTGACAGCACCAAGACCCACACACAGAGCCCTCACCCTGACAGCACCAAGACCCACACACAGAGTCCTCACTCTGACAGCACCAAGACCCACACACAGAGACCTCACTCTGACAGCACCAAGACCCATACACAGAGTCCTCACTCTGTCATCACCAAGACCCACACACAGAGTCCTCACTCTGTCATCACCAAGTCCCACAAACAGAGTCCTCACTCTGACAGCACCAAGACCCATACACAGAGTCCTCACTCTGTCATCACCAAGACCCACACACAGAGTCCTCACTCTGACAGCAGCAAGACCCACACACAGAGGCCTCACTCTATCAGCACCAAGACCCACACACAGAGTCCTCACTCTGACAGCACCAAGACCCACACACAGACCTCACTCTGTCAGCACCAAGACCCACACACAGAGGTCTCACCCTGATAGTACCAAGACCCACACACAGAGTCCTCACTCTGTCAGCACCAAGACCCACACACAGTGTCCTCACTCTGTCAGCACCAAGACCCACACACAGAGTCCTCACTCTGACAGCACCAAGACCCACACATAGAGTCCTCACTCTGACAGCACCAAGACCCACACACAGAGTCCTCACTCTGACAGCACCAAGACCCACACACAGAGTCCTCACTCTGACAGCACCAAGACCCACACACAGACCTCACTCTGACAGCACCAAGACCCACACACAGACCTCACTCTGACAGCACCAAGACCCACACACAGAGTCCTCACCCTGACAGCATCAAGACCCACACACAGAGTCCTCACCCTGACAGCACCAAGACCCACACACAGAGTCCTCACTCTGTCAGCACCAAGACCCACACACAGAGTCCTCACTCTGTCATCACCAAGACCCACACACAGAGTCCTCACTCTGACAGCACCAAGACCCACACACAGAGTCCTCACTCTGACAGCACCAAGACCAACACACAGAGTCCTCACTCTGTCATCACCAAGACCAACACACAGAGTCCTCACCCTGACTGCACCAAGACCCACACACAGAGTCCTCACACTGACAGCACCAAGACCCACACACAGACCTCAGTCTGACAGCACCAAGACCCACACACAGGCCTCACTCTGTCAGCACCAAGACCCACACACAGACCTCACTCTGTCAGCACCAAGATAAACACACAGACCTCACTCTGTCAGCACCAAGACCCACACACAGACCTCACTCTGTCAGCACCAAGACCCACACACAGACCTCACTCTGTCAGCACCAAGACCCACACACAGACCTCACTCTGTCAGCACCAAGACCCACACACAGAGTCCTCACTCTGTCAGCACCAAGACCCACACACAGAGTCCTCAGCCTGACAGCACCAAGACCCACACACAGAGTCCTCACTCTGACAGCATCAAAATCCACACACACAGGCCTCACGCTGACATCACCAAGACCCAAACACAGAGGCCTCACTCTGTCAGCACCAAGACCCACACACACAGGCCTCACTCTGACCGCACCAAGACCCACTCACACAGGCCTCTCCCTGATCGTACCCAGACACACAGCACAGATTGTCCCTCGTCTCAACATTGCATTCACCTCCAATCTTATTTTAAAGATTAATACCAAAGAACTTATTTGAAGTCTAACACTTTCACGAAAGAGCGAGATGGACTGAAGGTGATCACTGGGATAAAGGTGGCAGAGTTAAACATGAATTTCCCCCTAACAGGCTTGTTAGAAAATAGGGAGAGTGAGGGTATGTGTTTTAAATGCTGTCTGAGAGAGAGAGAGACAGAGAGGGGATTTGTTAGGTCTGAGGCACGGAGGAGAGAGGTTATGTGTGTTAAGTGCTATCTGAGACAAAGGCCACTACACTTTTTAAGGGACTCAATAAAAAGAGAGAATGCTGTAAATCTCATCGGGTCAGGCAGCATCTGTGGAGTGAAAAACAGAGTTAGCGTTTCAGGTCGATGACTTTTGTCAGAAAATCTTTTAAGGGGATGGTGGAACAGTTGTCTTAAGCAATGATGATATCAAACTATGCAGAGAGAGTGGAACAGCATAATTAGCTTCGGGTTATTCTAGTACAGGCCCAGCACGGACGCGATGGGCCAAGTGTCCTCTTTCTGTGCAGTGAACTACTAAGTTTCGATAATATGAGGAAGGGAAGGGACTTATTCGGATATCCCGCTTAACACCATTCACTCAGCCACAGCAAATAGTTTATTTCACTGCACCGTGAATCACTGGACTTCCGCTTTTATAAATTAGTAACATTTTAAAACTGTTATGTCTTGTATTAAGATTCTGACCAGATACTGTGAGCATAATGTAAGGTGTGACCGTAGTCCTTTATTACAGGTGTCCAGAGTGCCTCTACAGCCTGAGAGTTCCTTATGTACAGGTACTCCCAAGGGATTGTGGGATCCCTTGGGACTCCAGGGGATGAGCTCTTTAGTGGTTCAACAAGATATTTACAGGTTTACATGTATAACAACACTCCCCCCGCAAAAGCCAATAGTGTAACTATTTACAATGTGAGTCGATCTGGGGCCTTCCTTTCCCTGGTTGATTGTCTCGGTGCTAAAGCTTGCTATGGTGAGTCAATTGTTGGGCCATCACTGGGCTGCTGCACAGCTGGCATGCTGGGCTGCCTGGTGTGGTGAGTCCTGCTGGGCTGCTGCAGGTTATGGGATCTGCTTTGTGGTCAATCCCTTGGTCAGTTGCCACTTGTGTGTATGTTGGAGGGTTGAAAAAGGTAGAGTCTATTGTGGGTTGTTCTGGATAGTCCGTGAATATGAGATTGGTTTAGTCCAAGTGTTTCCTGCAGGTGAGTCCATTTGAAAGTTTGACCAGAAACACCCTACTCGCCTCTTTGGCCGAAACAGTGCCAGCAATCCACCTGGGGCCTGGTTCATAGTTCAACACAAATACAGGATCATTGATCTCGATTTTGCGTAACACATTTGCGTGATCATTATTAGTATTATGTTGAAGTCGCCTGTTCTCTCTGTGTTCTTGTTGATCAGGGTGGACTAACGAGAGCCTTGTGTCAAGTGACCTTTTCATGAGCCGTTTAGCAGGTGGGATCCCAGTGAGCGAGTGGGGTCTTGTGCTGTAACTAAGCAGGACTCAGGATAGGAGAGTCTGCAGTGAGTCTTCAGTTAGCCTCTTCAAGCTCTGCTTGATTATTTGCACTGCTCACTCTGCCTGACCATTGGACGCTGGTTTAAACGGGGCAGGTGTGATATGTTTGATCCTATTGTGGGTCATGATCTCTTTGAACTCTGCACTGTTGAAGCACGATCCATTGTCACTCACAAGGACGTCAGGCAGGCCGTGCGTGGCAAACGTGGCCCGGAGGCTTTCAATGGTGGCAGCGGACATGCTTCCCGACATTATCTCACGTTAAATCCATTTGGAGTACGAGTCAACTTCCACGAGGAATATTTTTCCCAAGAATATGCCTGCATAGTCAACATGATCCCTGGACCACGTTTGGAGGGCCAGGACCATAAACGTAGTGGTGCCTCCTTGGGTGCCTTGCTTAACTGTGAGCATGTATCACATTTGTTGACGCAGGACTCTAAGTCTGCATCGATAACGGGCCACCACATGTGGGATCTGGCTATCGCTTTCATCATTGCAATGCCTGGGTGGGTACTATGGTGATCACTAATGAAAGTGTCCCTGCCATTTTTTGGCACCACCCCATTGGAGGCAGCCTGCCTGTATGGACACTTCATCTCTGCGCCACAGGTACGGCTTTATTTCCTCTTGCATTTCTAACGCAAGAGGAACTCTTGGACACTAGACCAACTCCCATGGATAACACAGTTTTTTTTACTAAGTACAGCAAGGGGTTCTGGTTCATCCACGTTCTAATCTGTCGGGCGGTCACAGGTGATTGCTCACTCTCGAATGCTCCCATTACCATAACTAAATCTGTGGGCTGTGCCATCTCCACCCCTGTGCTGAACAACGGCAGCCTACTGAGAGTATCGGCACAGTTTTCTGTACCTGGCCTATGGCGGATGGCATAGTTGTATGCGGACAACGTGAGCGCCCATCTCTGGATGCGGGCCAATGCATTTGTATTTATCCCCTAACTTTCAGAAAAGAGGGACCGTTGTCCTTTATTACAGGTCTCCAGAGTGCCTTTCCCTTGGAAATTCAGGGGATGAGCTCTCTGCTGGTTAAACAAGATATTTACAGGTTTATATACATAACAAAAGCCATTTATGTGTGTGTGTGTGGCACATTGATGTGTGTGTGTGCGGAATACATTGATATGTGTGTGGAGCACATTGATGTGTGTGTGGAGCACATTGATGTGTATGTGAGGAGTACATTGATGTCTATGTGAGGAGCACATTGATGTGTGTGTGTGGAGCACATTGATGTGTGTGTGGAGCACATTGATGTCTATGTGAGGAGTACATTGATGTCTATGTGAGGAGCACATTGATGTGTGTGTGTGGAGCACATTGATGTGTGTGTGGAGCACATTGATGTCTATGTGAGGAGTACATTGATGTCTATGTGAGGAGCACATTAATGTGTGTGTGTGGAGCACATTGATGTGTGTGTGGGGCACATTGATGTGTGTGTGGAGACATTGATGTGTTTGTTTCTCCACTTGTGCTGATATTTCTCCCAGATGTGGAAATGCATCATCTGAACATAATTCAAAAGAAAATACATCCATCAATAAGAAAAGAGAAAGACTTGTATTTGCGCAGCTCCTTTCACCACTTGAGGACGTCGCAAATCGCTTTCCAGCCAATGAAGTCCCATGAAGTGCAGTCACGGTTGTAATGTAGGAAACGTGGCAGCAACATCCCACAAACTGCAAGAGTTAAATGAGCAGATACTGGATTTTTTTCCGTGCTGTTTGTTGAGGGAAAGTTATTGAACAGGACACTGGGAAGAAATCACCTGCTCCTCTGCACAATCTTGGCAAGGGATCTTTGACGTCCATTTGACAGGGCAGACGGTGACTCGGTTCAACTTATCAAACGAAAGACGGCACCTCCAACAGTGCAGCACTCCCTCAATACTGGCACCGGGAGTGACGTGCCTGGACTTTGTGCTCACGTCTCTGGAGTGGGAGTTTATCCCAAAACTATCTGAGACCGAGGTAAAAGTGAGCCACACAAAGCCACGGCTGATACAGACAGACAATGTCTTGTGAAGTGCAATGAATATATGGCCTAATGTAAAAAAGAGAGACAGGGCCCACTGTAATACATACAGAGAAAGGATCTAGTGTAATATAAACAGAGTGCGGGCTCAGTGTATTATAAACAGAGAGGGTCCAGTTTGATATAAACAGGGACAGAGTTCAGTGTAATATACACAGAGAAAGGGTCTAGTTTAAATAAAGAGAGACAGCGTCTAGTATAATATAAAAAGAGACAGGATCTCGTGTAATATAAACAGAGACAGGGTCTAGTGTAATATAAACAGAGACAGGATCTCGTGTAATATAAACAGAGACAGGGTCGAGTGTAATATAAACAGAGACAGGCTCTGGTGTAATATAAACAGAAACAGGGTCAGTGTAAAGAAACTGAGGCAGGGTCGAGTGTAATATAAACAGAGACAGGGTCGAGTGTAATTTAAACTGAGGCAGGGTCGAGTGTAATATAAACAGAGACAGGGTCGAGTGTAATTTAAACAGAGCTAGGGCCGAGTGTAATATAAACAGAGACAGGGCCTGGTGTAATATAAACAGAGACAGGGTCTAGTGTAATATAAACAGAGACAGGGCCTGGTGTAATATAAACAGTGACAGTGTCTCGTGTAATATAAACAGAGACAGGGTCTAGTGTAATATAAACAGTGACAGGGTCTAGCGTAATATAAACAGAGACAATGTATAGTGTCATATAAAGAGAAACATCGACTAATAAAATGTAAACTGCGAGAGCCTAGTGCAGTAATAACTGAGTCAGTGTCTTGTTTACGATGAACAGAGACAGGGTCTATTGCAGTAATCACTGAGAATGGGCCTATTACAATATAAACTGAGACAGTGCGTAAGTATAGTATAAACAGAGATATGGTCATGCGCTGTACGAGCTGTGCCTTATGGTTAGTGGCCCTCCTGCCAGTGGACACATTTTCGTAGGATCTCAGGGCCCGAGTTTGGTGGACATGACGCCGGCTGCCACCACGTTTTCTTGGCGGCTTCCCTGTTTTTTGGGCGCTCTCCATTTCCGAGCGAGTTTGGTGAGGCCCTCACGCCGGCTGGGACAGATGACCGCTGGGAAGCGTCTGTTGGTGTGCGCCGGCGTGGAAAAGCAACAAAAGTCCTCCCGCCCGCTCTCTCATGAGATTGTTCTGGGCGGTCCTTCGCTCCAGCAGTAATAGAGACCGCCGCATGGAGGCAGGTCTTACCTGAACGGTAAGTATGAAGATCTGCAAGGAAGTGTTAGTGCACCTGTTTTCTTCATTTCTTTTGCAGTGGTTTTGTAGGATAGGGTCCTCTGAAGGATTCATAAACGTTTCTTTTTCTTTTGTTGAAATGTTTTTTTCTGCGTATCCCCCTCCATGGGCCCGTCTCTATCCTCGGCGTTATTTTGCCGAGAATTACATTTGCTGCCCAGAATCCGACTTACCGCCTGCTGTCGCCCAGAATCGCCATGTAAGGCCCATTTATTTCCACCAAACTTCTGCCCTTTACCGTCAGGATATTAGCGATCCATTCGATGGGAAATGGGCCAAAATTAGATTTGAGCAAATTCGGGTTCAATGAGAACAACTTCAGCTTCTCCAGACTCACCACGTAATTGTAATCCCCCATCCCTGACACGTTTCCAGTAAAACTCTTCTGCACTCTCTCGAAAGTCTTCACATCCTTCCAAAAGTGTGGTACCCAGAAATGGACACAATACTGCAGCTGGGGCCGCACTAGTGTTTCGAGACATTCAACCCTGGCACCAATCTGGTAAATCTCCCCTCGCCCTTCTCTGCTGTAAGGAGAGCAGACCCGGCTTCTGCAA
The DNA here is from genome assembly GCF_044704955.1 of Pristiophorus japonicus. NCBI lineage: Eukaryota > Metazoa > Chordata > Chondrichthyes > Pristiophoridae > Pristiophorus > Pristiophorus japonicus. The sequence goes on along the minus strand of NW_027250702.1, from coordinate 118,112 downwards.
GTCTCTCCACGCAGCGAGAGCTTGTGTCCTACCTATCCATATACACAATGGCAGTGAGCTCCAGGCAGGCACTGGCCTGTCCTCAACAGTGAGAAGGGGGCGGGAAAAAGAACAGCTGAAAGTCCACGATGTCTTAAAATAAGTTTTTTTTATCCTTACTTTTTTAGCTGAATAAAAGAAAAAATATCCTAACTGCCCCATGTGGAATTTCTACACGGTGCCAGTTCCCCAGCCAGCTCCCTCTCTAGAAAGGTCACCATTTTATTTCTGACAGTTATTTTAGGGTGGGGGGGGGCGTTATTAATATATATATTTTCCGTTGTTCTCTCTCTTATTTGTTAATATATATGAAAGCCCGATGAAGGAATTGAGTGCAGAAAACTCCAGCTGAGGAATCCTCATCGATAGAAGCAGAAACACTTCAAAGGGAAAAATAAGAATCGGTTGGTTTCGAGGGAGGGAGGGAGGGAGGAGTGGAGCAAGAGAAGAATTGAGTAATGGAGAGGCAGAAGGATGGAGGTAGGGCGGGAAGGAGGGATGGGTGCAGGGAGGGAACGACTGCTGGAGGGATGGATGGAGGTATGGAGGGTGGGAGGGATGGAGGGAGGGATTGATGGATGGAGGGAAGGAGAGATGCGTGGAGGGAGGTAGAGATGTTTGGAGGGAGTGAAGTAGTACCTGCCAATTTACTCGATCAAAACTCCTCATGAATTTGAACACCTGTATTAACTGCCCATAACCTGCTCGGCTCTAAGGAGAACAGTCCCAGCTTCCAGCTGCTCTGATGGTGCATCTCTCACAGAGTAAAACTCAAGTTACGTGAGTCCTGCTTCCTCGGGCACTTGTAGATCTAACTTGCAGAATCACTGACCCTTTTAGTTGGACCCAGTGGAAATCCCAGTGTGGGAATGACATCCGATGCAAGAGATGAGAACTCGCCCCTGACAATTGAATGGATCGGTGAAAGACTGGGCTCAGGCCCTGAACTTCAGATACGATGAGCTGTATGGCAGCAGTTAAAATACAAGCTGTGATATGTTCAAGCCTCGGTTCAGTGGGATCACTCTCGCCTCTGACTCAGAAGATCACAGATACTAAACCTCACTCCAGAGACCTGAGCCCATAAACTATGCCGACACGCCCGGTGCGAGTACTGAGGGAGTGCTGCACGGTCAGAGGTGCTGTCTTTTGGGGCAGAATAAAACTAAGGTCCCATCATCCCACTCAGTTGGATTTAAATGACTCATGGCGCTATCTTGAAGAACAAAGGAATTCTCCGGGGTTTCCAGCGCAAATACTTATCCCTCAACTAACATCTGTAAAATAGATAATCTGATCATTATTTCATTGTTGTCTGTGGGATCTCGCTATGCACATTATGGCTGCCACATTTCCCACATTACAACAGTGAGAACACTTCAAAATTAATTCATTGGCTGTAAAGCATTTGGGACATCATGAGGCCATGAAAGGTGCTATAGAAATGCACGGTGTTTGTAAATGTCAACATTTGAAAATACATTTTGCGATATGTGAAAAGCTCAAACATCAATGCAATTGTAGGACACTCCTCTGGTCATTGTTTTAACTTGGTTAGTTTCAGTGGGTTAAATATTCCACTAAATTCCATAGATTTACTATTCTCTGAGAGAAGACAATCCTCCTCATATCAGATCTAAATGGGCGGCCCCTTATTCTGAGTCTGTGTCCCCTAGTTTTAGTTTCCACTGTGAGTGGAAATATTCTCTCTGCAACCAGCTTATCGAGCACCCTCATTATCTTCTAAATTTCAATCAGAGAATCTCTCAATTTTCTGAATTCCAATGTGTATAGACCCAAACTACTCAGCCTATCTTCATAAGTTAAATCCCTCATATCCAGAATCAACCTCGTGAATACCCCGTACAGTTGTAGCAGGTTTTCTCTGCTTTTATACTCCATCGCCCTTACAATAAAGGCCAACATTCCATTTGCCTTCCTGATCAAAACCTATACCTGCATACCAACTGTTTGTGGTTCATGCACAAGGACCACCAGGTCTCTCTGTATTGCAGCACTTTGTAATCTCTCTCCAGTGAAATTCTAATTTGTTGTCCTATTTTTACTGCCAAAGTGGCCAATTTGAAATTTTCCCACATTATACCCAATCTGCCAGATTTGTGCCCACTCACTTAGCCTCTCAATATCCCTCTGCAGATTTGTTGTGTCCTCCTCACTGTTTGCTTTCCCACCCATCTTTGTATCGTCCGCAGATGTGGCGAGACCTCTGCCTTGTGCACTTCCAGAAATTCCTTTGTGGAATCGCTGAAACTTTTACATGGAGCCAGTGGGAATCCCGTGCACCGTTACAATATTGTGGGAATAACATCCCAAGGCAGATAACAGGACTCGCTGTGGACAATTGAACGGATCGGTGTACGACTGGGCTCAGGCCCTGAACTTCAGACACGATGAGCTAATAGCGTAATTTTAAAATAAAAGCTGTGATATGTTCAAGGCTCGGCTCAGTGGGATCACTCTCGCCTCTGACTCAGAAAGTCACAGATACTAAACCGCACTCCAGAGACCTGAGCCCAAATGTATGCCGACACGCCCGATGCCAGTACTGAGGGAGTGCTGCCCGGTCAGAGGTGTCGTCTTACGGGGCAGACATTAATCTGAGGCCCTATCTTCCCACTCAGGTGGACTTAAAGGACTCAAGGCATTACTTTAAAAAGCAGAGGAGTTTTATCTAGTTTTCAGGGCAAGTACTTACCCCTCAACCAATATCTCAAAAACAAATTATCTGATCATTATTTCATTGCTCTTTGTGGGATCTTGATGTGCACAAATTGGTTGCCACATTTCCTGCATTGCAAGAATTACACACTTCCCATGAACCTCATTGGCTGAATTGCATTCGGGACAGCATGAGGTCATGAAAGGAGCTATATAAATGAAATGTGTTTCGAAATGTCAATATTTGAGTATACAAGTTGCGATATGTGAAAAGCTCACACATCCATACAATTGTAGAACACTCCTCTGGTCACTGGTTTAACTTGTTTAGTTTCAGTGGGTTAAATCTTCCACTAATTGGAGATCCACTGGAATAGCAGACTGTTCAGGGAAGTTCCACTGATTTTGGCAGCAGAACTTCCAGAACTGAATTATTCATTTATTATTTATTCCCTTTGATATAAATCACATCTGTTCAAATTGAACAAAACTGAAGCTAACATCACTGTTTGAGATATTTCTATTAATATTGTACCACTGTCAATATTCTTAAAATAAGCCCTTGTTGTGAGTTAAAACGAATCAATAAGTGACTCTGTTGATCTGATTTTTCTGCATGAACACTTCAAGGGAACCAGTGAGGGGTTTATGTAAATAAAAACAGAAATAGAAATCCTAGATTAGAGTATTGAGCGACAGAAATACAATAAATGTTTCCCCCCAACACAGCAAAGAAATAAACAGAGAAAGAAATGCAAATTTCGCAACAGATTCCAGCAACAATTGCTTTTGATACATTTCTCTAAATTATAGGAGAATAAAGGAAAGATGATCCCCATGGGCAGAATGGGGAAATATTCTAGTCACCCTATATAGTGACATCACAAATGTGTCAGTTTGGATGTCCTGTATCCTCTCCCTCTCCTATTTCCACTTCCAGTCTTGTCTCTCAATAATGGATAATTGTCATTACCCCACAACTAGATGTTAACATCTAACAAAAGTTTTCCTTGAGCCCTAATGGTGTGTCTCGAACCAAATTGATTGGAGTGCGCAGAGGGAGCTTTAATCCAAAATATGATCTGTGAATTAAATGATCTCGCAATGTTTGATGTGACAATGTAGAGTGCGCTTTAAGCTGCATCTAAGCCATGCTGTTCCTGCCATGGGAATGCTGAATGGCACAGCGTAAATGGAGTTTTAGACTGTATCTAAACCATGCTGTATCTGCCCTGCGAGTGGTTAATGGGGCAGTGTAGAGTGTGCTTTATCCTGAATCTGACACATGCTGTATCTTCCTTGGGAGTAACAGGGTCTAGTGCAGTCATAACTGAGACAGGGTGTAGTTTACTATAAACACTGACATGGTCTAGTTTAATATAAACAGAGGCAGGGTCCAGTACAGTGATAAAGGTGACAGAATCTAGTCTAATTTAAACCGAGACAAGGTCTAGTTTATTGATATGAAAGAATGGGGCGAGTGCAATATAAACAGTGTCCTTGGATAGTTTAATATAAACAGAGGCGGGGCTTGTGTAACAGGAAGAAAGGCATGGCATATTTCAGTAATATCTGGGACAGGGCCGAGTACATTATAAGTAGTTCTAGAGCAGTAAAAACTGAGGTAGGGCCTAGTACAGGAATTACTGATACAGGGACATTGTTTTATTGGTTCCTGGCATGTGGTTGTGGGTGTCGGTGACTTGGCCAAGTTTGATTCTCTATCCCGAATTGGCCTTGAGAAGCAGGTGGTGAGCTGCCACCTTGAACCGCTGCAGACCGTGTGGTGAAGGGACTCCCACAGTGTTATGGAGGGGGTTTCACGAATTTGACCCAGCGACTTTGAAGGAATGATAAAACATTTCCAAGTCAGGATGGTGTGTTATTTGGAGGGATACGTGGAGATGATGGTGTTCCCATGAGCCTGCTGCCCTTGTCCTTCTTGGTGGAAGAGGGGAAGAGGTCGCAGGTTTGGGAGGTGCTGCCGAAGATGTCTTGCCGAGTTGCTGCAATGCATCTTGTGGATAGTAATCACCGAAGGCATGGTGCGCTGGTGGTGGAGGGAGTGAATATTTAACGTGGTGGATGGGGTAATATAAACTGGAGCAGGATCTAATGTAATAATAACTGAGAGAGGATCGGGTCTATTATAGAATAATAGAACGGTTACAGCACACAAGAGGGCCATTCGGCCCACATCGCCCGTGTCGCTCTCGGCAAGACTATTTCAGCAATCCACTCCCCGCCTTTTCCCGTAGCCCTGTGAATTTTCTTCCTTCAGGTACTTATCCAATTCCTTTGGAATGCCATGATTGTATCTGCCCCCACCACTGTTCAGGCCATGCATTCCAGATCCTAACTACTCGCTGTGTAAAAACGTTTTCCCCTTGTCGACTTTGGTTCTTCTTCCAATTACGTTAAATCTGTGTCCTCTGTTCTTGACACTTCCACCCAGGGGAACAGTTTCTCTCCTGCTACTCTGTCGAGGCACTTTGTTTTTCTGAAAACCTCCCTCAAATCTCATCTCAACCTTCACTGCTCCAATGAGAACAACCCAGCTTCTCCAGACTATCAATGTAACCGAAGAACCTTATCCCTGGAATCACATTTGTAAATAATTTCTGAATCCTCTCTAATTCCTTCAAATCCTTGCTAAAGTGCAGTGCCCAGAATTGGACACTATATTCCAGTTGAGGCTGAACCAGTTGTTTTATAAATGTTCATCATCACTTCCCTTCTTTTGTATGCTGTGCCTCTATTTATGAAGCACAGGATCCCATGTGCTTTTTTAACCATTTTCTCAGCTGGCCCTGCCACCTTCAATGATTTGTGCACATATACCCCCAGGTCTCTGTGTTCATGCAACCCGTTTAGAATTGTACCCTTTAATTTATATTGCCTCTCCTCATTATTCCTCCCATAATATATCATGTAACACCTTTCTCCCTTTCATTTGTCACATATCCAACCATTCCACCAGCATGTCTCCGTCCTTTTGAAGTTATCACTATCCTCCTCACTGTTCACTCTATTTCCAAGCTTTGAGTCGTCTGCAAATTTTGAAACTGTACCCTGCATATCCAATTCTTAGTCATGAATATACATCAAGAATAGCAGTGTTCCTGGTACCAATCACTGCAGAACTCCACTGTATAGCTTCTTCCAGTCCAAAAAAACAACCTGCCACCACTACTCTCTGGTTGCTATCACTCAGTCAATTTCATAACCATGCTGCCACTGTCTCTTTTATTCTATGGGCTTCAACTTTGCTGACAAAGATGTTATCAAGGCACTTTATCAAATGCCTTTTGGAAGTCCACCACATCAATCATATAAACTGAGACTGAGTATAGTGCAGTAAAAACTGCGATGGGGTCTGGTGTAATGAGAGAAACAATAAGTCAAATAATTACAGATTTATTAACCTCATGCCAGGTACAGGTTCAGTCTCATTTTTACCATCACTTGCACCAATAATCACACACTCCAGGTGTATATCAGGGGATTCTCTGTGATGGAGAGGGCATCACTGGATAATAAAACTCAGAGACTGGTGGGCGGCTGCTCTTTTTCCTCGGTGTGATTTAATCCCCTTTTCCACTGAATACTGCGACAGACATGATCACCTTGATAATGGACCTCACGTTCTAAACAAGACCAGGCAAGATAATGTGTTATCAGTAAATGTTAAAGGTATTAAACGATCTGCAATTAGCAGTTGAATAAAATAAAATGCTGAAAAATAATGGTTGAAGCTAATCATTTATCTTTGTGGAATGCACTTGCACACATTGTAATGATGTGTTTTGTACATACACACATATATATACACACACCTATATACAGACACATGCACACACTCACATACACATACACACACATGGACATTATCATCATCATCATCATCGGCAGTCCCTCGGAATCGAGGAAGACTTGATTCCACTCTTGAAGTGAGTTCTTTGGTGTCTGAACTGTCCAATACGAGAGCCACAGTCGCTGTCGCAGGTGGGACAGATAGTCATTGAGGGAAGGGGAGGATGGGACTGGTTTGCTGCACGAACTTTCCGCTGCCTGCGCTTGGTTTCTGCATGCACTCAGCGTCGAGACTCGAGGTGCTCAATGCCCTTCCGAATGCACTTCCTCCACTTATGGCGGTCTTTGGCCAGGGACACCCAGGTGTCGGTGGAAATGTCGCACTTTATTACTGAGGTTTTGAGGGTATACTTGTAAGTTTTCTGCTGTCCACCTTTGACTCATTTGCTGTGAATGAGTTCCGAGTAGAGCACTTGCTTTGGGATTCCCGTGTCTGGCCTGCGATCCATGTAGCCTGCCCAGCGGAGCTGATCAAGTGTGCTCAGTGCTTCAATGCACAAACACACACCCACATACACAAACACACGCACTCATACACACACACACATGCACACATACACACACATACACACACACACACACTTATGCACACACATACACACACATACATACAGACACACGCATATGACAAACACATTGTGACTTGCTTTCTTCAGTTCGTCTTCACCAGACGAGAGAAATATTACGGTGGATATTAGGACCCTGCGGCCGCCCATCCGGCGGTGCTGTGAGGTTACGGTTCCAGGCTCTGTCTGACACAATCAGTGGGTCACGTGAAAGCTCAATATAAAATATTGCAGGATAAGCAATCCTCAACATTAAAGAACTGGGAGAAATTGTAACAGGACAACACAAGTGTGAATTAGTAACCTTTAACAAAGAGATTGCACTAAGTAGTGAAAAGTGCAGTGAATTTCTCCCATTCATCCTGTCCCTCAATCCCAGTCCACCTCTGGGAGATTGTTACACGGTTAACCCCATCCTCTCAACACAAATATTACCGACATAAAACCAGATTAATGAGACATTGCAGACAACATCCGATAGCTATTAACGAAATTAAACATATGTTCCAACCAAAAAAGTATTAAATCCTTCCACCCACTCGCATATAAACCTTTATTTATATTAATATATTTTGATCCGTCCATATATCTCCTGTCTATCTAGCAGACGCATGGTCAAATGCAGAAATAACTAAGACAGGGTCTGTTGTACAATAATTGGAGATATAGTCCCTGGGGTGGGAGTTTATCCCAAAACTATCTGAGACTGAGGCGAAAGGGAGAAACACTGAGCCTCGGTTGACACAAACAGACAATGTCTTGTGAAGTGCAATGGATACATGGGCCAGTGTTACAAAAATGGAGACAGGGTCTAGGGACATATAAACAGAGACAGGGTCTAATTAATATAAAGAGATAAAGGGCCGAGTCTAATATAAACTGGGTTGGATCAAGCATATTATAAACAGAGACAGGGCCTAATATAATATAAACTGAGACAGTGCCTAGTGTAATATAAACAGAGACAGGGTCAAGTGTAATCGAAACAGAGACAGGGTCTAGGGTAATATAAACAGCGACACGGTCTAGTGTAATATAAACAGAGACAGGGCCGAGTGTAATATAAACAGTGACAGGGTCAAGTGTAATATAAACAGAGACAGGGTCAAGTGTACTTTCAACAGAGACATGATCTCGTGTAATATAAAGAGATAAAGGGCATGGTTTTATAGAAAGAGTAGGGCCTAGTTTTATGTAAACAGAGACAGTATCCTGTGTAATGTTAACAGAGACTGGGTCTTGTTTAATATAACCAGAGAAAGGGTCCAGTGTAATATTTGCAGAGAGAGGTTCTAGTGCAATATAAAAAGAAACATGGCCTAGTGTAATATATACAGAGACAGGGCCTCGTGTTATATAAGCAGAGACAGGTTCTAGTGTAATAGAAATATAGGGTCTAGTGTAATATAATGAGTAGGGCCAAGTGTAATATAAACAGATACAGGATCTACTGCAATGTAAACAGAGACCGGGAGCAATGTAATTTCAACAGAGACAGGGTCTTGTGTAAAGTAAAAAGATACTTGTCCTAGTTTTATAGAACGAGTAGCGCCTAGTGCAATATAAACAGAGACAGGGTCCAGTGTAATATAAACAGAGACATGGTCTCGTGTAATATAAACAGAGACAGTGCCTATTTTAATATAAACAGCGACAGGTTCAAGTGTAATAAAACAGAGACAGGACCTAGTGTAATATAAACAGGGACTCGGTCTAGTGTAATACAAACAGAGACAGGGTCTAGTCTAATATAAACAGAGACAGGGCCAGTGTAATATTAACAGAGACAGGGTCTAGTGTAACATAAGCAGAGAAAGGCCTAGTATAATATAAAGAGTAGCGCCTCGTGTAATATAAACAGAGACAGGATCTAGTGTAATATATACAGAGCCATGATCTTTTGTATTATGAACAGAGACAGGGTGCAAAGTAATATAAACAGAGACAGTTCTGGTGTAAAATAAAAAGAGAAAGGGCCTCGTGTAAAAAAAAACAGAGACAGGGCCTGGTGTAATATAAACAGAGAAATGGCCTAGTGTAATATAAACAGAGAAAGGGCCTCGTGTAATATAAACAGGGACAGACTCTAGTGTAATATAAACAGAGACAGAGTCTGGTGTAATAAAAGCAGATACAGGGTCTGGTGTAATATAAACAGTGACAGGGTCCGGTGAAATATAAACAGAGACAGGGTCTAGTTTAATATATGCAGAGGCAGGGTCTAGTGTAAAATAAACAGAGACAGGGTCTAGTGTAATATAAACAGTGACAGCGTCTATTGTAATATAAACAGGGACAGTGTCCGATGTAATATAAACAGAGACGTGGTCTGGTATAATATAAACATAAGAACATAAGAAATAGGAGCTGGAGTATGCCACCTGGCCCCGCAAGACTGCACCGTCATTTATTCAGATAATGGCTAACCTGATCATGGACCAACCCAACTTCTCTGCCCGCTCCCCAGAACCCTTAATTCTGTATCGGTCTATCTCCACCTTCTCTGCCCACACCTCTCTGGGGCAGAGAATTCCACAGATTTACAACCCACTGAGAGAAGAATGTTGTCCTTATCTCAGTTTTAAATGGGCGTTCCCTTATTCTGAGACTATGTCCACGAGTTTTAGTTTTCCCTATGAGTGGAAATATCCTCTCTGCATGCACCTTATCGAGTCCTCTAATTTTCTTAAAAGCTTCTTTCGATCACCTCACTTTCTTCTGAAATCCAATGCATATCGGCCCAACCTGCTCAACCTATATTCATAATCAACACCCTTATCTCCTGAATCAACCTAGTGAACCTTCTCTGAACAGCTTCCAATGCAAATATATCCTTGCTTAACTATGGAGACCAAAACTGCACGTGGTATTCCAGGTGAGGCCTCACCAATAGCCTGTAGAGTTTTGCTCACTCATTTTGCCTGTCTATATCCCTTTGCAGATTTGTTGTGTCCTCCTCACAATGTGAATTGCCACCCATCTTTGTATCTTCATCAGCCTTGGCTCGATTGCACTCAGTCACTTCATCTGAGTCATTACGATAGATTGTAAATAGTTGAGGTCCCAGCACCGATTCCTTCAGCACCCCAGTAGTTACTCTTTGCCAACTGCCAAATGACCCATTTATCCCGACTCTCGAATCTATTAGTTAGCGAATCCTCTATACATGCTAATATATTGCCCCCGTGAAATTTTATTCTGCAGTAATCTTTTATATGGCACCGTATCGAATGCCTTCTGGAAATCCAAATACAACACATCCACTGGTTGCTTCTTATCCATCCTGCTCGTAACATTCTCAGAGAGCTCCAGCAAATTTGTGAAACATTGAAAGTTGGCATGCAGGCAAAGCAGGCAGTGAAGAAGGCAAATGGCATGTTGGCCGACATAGCGAGAGGATTGGAGATAGGAGCAGGGAGGCCATATTGCAGTTGTACAGGGCATTGGTGAGGTCACACCTTGCATATGGTTTACAGTTTTGGTCTTCTAATCTGAGGAACAACATTCTTGCTATTGAGGGAGTGCAGCGAAGGTTCAGCAGACTGATTCCCGGGATGGCAGGAATGGCATATAAAGATAGACTGGATCGAATAAGCTTGTATTCATTCGTATTAGAAGAATGTGATGAGATCTCTTAGAAACATATAACATTCTGACGGGATTGGACAGCTTAGATGCAGGAAGAATGTACTCGATGTTGGGGAAGTCTCGAACCAGGGGTCACAGTCTAAGGATAAGGGATAATCCATTTGGGACCGATATGAGGGGAAACTTCTTAATTCAGAGAATTGTGTGACTGATGGAATTATCTACCACAGAAAGTTGTGAGTCCAGTTCGTTAGATATATTTAAAAAGGAGTTAAATGTGGCCCTTAGGGCTGTGGTGATCAAGAGGTATGGAAAGAAAGAAGGAAAGCGGTACTGAAGTTGCATGATCAGCCATGATCATATTGAATCGTGGTGACGGCTTGAAGGGCCGAATGGCCGACTCCTGCACCTATTTTCTATGTTTCTAAGATTTCCCTTTCATGAAACCATGCAGACTCTGCTTATCCATCTGTCCCACGAATGCTTCCTTAATAATGATCTCAAGCATTTTCCCAATGACAGATGTTCGGCTAACTGGGATATAGTTTATTGCTTTTTATCTGCCTACTTTTTTAAATAGTGGCATTACTTTTGCGGGTTTCCAGGCCACTAGGACCGCCCCAGAATACATGACATTTTGGTAGATTACAACCAATTCATCCACTCTCTCTGCAGCCAATTTTTTTAACATGCTGGGATGTAAGCCATCAGGTCCAGGGGACTTTTCTGCCTTTAACCTATTTTTACCGAGTATTACTTCGGGAGTTAAATATATATATTTGTCATCGCTCTCTCTATTATTTGTTAATATATATTAACCCGGTGAAGGAATTGAGTGCAGAAAATTCCAGCTGAGGAATCCTCATCGATGGAAGCAGAAAGACGGCAAAGGGAAAAATAAGAATCGGTTGGGCTGAGGGAGGGATGGAGCGAGGAAGGAATGGAGCAAGGAGAGGTGGACGGATCGAATGATCGAGGGAGGAATGGAGGGATGGTTGGAGGGAGCGAGTGATGGAGTTTCTCTCAATTTACCCCATCAAACCTTCTCATGCTTTTGAACACTTGTATTAAATCTGCCCTGACCTTTCTCCCCTCTTAGAAGAATAGTCTCAGCTTCCAGCTGCTCTGATGGTGCAGCTCACACAGTGTAAATCTCAAGTTACTTGCATCATAAGAGCATAAAATATAGGAGCAGGAGTCGGCCAATTGGCACCTCGAGGCAGCTCTATCATTCATATAAGATCATGGCTGAGCTGATCATGGACTCAGCTCCACTTCCCTGCCCGCTCCCCATAACCCTTTATTTCCTTATCGCTCAAAAATGTAACGATCAGTGCCTTAATTATATTCAATGACCCAGCCTCCACAGCTCTCTGGGGAAGAGAATTCCACAGATTTACAACTCTCTGAGAAAAGAAATTCCTCCTTATCCCAGTTTTAAATGGGCGGCCATTTAGTTTGAGACTATATCCCCTAGTTTTAGTTTCCCCTATGAGTGGAAATATCCTCTCTGCATCTACCTTGTCAAGCCCCCCTCATTATCTTTTATGTTACATAAGATCATCTTTCACTCTTCTGAACTCCAATGTGTATGAGCCCAACTTACTCAAACGATCATCATAAGTCAACCAGCCTCATCTCCGGAATCTACATCGTGAATACCCTGCACAGTTGTAGCAGGTTTTCTCTCGTTTTATACTCCATCGCCCGATCACCAGCAACACGGTTCTGGAGAATTCAATGCACTGAAACAATATTACCCATCTTTAAAATATCTTCTCCCACACCTCAATTTGCCGGCACACCTGTGAAGGGCTCACGGCACACCAATGTGCCGAAGAACACCGATTGAGAACCACTACTGTGGTGTAATGTATCATAAGAACGTAAGAAATAGGAGCAGGAGTCGGTCACCTGGCCCCTGGAGACTGCTCCGCCATTTAATAAGATCATGGCTGATCTGATCATGGACTCAACTCAACTTCCCTGCCCGCAACCATAGCCCGTTATTCCCTCATTGCTCAAAGATCAGTCTATCTCTTCCGTAAATATATTTAATGACCTAGCCTCGACTGCTCTCTGGGGCAGAGAATTCCATAGATTTACATCCCTCTAAAAGAAGAAATTCCTGCTCATCTCAGTTTTAAATGGGCTGCCCCTTATTCTGAGACTATGTCTGCTAGTTTTATTTTACCCTATGAGTGGAAAGATCCTGTATGCACCCACCTTGTTGAACCCCCTTATTATCTTATATGTTTCAATAAGATCATCTCTCATTCTTCTGAACTCCAATGTGTATATCCCAGTCTACTCATCCTTTGATTATAATTCAATCCCCTCATCTCCGGAATCAACCGAGTTAACCTTCTCTGAACAGCCTCAAATGCAAGTATATTCTTCCTGAAATACGTTGAACAAAACTGTATGCAGTACTCGAGGTGCGGCCTGACCAATACCCTGTACAGTTTTACCCACTCACTTTGCCTGTCTATTTCCCTTTGCAGACTTTTTATGTCCACCTCACAATTTGGTTGGTCACCCATCTTTGCATCATCAGCAAACGTGGCTACATTACACTCGGTCCCTTCATCCAAGTCATTACAACAGATTGTAAATATTTGAGGACCCAGCACTGATCCCTGCGGCACCCCACTAGTCACTGCTGGCCAACCGGAAAATGACCCATCTATCCCGACTTTCCCATCTGTTAGTTACCAGTCCTCTGTTCAAGGACATTTTTGTATATTACAACCAACGTATCCACTATTTCTGCAGCAACATCTTTGAAGAACCTAGGATGTCAGCCACCGGGTACAGGGGACGTGTCTGCCTTTAGTGTCATCATTTTACTTCATTAGATAGTGATTGTAAGAAGTTCCTCTCTCCCTATAGCTGCTTGATTAACCACTATTCGAATATTTTTAGTGTCTTCTACCGTGAAGATCGATGTAAAATATTGGTTCAACGTCTCTGCCATATCCCTGTTCTCCATTATTAATTCACCAGTCTCATCCTCCAGGGGACCAACGTTTACATTAGCTACTCTTTTCCTTTTTAAGGACCTGTAGAAACTCTTACTATCAGTTTTTACATTTCATGCTAATTTACTTTCGTAATCTATCTGCCCTCTGTATATCATCTGTTTAGTTGTTCGTTGCTGGCTTTTAAAAGTTTCCCAATCCTCTGGCCTGCCACGAGTCTTGGTCACATTGTACGCAAAAATTTTCAATTTAATACCATCCCTTATTTCCTTAGTTAGCCATGTGATGATTATACCTTTTGTCACAGTCTTGACTTCTCATTGGGATATATTTTTGTTGCGAGTTATGAAATATCTCCTTAAATATATTTTACTGCTCATCAACCGTCCCATACTTTTATCTTTTTTTCCCAGTCCACTTTAGCCAACTCTGTCCTCATAACTTTATTATCTCCTTTATTTAAGCTTAAGCCACTGGGTTGAGATCCAACTCTCTCACCTTCCAACTGAATTTGAAATTCAACCATATTATGGTCGTTCATAGATTAGTATTGGACAGAAGGTGACAATTCAGCACATAGTGTCTATGCTGGTTCTTTCGAAGAGCTATCCAGTTAGTCCCACTCCCCCGCTCTTTCCCTATATCGTTGCATTTTATTCTCCTTCCAGTGTTTATGCAATTTCCTTTTGAAGGCTACTAATGAATCTGTGTTTACCACCCTATCAGACCGTACACGCCAAATCCTAACCATTGGTTATATAGAGAAGTTCGTCCGCATATCGCGTCTGGGTCTTTTTCAATCACCTTACATCTGAAACAGTTTCTATTTATTTACTCTATCTAAAATCCTTGATGATTTTAAACACATCGATCAAATCTCCTCTGAGACTTCTCTCCTCTAAGGAGAACAATACCATCTTCTTCAGTCTCTCCGCAATAACTGAAGTCCCTCATCCCTGTTACCAATCTTTTAAACATGTCCTTGTCCTTCTCTCCTCCAAGGAGAACAATCCCATCTTCTCCAGTCTCTCCACATTCACTGAATTCCCATTGACTGGTCATCACCATCGGCAGAGGCAGTTCCTGGAAATCGAGGAAGACTTGGTTCCATTCTAAAAGTGAGTTCTTCTGTGATCAAACAGTCAACTACATGAATTACAGTCTCGGTCACAGGTGGGACAGATAGTCATTGAAGGATTGGCTGGGTGGGACTGGTTTGCCGCACGCTCCTTCCGCTGCCTGGTGTTAATTTACTAAATATTCACTTAACCTTCTCTGCTCTAAGTAGAACAGCCCCAGCTTCTCCAGTCTGTCCACATAATTTTAATTCCCCATCCCTGATACGTTTCCAGTAAATCTCTTCTGCACTCTCCTGAAAGTCTTCACGTCCTTCCTAAAGTATGGTGCACATAATTGGACACAATACTCCAGATGGGGCCAAAGTAGTGTTTCTAGTCATTCATCCCTGGTACCAATCTGGTAAATCTCCCCTCACCCTTCGCTGCTGTGAGGAGAACAGACCCAGCTGCTCCAAGTCTGTCCACGGAGCGGGAGCTTACGTCCCTCCGTCCTGTACACACAATGGCAGCGAGCTTCAGCCGGGCACTGGCCCATCCTCAACAGCGAGAAGGGGGAGGGAAAAGAGCAGCTGAAAGTCGACGGTGTCTTAAAACAATGTTCTAAATTGTTACCCTTATTTGTTTTATTTAAAAATTGGGAAATATCCTGACTGCTCCAAATAGAACTTCTACCCAGTGCCAGTTCGCCAGCCAACTCCATCTCCGCAAAGGTCACCATTTTATTTCTGTAAGTTTTTTGTAGAGTGGGGTGTTAAAGATATATATTTACCTGCGCTCTCTCTCTTATTTGTTCATATATATGAAAGTCCTGTGAAGGAATTGGGGGCAGAAAATTCCAGCTCAGTAATCCTCAGCGATGGAAGCAGAAACACTGCAAAGGGGAAAATAAGAATCGATTGGGCTGATGGAGGTTTGGAGGGAGGGAGGTGCGGAGGAATGGATGGAGCGATGGAAGCGTGGTGCAGGAATGTAGCAATTGATGGAGTGAGGGATGGATATATGGAGGGCAAGAGGGATGAAGGGAGGGAAGGAAGGAGAGACGGGAGGGAGTCATGTATTTCTCCCAATTTTTCCCGAGCAAAACTCCTCATGATTTTGAATACCTTTCTTAAGTCCGTCATAACCTCTCGGCTCTAAGGAGAACAGTCCCAGATTCCAGCTGCTCTGATGGTGCAGCTCACACAGAGTAAAACTCAAGTTCCGTGAGTCCTGCTTCCTTGGGCACTACCAAATGTTCCTTGCGCAATCACTGACACTTTTATATGGACTCCGTAGAAATCCCAGGATGGGAATAACATCCCAGGCAAGATAAGAGAACTCACCCCTGATAATTAACGGATTGGTGTAAGACCGGGATCAGGACCTGAACTTCAGACAAGATGAGCTGAATGGCAACTTTTTACAATACAAGCTGTGATATGTTCAAGCCTCAGCTCAGTGCGATCACTCTCGCCTCTGTCTCAGAAGGTCACAGATACTAAATCCCATCCCAGAGACCTGAGCACATCATCTATACCAACACGCCCGATGCCAGTACTGAAGGAGTGCTGCACGGTCAGAGGTGCCGTCGTTCAGAGCAGACATTAAACTGAGGCCCCATCTTCCTGCTCAGGTGGATTTAAAGGACTCATGGCACTATTTTAAAGAGCAGAGGAGTTCTCCAGGGTTTCCAGCTCAAAAAGTTATCACTCAACCAACATCTGAGAAATAGATTATCTGATCATTATTGCATTGCTGTTTGTGGCCTCTTGCTATGCACAAATTAGCTGTCACATATCCTACATTACCACGGTGACGAGACCTCCAAAGTAATTCAGTGGCTGAAAAACACTTTGGGACATCATGAGGTCAGGAAAGGCGTCATATAAATGAAAGGTGTTTCTAAATGTCAACATTTGAAAGTAAAAGTTGCGATATGTGAAAAGCTCACACATCAATATACAGTAGGACATCCTCTGGTCACTGTTTTAACTTGTTTAGTTTCAGAGGGTTAACTCTTCCACTAAATGGAGTTCCAGTGGATTAGCTGCCTCTTCAGAGATGTTCCACTGAGTTCTGCAGCAGAACTTTCGGAACTGAATTATTCATTTTAATATTTATTCCCTTTGATATAAATCACATCTATTCTAATTGAACATAACTGAAGCCAAAGTCACTGTTCGTGGTATTTCTATATCTTTACACCAACTGTCAATATTCTTAAAATAAGCAGTTGTTGTGAGTTGAGACTTATCAATAATTGACTCTGTTGATCTCATTTTACTGCCATGAACACTTCATGCGAACCAGTGAGGTGCTTGCACAGAAATGGAAGTCCCAGATTAGAGTATTGAGTGACCGAAACACAATAAATGTTTCCCCACCAACATAGTACAGAAATAAACAGAAAAAGAAATGCAAATGTCTCAACAGATTCCAGCAACAATTGTTTTTTGGTACATTTCTCTAAATTATAAGAGAATAAAGTAAAGACGATCCCCACGGTTAGAATGGGGAAAGATTCTAGTCACCGTATATAGTGACATCACAAATGTGTCATTGGGGATTTCCTGTAGCCTCTCCCTCTCCTATTTCCACTTTCCGTCTTGTCTCTCAAAAATGGATTATTGACATTCCCCCACAACCAGATGTCAACATCTAACAAAAGCTTGCCTTGAGCCCTAACGGTATGCCTTCAACCAAATTGATTGGAGTGCACAGAGGAAGCTTTAATCCAAAATGGTTCCTGTGAATTAAATGATCTGGGAGTGCTTGATGGGACAATGTCGAGGGAGCTTTTCTGTGTACCTAACCCGTGCTATTCCTGACCTAGGAGGCTTTTATGGATCAGCGTAAATGTAGCATTACTCTGCACATAAACCATGCTGCACCTGCACTCGGTTTTTTTGATGGGGCTGTGTAGAGGGAGCTTTCATTTCTGTCTGACACATTCTGTACCTGCCCCGGGAGTTACAGGGTTTAGTGCAGTAATAACTGAGGCAGGGTCTAGTTTAATATCAGCAGAATCATATTCTAGTGCATTGATAACGGTGACAGTCTGGTATAAACAGAGACATGGTCTAGTTTATTGATATGAAAGAATGGGATGAGTGTAATATAAACCGTGTCCTTGTCTAGTTTAATAGAAACAGAGACAAGGCCTTGTGTAATAGGAACAAAGGCATGGCATATTTCAGTAATATCTCAGACAGGGCCTCGAACAACATTAGCAGTTCTAGTGCAGTAATAACTGAGGTAGTGCCCAGTGCAGTAATTACTGATACAGTGACATTGTTTTATTTGTTCCTGGCATGTGAGTGTTGCTTATACTGACTTGGCCAACATTCAATGTCTATCCCTAATTGGCCTTGAGAAGCAGGAGGTGAGCTGCCGCTTTGAACCGCTGCATAACGTGTAGTCCCTGGATTCCCACAGTGTTAGGGAGGGGGTTCCATGAATTTGACCCAGCGACTATGAAAGAACGGTAATACATTTCCAAGTCAGGATGGTGTGTGATTTAGAGGGGTCCCTGGAGATGATGGTGTTCCCATGAGCATGCTGCCCTTGTCTTTCTCGGTGGAAGAGGTCGGAGGTTTGGAAAGTGCTGCCGATGATTTCTTGGCGAGTTGCTGCAATGCATCTTGTGGATAGTAATCACTCCAGACATGGTGCGCTGGTGATGGATGGAGTGAATACTTAACCTATTGGATGGGGTAATATAAACTTCAGCAGTGTCTAGTTTAGTAATACCTGTGACAGGCTCTAGTGTATTATAGAATCATTGAATGGTTACAGCACAGAATAAAGACATTTTCCCCATTTTGCCCTTGCGTTTGCAAGAGTATTTCAGCTATTCTACTCCGCCGCCCTTTCCCGTAGCCCGGTGAATCGTCCTCCTTCAGATACTTATCCAATTGCCTTTGGAATGCCATGATTGAATCTGATCCCCACAACCATTCAGGCCGTGCATTCCAGATCCTAACCACTCACTGCATAAAACGTTTTCCTCATATCGCCTTTGGTGTTTCTGCCCAGCTCCTTAAAGCTGTGTCCTCTGTTCTCGACCCTTCCACAGTTCCTCTCCAGCTACTCTGTCGGGACCCCTCATGCTTCTGAACACCTCTATCAAATGTCATTTCAACTTTCTCTGCTTTAAGCAGAACAATCCCAGCTTCTCCAGACTATCCACGCAACTGAATAACCTTATCCCTGGAACCACACTTCTAAATCTGTTCTGAACATCCTCTGAGGCCTTCACATCCTTCCTAAAGTGCGGTGCCCAGAATTGGACACAATACTCCAGTTGACGCTGAACCAATGTTTTATATACATTCATCATAATTTCCATTCTATTGTACTCGATGGCTCTATTTATGAAGCCCAGGATCCCATTATGCTTCCAAGACCATTTTCTTGGCCGGCCCTGCCACCTTCAATGATTTGTGCGCATATATTCCCAGGTCACAGTGTTCATGCAACCCCTTTAGAATTGTACCCTTTAGTTAATATTGCCTCTCCTCGTTCTTCCTATCAAAATGTATCACGACACACCTTTCTCCGTTTCATTTACCACGTGTCCTCCCATTCCACCAGCAGGTCTGTATCCTCTTGAAGGCATCACTTTCGCCCTCACTTTTCACTATACTGCCAAGCTCTGTGTCTTTTGAAAATTATGAAAATATGCCCTGTGCATCTAAGTCATGAATATAAATCAAGAATAGCAGTGTTCCTCGTACCAACACTGCAGAACACTAATGTATACCTTCCTCCAGTCCAAAAAAACAACCGTTCACCACGACTCTCTGTTTGCTGTAACGCAGTCAATTTCATATCCATGCTGCCACTAGCCCTTGTATTCTATGTGCTTCAACTTTGCTGGCAAGAATATTGTCATGTCACTTCATCAAATGCATTTTGGAAGTCCACCACATCAACAATATAAACGGAGACTGGGTCTAGTGCAGTAAAAACTGCGACGGGGTCTGGTGTAATGAGAAAAACAATTAGTCAGATAATTACAGATTTATTAACCTCATGCCAGGGACAGGTGCAGTTTTATTGTTACCTTCATTGCACCAATAATCACACACTCCAGGTGTATATTAAGGGATTCTGCTTGATGGTGAGGTGATCACTGGACAATAAAGCCCAGAGACTGCTGGGGGGCTGCTCATTATCCTCGGTGTGATTTAATCCCCTTTCCCACTGAATACTGCGGCCAGACATTGTCACCTTTGTAACGGAATGGTCCGCGTAACATCACGTTCGAAACAAGATCACACAAGACAATGTGTTTTCAATAACTGTGAAAGGGATTAATCGATCTGCAATTAGCTGTTGAATAAAATAAAATGCTGAAGAATAATGGTTGAAGCAAATAATTTATCTTTGTGGAATGCACTTGCACACATAATTAATGATGTGGTTTGTACACACATATATACACTCACACACGCACACTCACTCACTCACACACACACATGCACACACACCGACACACATACACATACACACTTACACACACACATATACGCACACGTACACACAAACACACACACACAAACATATTGCAAGCACTTTGTATTTGCTCATTTCAGTTCGTGTTAATCAGATGAGATTCATTTTTGCCGGTGGACATTCGGACCCTGCGGCTGCCCATCTGGCTGTGCTGTGAGGTCACGGTTCCAGGCTCTGTCTGACACAATCAGTGGGTCATGTGAAAGCGGAATACAAAATACAGCAGGGAAAACAATCGTCAACATTAAAGAATTCGGAGAAGTTGGCTCAGGACAACACAAGTGTGAATTAGTAACGTTTAACACACAGAGTCCCACTAAGTTGTGCAAAGTGCAGTGAATTGCTTCCCTTCAGTCCTGTCCCTCAATCCCAGTCCATCTCTGGGAGATTGTTGCAAGATTCACCCTATCCTCTCAACACAACTATTGCCCACACATCACCAGATCAATTATATATTGGACACAACTCTTGATGGCGATGAACAAAACTAAACATGTTCCAACCAAAAATGTATTGCATCCTCCCACCCACAAATATATATACTTTATTTATATTAATATAAATCGACCGTCTATATATCTTCTGTCTACCGAACAGATGCATGGTCAAGTGCAGGAATAACTGAGACAGGGTATGTTTTACAATAAATGGAGTTATATTCTCTGGAGTGGGAATTTATCCCAAAACTACCTGAGATCGAGGCGAAAGTGAGACACAATAAGCCACGGTTGACACAACAGACATTGTCTTGTGAAGCGCAATGGATACATGGCCCAGTGCAACATAAAGGAAGACAGGGTCTAGTGTAATATATACAGAGACAGGGCCGAGTTTAATATAAATAGAGACAGGGTCTAGTGTAATATAAAGAGAGACAGGGCCTAGTGTAATGTAAATAGGGACAGTGTATCGTGTAATTTAAACAGGGACAGGGTCGAGTGCAATTAAAACAAGGACAGGGTCCAGTGTAATATAAGCAGAGACAGGGCCTAGTGTAATATAAACACAGAAAGTGCCGAGTGTAATATAAACAGAGACAGGGTCTAGTGCAATGTAAACAGCGACAGGGTTTAGTGTAATATAAGCAGAGACATGCTCGAGTGTAACATAAACGGAGACAGGGCTTAATGTAATATAAACAGAGACCGTGTCTCGTGTAATATAAATATAAGAACATAAGAAATAGGAGGAGAAATCGGCCACCTGAGATCTCGCGCCTGCTGCGCCATTTAATAAGATCATGGCTGATCTGATCATGGATTCAACTCCACTTCCCTGCCCCTTCCCCATATCCTTTTATTCCCTTTTCACTCAAATATCTGTCTTTCTCCGCCTTAACTATATTCATTGACTCAGCCTCCACTGTTTTCTCGGAAGAGAATTCCATATATTTACAACTCACTGAACGAATAAATTCCTTCTCATCTTAGTTTTGAATGAGCGGCCCCTGATTCTGAGACTATGTCCCCTAGTTTTATTTTCCCCTATGAGTGGAAATATCCTCTCTGCAGCCACCTTGTCGAGCCCCCTCATTATCTTATTATTTCAATAAGCTCATCTCGCATTCTTCTGAACTCCCATGTCTATCGGCCCAGCCTTCTCAAACTATCTTTATAAATCAATCGCCTCATCTCCACATTCAACTTAGTGAACCTTCTCTGAACAGCCTCCAATGCTAGTATATCTTTCCTTAAATATGGAGAACAAAACTGTACGCAGTACTCGAGGGATGGCCTCACCAATACCCTGTACTGTTTTGCCCAGTCACTTAACCTGTCGATATCCTATGGTAGATTGTTTGTGTCCACCTCACAATTTGCTTTCCCACCCATCTTTGTATCATCAGAAAACACGGCTACATTACACTCGGTTCCTTCATCGAAGTCATTACTATAGATTGTGAATACTTGACGACCCAGTACCGAACACTGCGGCACCCCACCAGTCAATATTTGCCAACTGGAAAATGACCCATTTATCACTACTCTCCGATTTGTTAGTTTGCCAATCCTCTCGTGGATAGAGAACAGGTTGGCAGAAAGGAAGCAGAGAGTCGGGATAAACTGGTCCTTTTCCAGAATGGCAGGCAGTGACTAGTGGAGTGCCGCAGGGCTCAGTGCTGGGACCCCAGCTCTTTCCAATGTATATCAATGATTTAGATGAAGGAATTTCGAGTAATATCTCCACGTTTGCAGATGACACTAAACTGGGTGGCAGTGTGAGCTGTGAGCGGGATGCTAAGAGGCTGCAGGGTGACTTAGACAGGTTAGGTGAGTGGGCAAATGCATGGCAGATGCAGTATAATGCGGATCAATGTGAGGTTATCCGCTCTGGGGGCAAAAACGCGAAGACAGAATATTATCTGAATGGCGACAGATTAGGAAAAGAAAAGGTGCAACGAGACCTGGGTATCATGATTCATCAGTCATTGAAAGTTGGCATGCAGGTACAGCAGGCGGTGAAGAAGGCAAATGGTATGTTGGCCTTCATAGCTAAGTGATTTAAGTATAGGAGCAGGGAGGTCTTACTGCAGTTGTACAGGGCCTTGGTTAGGCCTCACCTGGAATATTGTGTTCAGTTTTGGTCTCCTACTCTGAGGAAGGAGGTTCTTGCTGTTGAGGGACTGCAGCGAAGGTTTAGCAGACTGATTCCCGGGATGGCTGAACTGATATATGAGAGGACACTGGATCAACTGGGCCTTTATACATTGGAGTTTAAAAGGATGAGAGGGGATCTCATAGAAACATAGAAACATAGAAAATAGGTGCAGGCGTAGGCCATTCGGCCCTTCTAGCCTGCACCGCCATTCAATGAGTTCATGTCTGAACATGTAACTTCAGTACCCCAAGGTTATGTTGGGTCGGGACAGGTTAGATGCTGGTAGAATGTTCCCGATGTTGGGCATGTCCAGAACCAGGGGACATAGTCTTAGGATAAGGAGTAGGCTATTTACGGCTGAGATGAGGAGAAACGTCTTCACTCAGAGAGTTGTTACCCTGTGGAATTCCCTGCCGCAGAGAGTTGTTGATGCTAGTTAATTGGATATATTCAATAGGGAGTTAGAAATGGCCCTTACGTCAAAGGGGATCAAGGGGTATGGAGAGAAAGTTGGAAAGGGGTACCGAGGGAATGATCAGCCATAATCCTATTGAATGGTGGTGTCGGCTCGAAGGACCGAATGACCTACTCCTGCACCTATTTTCTATGTTTCTATATTCCTATGCTTCTATTCCAGGAAATGTTGGTAAATTACAACCAATGCATCCACTATCTCTGCAACCACTTCTTAAGACCCTCCGATGTAAGCCATCGGGACAGGGGACTTGTCCGCCTTTCGTCCCATTATTATACTGAGTACTACTTCGTTACTGACAGTGATTGTAATAAGTTCCTCCCTCTATATAGCTCCTTGATTATCCACTATTGGGATGTTTTCAGTGTCTTCTACGGTGAGGATTGATACTAATATTTGTTTAACTTCTCTGCCATTTCCCTGTTCTCCATTATTATTTCCCCAGTCTCATCCTCCAGGGTACCAACATTTACTTTGCCATTCTTTTCCTTTTTATGGAGCTGTAGAAATTCTTACTATCTGTTTTTAATATTTCGTGCTAGTTTACTTTCATAATCAATCTTTCCTCTCTTCATCATCTGTTTAGTTGTTCTTTGCTGGCTTTTAAAAGTTTCCCAATCCTCTGGCCTCCCACTAGTCTTGGGAAGATTGTACGCATTTGTTTTCAATTTGATACCATCCCTTATTTCCTCAGTTAGCCATGGATGGTTATAGCTTTTCTTATCGTCTTGCCTCCTCATCGCAATATATTTTTAATGAGATTTATGAAATATCTACTTAAATGTCTGCCACTGCTCATCAACCGTCCCTTCTTTTATCTATATTCCCAGTCGACTTTAGCCAACTCTGCCTTCATACTTTTACAGCCCCCTGTATTTAAGCTTCAGCCACTAGTTTGGGGACGAATTCTCTCACCCGCCAACTGAATTTGAAATTCATCCATGTTACGGTCATTCATAGATTCGTGCAGCACAGAAGGTGACATTTCAGCCCAAAGGGACTAAGCCAGCAGATTCGAAGATCAATCCAGTTAGTCCCACTCCCCCGAATTTTAGCGATATCCCTGCATTTTGGTCTCCTTCAGGTTTTATACAATTTCCTTTGGAAGGCTACTCTTGAATCTATATCTAGCAGCCAATCAGGCTGTACTCTTCAAATCCTAACCAGTGGTTGCATAGAGAAGTTCGTCCACACATCACCGCTGGTTCTTTTGTCAATCACCTTACATCTGAAACAGTTTCTATTTAATTACTCTATCTAAACCCTTGATGATTTTAAACACTTCTATCAAATCTCCTCTTGGTCTTCTCTCTTCTGAGGAAGAGAATCCTAACTTCTCCAGTCTCTCCATAATAACTGCAGTCCCTCATTTTTGGTACTATTCATTTAAACATGTCCATAACCTTCTATCCTCCAAGTAGAACAATCCAATCTTCTCCAGTCTCTCCACATTAAGTGAAGTCCCTCATGCTTGTTCATCATCATAGGCATAGCTAGTCGCTGGAAATCGAAGAAGACGTGCTTCTACTCGAAAAGTGAGTTCATAGGTGACTGAACAATCCAATACAGGAATTACTGTCCATGTCACAGGTGGGAAAGAGAGTCGTTGAAGGAAAGGCTGGGTGCGACTTATTTGATGCATGTTCCTTCCGCTTCCCGGTATTAATCTACTAAATCTCCTCTTAACCTTCTCTGCTCTGAGGAGAACAGCCACAGCTTCTCCAGTCACTCCACATAATTTCAATGTCACATCCCTGTCGCATTTGCAGTAAATCTCTTCTTCAGCCTTTCGTAAGTTTTAATATAAGTGTAGTGCCCAGATTTTGACACAATACTCCAGCTGGGGCCGAACTAGTGTTTCTAGTCATTCATCCCTGGTACCAATCTGGTAAATCTCCCCTCACCCTTATCTGCTGTAAGGAGAACAGCCCCAGCTTCTTCAAGTCTGTCCGCATAGCGAGAGCATGAGTCTTACCGTCCAGTACATACAATGGCCGCGAGCTCCAGCTGGGCACTGGCCCGTCCTCAACAGCGAGAAGGGGGAGGAAAAAAGAGCATCTGAATGTCGACGATGTCTTAAAACAAGTTTTTAAACTAGTCCCCTTATTTGTTTTATTTTAAAAATGAAAAATACCCTGGGTGCTCCAACTAGAATTTCCACCCACTGCCAGTTCCCCAGCCAACTCCCTCTCAGCAATGATCACAATTTTATTTCTGTCAGTTTTTTTATATATTTATCCTCGCTCTCTCTCTCTTATTTGTTAATATATATGCAATTCCGGTGAAGGAATTGGATTCTGAAAAATCCAGCTGCGGAATCCTCAACGATGATAGGAAAAAATAAGAACCAGTTGGGCTGAGGGAGGGAGGAGTAGAGCAAGGGAGGGGTGGAGTGATGGAGGGGTGGAGGACTGGACGGAGAGAGCGAGGGATGGTGCAGGGGGAAGCGATTGATGGAGGGTGAGATGGATGTATGGAGGTCAGCAGGATTGGAGGGAGGAATGAAGGGAGGGAGGGAAGGAAAGACGGGTGGAGGCACGTAGAGATGGTGGGAGATGGCGATGAATTTTCTCCCAATTTACCCGATCAAATCTCCTCATGATTTTGAACATCTCGATTCAGTGGCCCATAACCTGCTGGGCTCTAAGGAGAACAGTCTTAGCTTGCAGCTGATCTGATGGTGCAGCTCACACAGTGTAAAACTCAAGTCCCGTGAGTCCTGCTGCCTGAGACACTTCCAGAGGTTCCTTGTGGAATCGCTGACACTTTTATATGGGCGTGGTGGAAATCCCAGCGTGGGAATGAAATCTCATGCAAGAGAAGAGAACTCGCCCCTGATAATTTAACAGATCGGTGTAAGACTGGGCTCGGGCCCTGAACTTCAGACACGATGAGCTGAATGGCGACATTTTAAAATACAAGTTGTGATATGTTCAAGCATCGGCTCAGTGGGATCGCTCTATTCTCTGACACAGGTCACAGATACTAAACCCCACTCCAGAGAACTGAGCCCATAATCTGTGCCGACACAACCGAAGCCAGTACTGAGGGAGTGCTGCACGGTCAGAGGTGCTGTCTTTTGGGGCAGACGTTAAACTGAGGTCCCATCTTCCCACTCAGTTGGATTTGAAGGACTCATGGCAGAGGAGTTCTCCAGGGAATCCAGGTCAAATATTTATCCCTCAAACAACATCTGAAAAACAAAATATCTGATCATTACTTCATTGCTGTTTGTGGGATCGTGCTGTGTGCAATTTGGCTGTCACATTTCCTACATTACATCAGTGATCACACTTCCAAAGTAATTAATTGGCTGTAAAGCACTTTGGGACATCATTAGATCATAAATACAAGATGTTTCTAAATGTCAACATTTGAAAATACAAGTTGCGATATGTGAAAAGCTCACACATCAGTCAATTGTAAGACACTCCTCTGGTCACTGGTTTAACTTGTTTAGTTTCAGTGGGTTAAATCTTCCACTCAAGGGACATCCAGTGGAATAGCAGCCTGTTCGACAGCAGAACTTTCAGAACTGAATTTTTAATTTTAATATTTGTTCCCTTTGATATAAATCACATCTGTTCCAATTGAATAAAAGTCATGCCAAAGTCACTGTTCAAGATATTTCCATTAATGTTGTTCCAACTGTCAATATTCTTAAAATAAATATTGTTGTGAGTTGAAACGAATCAATAAGTGCCTGTGTTGATCTGATTTTGCTGTCATGAACACTTCATGGAATCCAGTGTGTCGTTTATGTAAATAAACACAGAAATAGAACACACAGATTAGAGTATTGAGCGACAGAAACACAATAAATGTTTCCCCACCAACACAGCAGAGAAATAAACAGAGAAAGAAATGCAGATTCCAGCAACAATTGTTTTTTGTTATATTTCTCTAAATTATAGGAGAATAAAGTAAAGATGATAACCACGGTCAGAATGGCATAAGATTCTAGTCACCGTATATAGTGTCATCACAAATGTGTCAGTGGGGAGTTCCTGTATCCTCTCCCTCTCCTATTTCCACTTTCATTCTTGTCTCTCAAGAATGGATAATTGTCATTCCCCCCCCAACTAGATGTTAACATCTAACAAATGTTTTCTTTGAGCCCTAATGATATGTCTCGAACCAAATTGATTGGAGTACGCAGAGGGAGCTTTAATCCAAAATATGACCTGTGCATTAAATGATCTGGCAGTGTTTGATGTGACAATGTAGTGGTAGCTTTTCAATGAATCTAACCCACGCTGTACCTCCCTTGGGGTGTTTGATGGGGCAGTGGAGAGGGAGATTTACTCTGAATCTGACACATGCTGTACCTGCCCCGGGAGTTGCAGGGTTTAATGCAGTAACAACTGAAGCAGGGTCTAGCTTAATATAAACAGAGACAGGCACTTGTGTAATGGAAACAAAGGCATGGCATATTCCAGTAATATCTGAGACAGGGGCTCCAACAATATTAGTAGTTCTAGTGCAGTAATAACTGTTGCAGGGCCCAGTGCAGTAATTACTGACACAGGGACATTGTTTAATTGGTTCCTGACATGTGGGTGTGGGTCTAGGTTACTTTCCCGAATTGCCCTTGGAAAGCAGGTGGTGAGTTGCCACCTTGAACCGCTGCAGACCGTGTGATAAAGGGACTCCCACACTGTTAGGGAAGGGGTGCCATGAATTTGATCCAGCGACTATGAAGGAATGCTGATAAATTTCCAAGTCAGCATGGTGTGTGATTTAGAGGCGGACATGGAGATGATGGTGTTCCCATGAACCTGCTGCCCTTGTCCTTCTAGGTGGAAGAGGTCGCAGGTTTAGGAGGTGCTGCCGAAGATGTCTTGGCGAGTTGCTGCAATGCATCTTGTATATATTAATCCCCACAGACATGGTGCGCCGGTGGTGGAGGGAGTGAATATTGTACGTGGTGGATGGGGTAATATAAACTGGAGGAGGGTCTAATATAGTAATAACTGAGACAGGCTCTGTTGTATTATCGAATTGTAGAACGATGACAGCACAAAATTAGCCCTTTCTCGTGTAATATAAAGAGAAACAGTGTGTAGTGTAATATAAACAGGGACAGGGTCTGATGTAATATAAACAGAGATATGGTCTGGTGTAACAAAAACAGAGAGAGTGCCTCGTGTAATATAAACAGTGGCAGGGTCGAGTGTAATATAAACAGAGACAGGGCCGAGTATAATATAAACAGAGACAGGGTCAAGTGCAATATAAACTGAGACATGGTCTCGTGTAATATTAAAAGAGACTGGGTCTAGTGTAATAAAAACAGAGACAGGATCTAATTTAATATAAACAGTGACAGGGTCTTGTGCAATATAAACAGTGACAGGGTCTTGTGTAATATAAACAGAGACATGGTCTATTGTAATAACAACAGAGACAGTGACTCGTGTAATACAAACAGAAAGAGGCTCAAGTGTAAGATAAACGGAGACAGTGTCGAGTGTAATATAAACAGAGACAGGGTCTAGTGTAATATAAACTGCGACATGGTCTCGTGTAATATAAACAGTGACAGGGCCCAGTGTAATATAAACAGAGACAGAGTCTAGTGTAATATAAACAGAGACAGGGTCTAGTGTAATATAAACAGAGACAGGGCCACGTGTAATAGACATACAGACAGGGCCTAGTGCAATATAAACAGAGACATCGTCTAGTGTAATATTAAATTAGACAGGATCTAGTGTAATATAAACAGAGACAGGGTCCAGTCTAATATGAACAGAGACAGGGTCTAGTGTAATATACACAGAAATGTTCTCGTTTAATCAAAACAGAAACAGTGCATAGTGTAATATAAACAGAGACAGGCTCAAGTCTTTTATAAATGGAGAAAGGGTCGAGAGTAATATAAACAGAGACAGGGTCTAGTGCAATATAAACAGATACAGTGTCTAGTGTATTATAAAAAGTGACAGAATCCAGTGTAATATAAACAAAGACAGGGTCTAGTGTAATATATACAATGACAGTGTATAGTTTAATAAAAAACTGAGACAGTGTCGAGTTTAACATTTACATAGACAGTGCGTAGTGGAATATAAACAGAGACATGGTCGACTGCAACATAAACAGTGACAGGGCCATGCGTAATCAAAACAGAGACATGGTCTAGTGTAATATAAACAGAGATAGTGTGTATTGTAATATTAACAGGGACAGGGTCTGGTGTAATATAAAGAGGGACAGGGTCTAGTGTAATATAAACAGAGACATGGCCAAGTGCAATATAAACAGAGACATGGTCTCGTATAATATTAAAAGAGATAGGGTCTAGTGTAATATAAAAAGTGACAGGATCCAGTGTAATATAAACAAAGACAGGGTCTAGTGTAATATAAAGTGAGACAGGGTCCAGTGTAATATGAACCGAGACCGGGTCTAGTGTAATATAAACAGAGACATGGTGTAGTGTAATATAAACAGAGACAGGGTCTCTTGTAATTTAAACAGAGAGATGGTCTCGTGTAATAAAAACAGAGACAGTGCCGAGTGTAATATAAACAAAGACAGGGTCGAGTGTAATATAAACAGAGACATGGTCCAGTGTAATATGAACCGAGACCGGGTCTAGTGTAATATGAACCGAGACCGGGTCTAGTGTAATATACACAGAGACAGGGCCTCGTGTAATATACATATAGACAGGGCCTAGTGCAATATAAACAGAGACATCGTCTAGTGTAATATTAAATTATACAGGATCTAGTGTAATATAAACAGAGACAGGGTCTAGTGTAATATAAACAGAGAAATGGCCCAGTCTAATATAAACAGAGACAGGGTCTAGTGTAATATACACAGAAATGTTCTCGTTTAATCAAAACAGAAACAGTGCATAGTGTAATATAAACAGAAACAGGCTCAAGTGTTTTATAAACGGAGAAAGGGTCGAGAGTAATATAAACAGAGACAGGGTCTAGTGCAATATAAACAGATACAGTGTCTAGTGTAATATAAAAAGTGACAGGATCCAGTGTAATATAAACAAAGACAGGGTCGAGTGTAATATATACAGTGACAGTGCGTAGTTTAATAAAAACTGAGACAGTGCCGAGTTTAACATTTACATAGACAGTGCGTAGTGGAATATAAACAGAGACATGGTCGACTGCATCATAAACAGTGACAGGGCCTTGTGTATTATAAACAGAGACATGGTCTAGTGTAATATAAACAGAGACATGGCCTCGTGCAATATAAACAGAGACATCGTCTAGTGTAATGTTAAATTAGACAGGATCTAGTGTAATAAAAACAGAGACAGGGTCTAGTGTAATATAAACAGAGAAATGGTCCAGTCTAATATAAACAGAGACAGGGTCTAGTGTAATATACACAGAAATGTTCTCGTTTAATCAAAACAGAAACAGTGCATAGTGTAATATAAACAGAGACAGGCTCAAGTGTTTTATAAATGGAGAAAGGGTCGAGAGTAATATAAGCAGAGACAGGGTCTAGTGCAATATATACAGATACAGTGTCTAGTGTAATATAAAAAGTGACAGGATCCAGTGTAATATAAACAAAGACAGGGTCTAGTGTAATATATACAATGACAGTGTATAGTTTAATAAAAAACTGAGACAGTGTCGAATTTAACATTTACATAGACAGTGCGTAGTGGAATATAAACAGAGACATGGTCGACTGCAACATAAACAGTGACAGGGCCTTGCGTAATCAAAACAGAGACATGGTCTAGTGTAATATAAACAGAGACAGTGTGCAGTGTAATATTAACAGGGACAGGGACTGGTGTAATATAAACAGGGACAGGGTCTAGTGTAATATAAACAGAGACATGGCCAAGTGCAATATAAACAGAGACATGGTCTCGTATAATATTAAAAGAGATAGGGTCTAGTGTAATATAAAAAGAGACAGGGTCTAGTGTAATTTAAAAAGTGACAGAATCCAGTGTAATAAAAACAAAGACAGGGTCTAGTGTAATATAAAGTGAGACAGGGTCCAGTGTAATATGAACCGAGACCGGGTCTAGTGTAATATAAACAGAGACATGGTGTAGTGTAATATAAACAGAGACAGGGTCTCTTGTAATATAAACAGAGAGATGGTCTCGTGTAATAAAAACAGAGACAGTGCCTAGTGTAATATAAACAAAGACAGGGTCGAGTGTAATATAAACAGAGACAGGGTCCAGTGTAATATGAACCGAGACCGGGTCTAGTGTAATATGAACCGAGACCGGGTCTAGTGTAATATAAACAGAGACAGGGCCTCGTGTAATATACATATAGACAGGGCCTAGTGCAATATAAACAGAGACATCGTCTAGTGTAATATTAAATTAGACAGGATCTAGTGTAATATAAACAGAGACAGGGTCTAGTGTAATATAAACAGAGAAATGGTCCAGTCTAATATAAACAGAGATAGGGTATAGTGTAATATGCACGGAAATGTTCTCGTTTAATCAAAACAGAAACAGTGCAATATAAACAGAGACAGGCTCAAGTGTTTTATAAACGGAGAAAGGGTCGAGAGTAATTTAAACAGAGACAGGGTCTAGTGCAATATAAACAGATACAGTGTCTAGTGTAATATAAAAAGTGACAGGATCCAGTGTAATATAAACAAAGACAGGGTCGAGTGTAATATATACAGTGACAATGCGTAGTTTAATAAAAACTGAGACAGTGCCGAGTTTAACATTTACATAGACAGTGCGTAGTGGAATATAAACAGAGACATGATCGACTGCAACATAAACAGTGACAGGGCCTTGTGTATTATAAACAGAGACATGGTCTAGTGTAATATAAACAGAGACAGTGTGTAGTGTAATTTTAACAGGGACAGGGTCTGGTGTAATATAAACAGAGACAGGGTCTAGTGTAATATAAACAGAGACATGGCCTAGTGCAATATAAACAGAGTCATGGTCTCGTGTAATATTAAAAGACATAGGGTCTAGTGTAACACAAAAATAGACAGGGTCTAGTGTAATATAAAAAGTGACAGAATCCAGTGTAATATAAACAAAAACAGGGTCTCGTGTAATATAAACAGCGACAGGGTCCAGTGTAATATGAACCGAGACCGGGTCTACTGTAATATAAACAGAGACATGGTGTAGTGTAATATAAACAGAGACAGGGTCTCGTGTTATATAAACAGAGAGATGGTCTTGTGTAATAAAAACAGAGACAGTGTCTAGTGTAATATAAACAAAGACAGGGTCCAGTGTAATATGAACCGAGACCGGGTCCAGTGTAATATGAACCGAGACCGGGTCTAGTGTAATATAAACAGAGACAGGGCCTCGTGTAATATACATATAGACAGGGCCTAGTGCAATATAAACAGAGACATCGTCTAGTGTAATATTAAATGAGACAGGAAATAGTGTATTATAAACAGAGACAGGGTCTAGTGTAATATAAACTGTGACACGGTCAAGTTTAATATAAACAGAGAAATGGACCAGTCTAATATAACCAGAGACAGGGTCGAGTGTATTATAAACACAGAGACATGGTCTTGTGTAATCAAAACTGAATCAGTGCCTAGTGTAATATAAACAGACACTGGCTCAAGTGTTTTATAAACGGAGAAAGGGTCGAGTGTAATATAAACAGAGACAGGGTCTAGTGTAATATCAACAGAGACAGGGCCTAGTGTAATATAAATAGAGACAGGGTCCAGTGTAATATCAATGGAGACAGGGTCTAGTGTAATGTAAATCGAGACAGAGCCTAGTCTAATATGCATAGAGACAGAACCGAGTGCAATATAAACAGAGACAACGTCTAGTGTAATATTAAATGAGACAGGATCTAGTGTAATATAAACAGCGACAGGGTCCAGTCTAATATAAACAGAGACAGGGTCTAGTGTAATGTAAATCGAGACAGGGCCTAGTGTAATATAAACAGAGACAGGGCTGAGTACAATATAAACAGATACATGGTCTCGTGTAATATTAAAAGAGACAATGTCTAGTGTAATAGAAACAGTGACAGGGTCTAGTGTAATATAAACAGTGACAGGGTCCAGTGTAATATAATCAGAGACAGGGCCTTGTGTAATATAAACAGAGACAGTGTCTAGTGTAATATAAACAGGAACAGGGTCTAGTGTAATATAAACAGAGACGGGGTCTAGTGTAATATAAACAGAGGCATGGGTCTAGTGTAATATAAACAGAGACAGTGTCCAGTGTAATATAAACAGAAACAGGGCCTCTTGTAATATAAACAGAGACACGGTCTAGTGTAATATAAAGAGAGAAAGGGTCCAGTCTAATATAAACAGAGACATGGTCTAGTGTAATGTTAAATGAGACAGGTTCGAGTGTAATATAAACAGAGACAGGGTCTAGTGTGATATAAACTTTGACAGTGCCTAGTGTAATATAATGATAACAACAGAAGAAATAGGATTGGGCGGAGGCCACCTGGCCTCCTTGAGCCTGCTCCATCTTTTAATAAGATCATCGCTGATCTGATCATGGACTCAGCTCAACTTCTCTGATCACTCCCCATCACCATTTATTCCCTCATCGCTCAAAGATCTCTCAAGAAAAATATTTTCCGTTGAGGAGGAAAGGGTGTAAGAGAAAGGATATCAATCCATGGCTAACTAAGGAAATAAAGGACAGTATTCAATTAAAAACAAGCGCTAACTGGCCAAAACTAATGGGAGGACAGAAGATTTGAAAGCGTTAAAAAGCCATCGAAGCATGACGAAAAAAATGAATTAGAAAGGGAAGATGGAGTATGAAAGTAAACTGGCACGAAATATAAAAACATATCGCAAGATTTTCTGTAGGTATATAAAAAGTAAAAAAGTGGTTGGAGTAAATGTTGGTCCCTTCGAGGACGAGACTATGGAATTAGTAATTGGGAACATGGAGATGGCAGAACGCTGAACAAATATATTGTATCAGTGTTTAGGGTAGAGACACTAAAGATATTCCAACAGTGGAACGTCAATGGGCTGTAAGTGGGCGAGGAACTTAACACAATCACAACCATTAAGGAGGCGGTGCTCAGTAAGATAATGGACTAAAGGCAGATAAATTCCCTGGACTTGATGGCTTGCATCCTAGCGTCTTATGACAAGTTGCGACAGGGATAGTGGATGCATTGGTTGTAATTTACCAAAATTCCCCGGATTCTGGAGAGGCCCCAGCAGAGTGGAATACTGCAAATGCAAAGCCCCAATTTTAAAAAGGAGGCAGATAAATAGACCAGTTAGTCTAACATCTATGGTTGGGGAAATGTTGGAGTTCATTATTAAAGAAGCAGTAGCAGAACATTTGGAAAAGCAAAATTCGGTCAGGCAGAGTCAGCATGGATTTATGAAGGGCAGTATTGTTTCACAAATTTGCGAGAGTTCTTTGAGGATGTAATGAAAGAGTGGACAAAGGGGAACAAATTGATGTGGTGTAGTTGGACTTCCAGAAGGCATTTGACAAGGTTCTACATTAAGCTTTACTGCACAAGATAAAAGTTCACGGGGTTGGGAGAAATATGTTAGCATGGATAGAGGTTTGGCTTAAGAACAGAAAGCAGAGAGTAGGGATACATAGTTCATTCTCGGGGTGACAATCAGTAACAAGTGGGGTGTCGCAGGAATCAGTGCTAGGTCCCCAAATATTTACAATCAATATTAACGACTTGGAGAAAGGGACTGAGTGTAACATAGCCAAGTTTGTCGACGATACAAAGATGGGAGGAAAAGCAATGTGTGAGGACAACACATAAAATCTGCAAAAGGACATAGACAGGCTGCGTGATTAGGCAAAAATTTGTCAGAGGAGTATAATGTTGTAAAATATGAGGTTATGCACTCTGACAGAAAAAAAATCAAAGAGCAAGTTATTATTTAAATGGAGAAAGATTGCAAATTACTGCAGTACAGCAGGACCTGGGGGTACTTGTGCATGAAAAACAATAGGTTAGTATGCAGGTACAGCAAGTGATCAATAAGTCCAATCGAATCTTGGCCTTTATTGCAAAGGGGATGGAGCATAAAAGCAGGGAGGTCTTGCTACAGTTGCCCAGGATATAAGTGAGGCCACACGTGGAATACTCCGTGCAGTTTTGGTTCCCATATTTACGAAATTATATACTTGCTTTGGAGGCAGTTCAGAGAAGGTTCACAAGGATGCTTCCAGAGATGAGGAGGTTGATTATGGGGAAACGTTGAGTAGGTTGGTCCTCTACTCATTGGAACTCAGAAGAATGAGAGGTGATCCTCTCGAAACCTAATAGATTATGAGGGGGCTTGACAAGGTCGATGCAGAGAGGATGTTTCCACCGATAGGGGACACTAGAGCTAGAGAGAATGATCTGAGAATAAGGGGCCACCGATTTAAAACCAAGACGATTACAAAATATTTGTTCAGATTTTCTGCCATTTCCATGTTCTCCATTACTAATTCCCCGGTCTCGTCCTCTAAGGGACCAACATTTAGACTAGCCAATCTTTTCTTTTTTATATTCCTATAGAAACTCTTGCTATCTGTATTTATATTTCATGCTAATTTACATTCATAGTCGATGTTCACTCAGAGAATTGTGAACCTGTGGAATTCCCTACCACATAAAGTTGTTGATGCCAGTCGCTAGATATATTCAAAAGGGAGTTAGATGTGGCCCTTTCGGCCAAATGTATCAAGGCATATGGAGAGAAAGCATTCATGGGGTACTGAAATTGAATGATCAGTCATGTTCATGTGGAATGGTGGTGCAGGCTCGAAGGGCCGAATGGCCTACTCCTGGACCTATTTTACATGTTTCTATGTTTCTATATTTCTGATCATTTTGTTCATCTTTCATTTGTTGCCTTTTAAATGTTTCCCAATCTTCTGTCCTCCCACTAGTTTTGACCCCTTGCTTTTAATTGGAAACCGTCCTTTATTTCTTTATTTAGCCAGGGGTATGAGTAGAAATATCCTCTCTGCCTCCACTTTGTTGTGTCCACTCATTATCTTATAAGTTTCAATCAGATCATCTCTCATTCTTCTGAACTCCAGTATGAATAGGTCCAACCTACTTAACATATCTTCATAACTCAACCCCCTCATCTCCTGAATCAATCTTGTGAACATTCGCTGAACAGCCTCCAATGCAAGTATATCCTTCCATAAATACGGAGAACCAAAGCTTCACGCAGTCCTCTCGGTGTGGCTTCATCAATACGCTGTACACTTTTGCCGACTCACTTAGCCTGTCTGTATCCATTTGTAGATTTTTTTGTGTCCTCCTCACAATTTGCTTTCCCACACATCTTTGTATCATCAGCAAACTTGTCTAACATTATACTTGATCCCTTCACCCAAGCCATTACGATAGATTGTAAATAGTTGTGGACCCAGCACCAATCCCTGTGACACCCCTCGAATCACTGTTTGCCAACCAGAAATGACCTATTTATCCTGATTCTCCGATCTGTTAGTTAGCCAATCCTTTATCCATGCTAAAATATTGCCTCCAACCACAAGGCCTTTTATCTTGTGCAGTAACCTTTTATGTGCCACCTTATCGAATGCCTTCTGGAATCCCAATACACCACATCCTTTGGTTCCCCCTGATCAACCCTGTATGATACATCCTCAAAGAACACCAACAAATTTGTCAAACATAATTTCTCTTTCATGAAACCATGCTGACTCTGCTTGATTGAATCCTGGTTTTCCAGATGCCCCACTACTGCTTCTTTAATAATGGACTCCAGCATTTTACAATGACAGATGTTCGGCTAACTGGTCGATAGTTTCCTGCTTTTTGTGGGCCTACTTTTATAATAGCGGCATTACATTTGTGGAAATGTTGGTTGATAACAACCAATGCATCTATTATCTCTGCAGCCACTTTCTTTAAGACCCTAGGATGTAAGCCATCAGGTCCAGGGGACTTGTCTGCCTTTAGTCCTATTATTTTACAGAGTGCTACTTCGTTAGTGATAGTGCTTATAATAATTCCTCCCTGCCTAAAACCCATTGATTATCCACTATTGGGCTGTTTTTAGTTTCTTCTACCGTGAAGACCAAAACAAAATATTTGTTCAACGTCTCTGCCATTTCCCTGTTTCCGTTATTAATTCCCCAGTCTGATCCTCCAGGTGACCACCATTTACTTTAGGCACTCGTTTCCTTTTTATATACCTGTTGAAACTCGTACTATCCGTTTTTATATTTCGTGCTAGTTTACTTTTATAATCTATCATCTTTCTCTTTATCTTTTGTTCAGTTGTTCTTTCCTGGCTTTCAAAAGTAGCCAATCCTCTCGCCTCCCACTAGTCTTGGCCACATTGTACGCATTTGTTTTCAATTTGATACCATCCATTATCTCCCTATTTAGCTACGAATGTCTATCCCTTCTTTTACAGTATTGCCTTCTAATTGGGATATATTTTTGTTGAGAGACATGAAATAATTACTTAATTGTCTGTCACGGCTCATCAACTGTCCCATACTTTTAACTATTTTCCCAGTCCACTTTGGCCAACTCCGCCCTCATACCTTTGTATTCGTATTTATTAAACCTGAGGACACTGGTTTGACAATGAACTCTCTCTTCTCCAACTGAATTTGAAATTCAACCACGTTATGGTCACTCATAGATCAGTCCGGCACAGAGGGTGGCAATTCAGTCCATAGAGTCTGGGCTGGCTCTTTCGAAGAACAATCGAGTTAGTCCCACTCCCCCACTCTTTCCCTATATCCCTGCATTTTATTCTCATTCAAGTATTTATACAATTTCCTTTTGAAAGACACTATTAAATCTGTATCTAGCACCCTATCAGGCCGTACTCTCCAAATCCTAACCAGTGGTTGCATAGAGAAGTTCGTCCACATATCGCCTCTACTTCTTTTGTTAATCACCTTACATCTGAAACAGTTTCTATTTAGTTACCCGATCTAAACAATTGATGATGTTAAACATTTCTATCAAATCTTCTCTTCGTCTTCTCTCCTCTAAGGAGAACATTAACATCTTCTCCAGTCTCTCCACATTAACTGATGTCCCTCTTTCCTGGTCATCATCATAGGCAAAGGCAGCCCCTGGAAATCGAGGAAGACTTGCGTCCACTCTAAAAGTGAGTTCTTACGTGAGTGAACAATCCAATTTAGGATTTACAGTCTCTGTCGCAGGTGGGGCAGACAGTGGTGAAGGAAAGTGTGGGTCGGACTGATTTGCTGCACGCTCCTTCCGCTGCCTGGTACTAGTCTACTAAATCTCCTCTTAACATTCTCTGCTCTAAGGAGAACAGCCCCAGCTTTTCCAGTCTCTCCACGTAATTTGAATCCCCATTCCTGATGCCTTTCCAGTAAATTGCTGCTGTACCCTCTCGAAGTTCTTCACGTCCTTCTTAAAGTGTGGTGCTCAGAATTTAACACATTATTCCAGCTGTTCCGAATTAGTGTTCCTAGTCATTCATCCCTGGTACCAATCTGGTAAATCTCCCCTCACCCTTCTCTGCTGTAAGGAGAACAGCCCCAGCTTCTCCAAGTCAGTCCACGTAGCGAATATGTGTGTCCTACCGTCCCGTACACACAATGACAGCGAGCTCCAGGCGGGAACTGGCCCGTCCTGAACAGTGAGAAGGGGGAGGGAAAAGGAACAGCTGAAAGTCCACGATATCTTAAAGCAAGTTTTTAAATTGTTACCCTTATTTGTTTTATTTAAAAAAGGAAAATTATCCTGATTGCCCCAACTAGAATTGCTAACCAGTGCCAGTTCCCCAGCCAACTCCCTCTCCGAAAATGTCACCATTTTATTTCTGTCAGTTTTTTTCGGGGTGGGGTTAACTATATATATTTGCCTTCGCTGTCTCTCTTATTTGTAAATAAATGTGAAAGCCCGGTGAAGGATATGGATTCAGAATATTCCAGCTGACTAATCCTGATAGCTGGAAGCAGAGACACTGCAAGGAGAAAGATAAGTATCGGGTGGGCCAAAGGAGGGATAGAGGGTTGGAGGATTCGAGCAAGGAATGGGTGGGGTGATGGAGGGTTGGAGGGATGTAGGTAGGGAGGGAGAGATGGTGCAGGGAGCGAGAGATTGATGGATGGAGGGATTGAGGTATGGAGGGCAGGAGGGGTGGAGGGTGGGAGTGTTGGAGAGACGGGTGGAGGGAGGTAGAGAGGTGGGAGGGAGTGATGGACTATCTCCCAAATTACCCGATCAAATCTCCTCATCATTTTGAACACCTCTAATAAGGGCCCAGAACCTGCTCGGCTCGAAGGAGGACAGTCCCAGCTTCCAGCTGCTCTGATGGTGCAGCTCACACTGTGTTTAACTCAACTTCCGTGAGTCCTGCTGCCTCGGGCACTTCCAGTTGTTCCTTGTGGAATCACTGACACTTTTATATGGACCCAGTGGAGATCCCAGTGTGGAAATGACACGGCAGGCAAGATAAGAGAACTCGCACCTGACAATAAACCGATCGGCGTAAGACCAGGCTCAGGCCCTCAACTTCAGCCACGATGAGCTGAATGACAGCATTTTAAAATACAAGCTGTCATATGTTCAATTCTCGGCTCCGTGGGATCGCTCTTTCCTCTGACTCATAAGGTCACAGATACTAAACACCACTCCAGATACCTGAGCCCATAATCTATGCAAGGTGTTTGTAAATGTCAAAATTTGAAAATACAACTTGCGCTATGTAAAAAGCTCAAACATCAATGCAATTGCAGGACACTCCTCTGGTCACTGTTTTAACTTTTTTAATTTCAGTGGTTAAATCTTCCACTCACTGGAGATCCAGTGGAATAGCAGCCTGTTCAGGGATGTTCCATTGATTTCAGCAGCAGAACTTTCAGAACAGAATCATGAATTTTAATATTTATTCCCTTTGATATAAATCACATCTGTTCTAATTGAACAAAACAGAACCCACCATTACGTTTCGAGATATTTCTATTAATGTTGTTCCAACTGTTAATATTCTTAAAATAACCCCTTGTTGTGACTTGAAACTGATCAATAAGTGACTCTGTTGATCTTATTTTGCTGCCATGAACACTTGATGGGAACCAGTGAGGCGTTTAAGTCAATAAACACAGACATAGACGTCCCAGATTAGAGTATTGTGTGACAGAAACATAGTAAGTGTTTCCCCAGCAACACAGCAGAGAAATAAACAGAGAAAGAAATGCAAATGTCTCAACAGATTCTAGCAACAATTGTTTTTTGGTACATTTCTCTAAATTAAAGGAGAATAATGTAAAGATGATACCCACAGATAGAATGGGTAAAGATGCTTGTCACCGTATATAGTGACATCACAAATGTCAGTGGGGATTTCCTGTATCCTCGCCCTCTCCTATTTCTACTTTAAGAACATAAGAACATAAGAATTCGGAACAGGATTAGGAACAGGGGTAGTCCATCGAGCCCCTCGAGCCTTCTCTGGCATTCAATAAGATCATGGCTGATCTGGCCGTGGACTCAGCTCCACTTACCCGCCCGCTCCCTGTAACGCTTAATTCCCCTATTGGTTAAAAATCTATCTGTCTGTGACTTGAATACATTCAATGAGCTAGCCTCAACTGCATCCTTGGGTAGATAATTCCACAGATTCACAACCTTCTGGGGGAAGACATTTCTTCTCAACTCGGTTTTAAATTGGCTCCTCCGAATTTTGAGGCTGTGCCCCCTAGTTCTAGTCTCACCGACCAGTGGAAACAACATCTCGCCTCTACCTTGTCTATCCCTATCATTATTATAAATGTTTCAATAAGATCACCCCTCATGCTTCTGAACTCCAACGAGTAAAGACCCAGTCTACTTAATCTATCATCATAAGGTAACCCCCTCATCTCCGGAAACAGCTTAGTGAATCGTCTCTGTACCCCCTCCAAAGCCAGTATATCCTTCCTTAAGTAAGGTGACCAAAACTGCATGCAGTACTCCAGGTGCGGCCTTTCCAATACCCTGTAAACTTGCAGCAGGACCTCCCTGCTTTTGTACTCCATCCCTCTCGCAATGAAGGCCAACACTCCTTTCGCCTTCCTGATTACCTGCTGCACCTGCAAACTACATTTTGGGATTCATGCACAAGGACCCCCAGGTTCCTCTGCACCTCAGCATGTTGCAATATGTCCCCATTCAAATAATAATCTCTTTTACTGTTTCTTTTCCCAAGGTGGATGACTTCACACTTTCCAACATTGTATTCCATCTGCCAAACCTGAGCCCATTCGCTTAACCTATCCAAATATCTTTGCAGCCTCTCTGTTTCCTCCACACAACCCGCTTTCCCAGTAATCTTTGTGTCATCTGCAAATTTTGTTGCACTACACTCTGTCCCCTCTTCCAGGTCATCTATATATATTGTTAACAGTTGTGGTCTAAGCTCCGATCCCTGTGGCACACCACTAACCACCGATTTCCAACCCGAAAAGGACCCATTTATCCCGACTCTCTGCTTTTTCTTCGCTAGCCAATTCTCTATCCATGCAAAAATATTTCCTCTGAATCCGCGGACCTCTATCTTCTGCAGTAACCTTTTGTGTGGCACCTTATCGAATGCCTTTTGGAAATCTAAATACACCACATCCATCGGTACACCTCTATCCACCATGCTCATTATATCCTCAAAGAATTCCAGTAAATTAGTTAAACATGATTTCCCCTTCATGAATCCATGCTGCGTCTGCTTGATTGTACTATTCCTATCTACATGTCCCGCGATTTCTTCCTTAATGATAGTTTCAAGCATTTTCCCCGCTACAGATGTTAAACTAACCGGTCGATAGATACCTGCCTTTTGTCTGCCACCTTTTTTAAACAGAGGCTTTCCAATCCGCTGGTACCTCCCCAGAGTCCAGAGAATTTTGGCAGATTATAACGAATGCATCTGCTATAACTTCCGCCATCTCTTTTAATACCCTGGGATGCATTTAATCAGAACCAGGGGAATTGTCTACCTTGAATCCCATTAGCCTGTCCAGCACTACCCCCCTAGTGATAGTGATTGTCTCAAGGTCCTCCCTTCCTACATTCCTGTGACCAGCAATTTGTGGCATGGTTTTTGTGTCTTCCACTGTGAAGACCGAAGCAAAATAATTGTTTAAAGTCTCAGGCATTTCCACATTTCCCACTATTAAATCCCCCTTCTTATCTTCCAAGGGACCAACATTTACTTTAATCAATCTTTTCCGTTTTACATATCTGTAAAAGCTTTTACTATCTGTTTTTATGTTCTGCGCAAGTTTTCCTTCGTAATCTATCTTTCCTTTCTTTATGGCTTTTTTGTCATTCTTTGCTGTTGTTTAAAATTTTCCCAATCCTCTAGTTTCCCACTAACCCTGGCCACCTTATACGCATTGGTCTTTGATTTGATACTCTGCTTTACTTCCTTGGTTATCCAGGCTGGTTATCCCTTCTCTTACCACCCTTCTTTTTCATTGGAATATATTTTTGTTGCGCACGATGAAAGAGCTCCTTAAAAGTCCTCCACTGTTCCTCAATTGTGCCACCGTTTAGCCTGTGTTTCCAGTCTACTTTAGCCAACTCTGCCCTCATCCCACTGTAGTCCCCTTTGTTTCAGCATAGTACGCTCGTTTCTGACACAACTGCCTCACCCTCAATCTATATTTTAAATTCAACCATACTGTGATTGCTCATTCCGAGAGGATCTTTTACTTGGTGATCGTTTATTTTTCCTGTCTCATTACACAGGACTGTATCTAAGATAGCTTGCTCTCTTGTAGGTTCTGTAACATACTGTTCTAAGAAACAATCCCGTATGCATTCTATGAATTCCTCCTCCAGGCTACCCCGTGCGATTTGAGTTGACCAATCGATATGTAGGTTAAAATCCCCCATGACTACTGCCGTTCCTTTTTCACATGCCTCCATCATTCCTTGATTATTGTTGCCCCACCGCGATGTTATTATTTCGGGGCCTATACATTACACACACCAGTGACTATTTTCCCTTACGAACTCTAATCTCCACCCACAATGATTCAACATTTTGTTCATTAGAGCCAATATTGTCTCTGACAACTGCCCTGATATCATCCTTTATTAACAGAGCTAGCCCACCTCCTTTCCCTTCTTGTCTTTCTTTCCAATTCGTAAATACACCTGTATGTTTAATTCCCAGTCTTGGAACCTTGCAACCATGACTCTGTAATGGCCATAAAATCATACCAATTTGTAATGATTTGTGCCGTCAACTCATTTACTTTGTCTCGAATGCTGCGTGCGTTTAGGTAGAGTGTTTTAAACCTAGATTTTAAACCATGATTTCTAGTTTTGACCATCCTGCAGCCCCTTTATATTCAGTGTCCCTTTTTGTTTTTGCCTTGGGTTTCTCTGACCTCCACTTTTGCTCATCTCCTTTGTGTCTTTTGCTTTTGTCTCCTTTTTGTTTCCCTCTGTCTTCCTGCATTGTTTCACATCCCTCTACCATATTAGTTTAACTCCTCCCCAACAGCACGAGCAAACACTCGCCCGGGGACATTGCTTCCGGTCCTGCCCAGGTGCAGATCGTCCGGTTTGTACTGGTCCCACCTCCCCCAGAACCTGTTCCAATGTCCCACGAATTTGAATCCCTCCCTGCTGCACCACTGCTCAAGCCACGTATTCATCTGCGCTATCCTGCGATTCCTGCTCTGA
Source organism: Pristiophorus japonicus (assembly GCF_044704955.1). Taxonomy (NCBI): domain Eukaryota; kingdom Metazoa; phylum Chordata; class Chondrichthyes; family Pristiophoridae; genus Pristiophorus; species Pristiophorus japonicus. The sequence continues at coordinate 74,099 of NW_027250702.1, read as the reverse complement.
CTACCACGTGGCACTGGTAGCAATCCCGAGATTACTATTTTGAGGTCCTACTTTTTAATTCAGCTCCTAGCTCCTTGAATTCGTCTCGTCGGACCTCATCCCTTTTTTTTTACCTATGTCGTTGGTACCAATGTGCACAACGACAACTGGCTGTTCTCCCTCCCTTTTTAGAATGTCCTGCACCCGCTCTGAGACATCCTTGACCCTTGCTGCAGGGAGGCAACATACCATACTGGAGTCTCGGTTGCGGCGGCAGAAACTCCTATCTATTCCCCGTTCCGTCTTGCCCTATCTTTCCATCTTGTCTCTCAAGTATGGATAATGGGCATTCACCCACACCTAGATATCAACAACTAACAAAAGTTTTCCTTGAGCCCGAATGATATGCCTCGACCCAAATTGATTGGAGTGTGCAGAGGGAGCTATAATCCAAAATAGGACCCGTGAATTAAATGATCTGGGAGTGTTTCATGGGACAGTGTCGAGCGAGCTTAACATTAAACTAAACTGGTTGTATCTGACCTGGGAGCATTTAATGGTACTGCGTAAATGGTGCTTTACATTGCAACTAAACCTTGCTGTACCTGCCCTCGGGGTATTTGATGAGCAGTTTAGAAGGAGCTTTACTCTGTATCTGACACATGTTGTACATGTCCCGGGAGTTACAGCATTTAATGCCGTAATAACTGAGGCAAGTTCTAGTTTAATATAAACTTGGCGTGCAGCTACAGCAGGCAGTAAAGAAAGCAAATGACATGCTGGCCTTCATATCGAGGGGATTTGAGTATAGGAGCAGAGAAGTCTTATTGTAGTTGTACATGGCCTTGGTGAAACCCAAACTTTGAGTAATGTGTGTAGTTTTGATCTCCTAATCTGAAGAAGGGCGTACTTGCTATTTAGGGAATGCAGCGAAGGTTCACCAGACTGATTCCCTGGATGACAGAACTGACACATGAAGAAAGATTGGATTAACTAGTCTTATATTCAATGGAGTTTCGAAGAATGAGAGGGGATCTCATAGAAACATATTAAATTCTGACGGGATTGGACAAGTAAGAAACAGGAAGAATGTTCCCGATGTTGGGGAAGTCCAAAATCAGGGGTGACAGTCTAAGAATAAGCGGTAAGCCATTTACGAGCGAGACGAGGAGAAACTTCTTCACCAGAGAATTGTAAACCTGTGGAATTCTCTACCACATAAAGTTGTTGTGGTCAGTTGGTTAGATATATTCAAAAGTCACTGTTTTCCAACCGGAAAATGACTCATTTATCGCGACTCGCTGATCTGTTTGTTAGCCAATACTCTGTTCCAGGGAATGTTGCTAGATTGCAACCAATGTATCCACTATTTCGACAGCCACTTCTTTTAAGACCCTTTAAGCCATCAGGTACAGGGGACTTGTCCGCCTTTAGTCCCATTATTTTACTGAGATGACTTCATTTTTGACCGTGATTGTGATAAATTCCTCCCTCCCTATAGCCCTTTGATTATCCACTATTGGGATGTTTTTAGTGCCTTCTACCATGCAGATGGATACAAAATATTTGTTCAACGTCTCTGCCATTTCCCTTTTCTCTATTATTAATTCCCCAGTCTCATCCTACACGTGATCAACATTTACTTTAGCCATTCTTTTCCTTTTTATGGAACTGCAGAAAATCTTACTATCTGTTTTTATATTTCGTGCTAGTTTACTTTTATAATCTATCTTCCCTCTCTTTATCATCTGTTTAGTTTGTCGTTGCTGGCTTTTTAAAGTTTCCCAGTCCTCTGGCCTCTCATTTGTCTTGGCCACATTGTACGCATTTGTTTTTAATTTGATACCATCCCTTATTTTCTTATTTGGCCGCGGATATTTATCCCTTCTCTTAAAATCTTGCATATATTTTTGTTGGGTTTTATGAAATATCTCCTTAAATATCTGCCACTGCTCATCAACATCCCGTACTTTTATCTATTTTCCCAGTACCTTTTAGCCAACTCTTCCCTCATACCTTTGTAGTCTCCTTTAATAAGCTTTACACAATTTCCTTTTGAAGGCTACTATTGAATATGTATTTACCGCCCTATCAGGTAGTACAATCTGATACACTCGTAATAAAGGATGAAACTGAGTACTGTGAATAATGAACAAGTGTCACCTTAGCTCCTTTAATAAGACTCCAGTGTGCCGGTACCTCGTGAGTGGCCTGCTTATATACCGTGGTCCAAAGTGATGCTGGAATCCCTTGGGACTCCAATAGATAGTCACTCTGGTGTTGATATAATGCAGGGTGCAAGGTGTTAAATACATAACATCACTCCCTCGTTAATGTAATAGTACACTTATTTACAGGGTGGGACAATCTGGGGCTTTTCGCTCGCTTGTCGATCATCTCGGTACAAATGCGGGTGTGAGTGGGTTGGTTAGTTCTTTACGATGCAGCTGGGCAGCCGGCTTTGCCGGGCTGCTGGGGATGGTGAGTTCGGTTTTGTGGTCAACCATCATGTCGGTTGCCACTTGTGTGTATTGTGGAGGGTCAAAGTTGCTCGTGTCTTCTACGGGTTGTTCGTAGCTGTGGGTGAACCGCAATTTGATTTGGTCCAAATGTTTTCTGCACGTTAGTCCATTGGCCAATTTGAGCTGAAACACCCTGCTCCCCTCTTTGCTGATGACCGTGCCAGCGAGCCGTTTGGGACCATGTCCATAATTGAGTACAAACACAGGTTCATTGACCTCAATTTCGGGTGACAAATTTGCGCGGTCATGATACAGACTTTATTGATGCTGCTTGCCCTCCACATGATCAATGAGGTCAGGGTGGACAAGAGAGAGTCGTGCTTTTAGCGCCCTTTTCATGAGCAGCTCGTCTGGGGCAACCCCAGTGAGTGAGTGCGCTCTGGTGGGTAGCTGAGCAGCACTCGGGATAGCCAGGTCTGCAGTGAGCCTTCCAACACTTGTTTCAAGCTTTGCTTGATGGTCTGAACTGCCCGTTCTGCCTGGCCGTTGGATGCAGGTTGAGTGGGGAAAATCTGACGTGCTTGATCCCATTGTGGATCATGAATTCCTTGAATTCAGTACTGGTGAAGCACAGCCCATTGTCGCTGAGTAGGACATCAGGCAGGCCCTGCGTGGCAAATATGGCTGAAAGGCTTTCAATGGTGGCCGTGGACGTGCTCACAGACATTGTTACACACTCAATCAATTTTGAGTAAGCATCCATGACAACCAAGAACATTTTACCCAGCAATGACCCCGCATAGTCCACATGGATCCTCGACCACGGTTTGGAGGGACACGACCACAAACTTAGCGGTGCCTCTCTGGGTGCATTGCTCAGCTGAGAGCATGTGTTGCAGTGGTGCACGCATGACTCTAAATCTGAGACGACGCTAGGCCAGCACACATGGGATCTGGCTGTGGCTTTCATCATTACCATGCCTGGGAGAGTGCTGTGCAGTTCACAGATGAACATATCTATGCGTTTCTTTGGCAAGTCCACGCGATTAACGCACAACAGACAGTCCGCCTGCGAGGACATTTCATTAATGCGCCTGTGGAACGGCTTGATCACCTGCTGCACCTCCGCTGGGACGCTGGACCAGCTCCCATGGAGGACAAAGTTAATTAAACCAAGGACAGTAAAGGATCCTGGTTGTTCCAGGTTCTGATCTGCCGGAGTGTAATAGGTGACTTTTCGTTTTCGAATGCATCCATTATCATGAGCCAGTCCACAGGCTGTGCCATTTCCACCCCGGTGGTGGCAATGGTAGCCGACTGAGAGCATCAGGGCAGTTCTCTGTGTCAGGCGTGTGGCGGATTACATAGTTGTATGCTGACAGCGTGAGCGCCCATCTTTGGATGCTGGCAGAGGCATTCGTGTTAATCGCTTTGCTCTCAGAGAATAGCTTGTGGTCAATGTCAAGCTCAAACTTGAGGCCAAACAAACACTGGTGCTTTTTTTTATCCCGTAAACGCATACCAGATTCTCTTTTTCAATCATGCTGTTGGCCCTTTCGGTCTTGGACAAGCTCCTGGACACATAAGTGACTGGTTGCAAAATCCCCAATTCTTTAGCCTGTTGTAACACGCAGGCTCGCACTAATTGTTTACAATGGTTATACAGGGCATGCAGTTTGTTTGAACACAACAGATTTCATGCTTTCTCAAAGGCAGCCTCTTGTGAATTACCCCAGACACAGTCGTCTCACTTGCGCAGTAGCATATGTAGGGGTTTTCGCAGTGTGCTTAACCCAGGTAGGATATTACCGAAATCATTAATGAGCCCCAAAACGATTGCAGCTCTGTCACGTTCTGTGGTCTCGGCACGTTCTTGATGGCCTCCGTTTTGGCGGTGGTGCGTCTGATGCTGTCTGCTGCGATTTTTCTTCCCAAGAACTCGACCTCCGATTCCTGGAAAAAACACTTTGAGCGTGTCAACATGAGTCCCACGTGATCCAACCGACAAAGAACCTCTTCCAGATTCTTCAGCTGCTCAATGGTGTCCAGACATGCAACTAGTATTTCGTCCTGGAAGACCACGGTGCGAGCAACCGACTTTAGCAGGCGTTCCATGTTCCATTTCCGCAGCAGACCGAATCCCGAACGGGCATCAGTTATACATCAACAGAGCTTTGTGTGTGTTGATGCAGGTGAAGCCTTTCAAAGACTCGTCCAGTTCCTACATCATGTAGGCCGCGTTCAGGTCCAGCTTGGTGAACGTCTTCCCTCCTGCCAGGTTCGCAAATAGCTCGTCTGCCTTGGATAGCGGATACTGGTCCTGTAGCGAAAAACGGTTAATCGTTACTTTATAGTCCCCACAAATTCTGACCGTGCCGTACTCTTTAAGGACCGGGACAATCACACTGGTCAACTCGTTGAATTCCACCGGCGCGATGATGCCTTCTCGCTGCAGCCTGTGCAGCTCAGTTACTACTTTCTCATGCATCATATACGGTACCGCCCGTGCCTTGTGGCAGATGGGTCGTGTACCGGGAAGCAAATGGTTCTGCACTTTCGCCCCCGAGAAGCTCCCAACGCTTGGATCGAATAACGATGGAAATCTGCTCAGAACCTGGGCACATGAGGCATCGTCGACGGATGAAACCGCTTGGATATCGTCCCAGTTCCAACGGATTTTTCCCAGCCAGCTTCTGCCAAACAGTGTGGGGCCATCCGCTGGCATGATCCACAGCGGGAGTTCATGTACTGCTCCATTATAGGATACTTTGACTTCTGCACTGCAAATTACAGGGATTAATTCCTTCGTGTAAGCCGTTAGTTTGGTGTGAATGGAGCTGAGTTTGGGCCTCTGTGCGTTGTTGCAGCACAGCCTGTCGAAGGCCTTTTTACTCATTATGTACTGACTCGCACAAGTTCCATCGATACTGGAATTCCGTTCAGTTCAACATTCAACCTTATTGGTGGATATTTCGTGGTGAATGAATGTACCCGATACACTTCTGCCTCCTCGGTACAAGTCTCCAATTCAACCTGATCCACAGTGGATCGATCTTCGTCTGCAATGTGCTGGTTTGCAGGGTTTGCAGCGTTCCTGCACATTCGCTGGAGGTGTCCCATTGTTCAGCAACCGTTGCACGCATAATGCTTGAAGCAGCATTGAGGGGGCGACTTTCACCTACAATGCCAACCAGGTGTAAACTGCCATGCATTAACGATTGATGGCAGACTCTGGGTCATCTGAGATCGTGCAGCATTCGCTAGAGTGTACGTTCTGCCATCAATATTCCTGCTCGAAAATGACGTTACTTTGAGCACAGGACTGGCCGAAATCTCTTTGCTCTGCTAAATTTATTTGGTGTTATCGCTGGTGGACATGATATAGATTCAGGGTTTCAGCAGTCAACAGTTTGTGAAGGATTACCTCATGGCAAAAATGTCTCTAAGCATTTGTTCTCGGAATCCCTCAAATTCGCAATGTCCTGCGATGAGCCTTCATTTAGCGACATAGCTTGCCGCATCCTGACCCTCCGACCGTTGAAACGTGTAGAACCGATATCTCGCCATCAAAAAGCTTTCCTTAGGATTCCCGGACCAGCATACACAATTCTTCATAGGATTTAGCTGTTGGTTTCACCGGAGCAAGAAGGTTCTTCATGAGGCCATAGGTTGTTGCCCCACAAACAGTAAGGAGGATCACCCTTCATTTGGCAGCGTTCTCGTCCCATTCCAGCTCATTGGCCACGAAGTATTGGTCGAGTCTCTCCACGAAAGCCTCCCAATCACCCTCTTCTGATAATTTTACTGGATAACAACTGTTCTTTGCATTTTTGCACGGTTGTTCGTTACCACGTCAGCAATTGATACACTCTTTAAAAAGATGGAACCGATTACTCTGAACAATGAAGACGTGTGACCTTAGCTCATTTAATAAGACTGCATAGTGCCGGTCATCATCATAGGCATAGGAAGTCCCTGGAAATCGAGGAAGGCTTGCTTCCACTCTAAAAGTGAGTTCTTACGTGACTGAATAGTCCAATTCAGGAATTACAGATAGGCGTTGAAGGAAAGGTTGGGTGGGACTGGTTTGCCACACGCTCCTTCCGTTGCCTGGTACTAATCTACTAAATCTCCTCTTAACATTCTCTGCTCTAAGGAGAACTGCCCCAGTTTCTCGAGTCTCTCCATTTAATTTAATTCCCCCTCTCTGATGCGTTTGCAGTAAATCTCTTCTGTACCCTCTCGAAAGTCTTCATGTCATTCCTAAAGTGTGGTGCCCAGACTTGGACACAATACTCCAGCTGGGGCCGAACTAGTGTTTCTAGTCATTCATCCTTGGTACCAAATCTGTTAAATATCCCCGCACCCTTCTCTGCTGTCAGGAGAACAGCCACAGCTTCTCCAAATCAGTCCGCATAGCAAGAGCTTGCGTTCTACCATCCTGTATACTCAATGGCAGCGAGCTCCAGGCGGGCACTGGCCCGTCCTCAACAGCGAGAAGGATGTCTTAAACAAGTTTTCAAATTGTTAACCTATTTTTTTATTTTAAGTAAAAATATCCTGACTGCGCCAACCAGAAATTCTACCCAGTGGCACATCCCCAGCCAACTCCCTCTCCCGAAAGGTCATCATTTTATTTCTTGTCAGCTTTATTAGGGTGGGGGTTTACATATATATATTTGTCATCGTTCGCTCTCGTATTTGTTAATATATATGAAAGCCCGTTGAAGGAATTGGGCGCAGAAAATTCCATCTGAGGAATCCTCATCAATGGAAGCAGAATCATTGCAAAAGAAAAAATAAGAATCGATTGGGCTGAGGGAGGGATGGAGGGATGAATGAGTGGAGCAAGGGAGGGGTGGAGTGAGGGAGGGATGGACAGAGGGAGGGAGGGATGGGTGCAGGGAGGGAGCAATTGATGGAGGGAGGGATGGTGGATTGGAGGGCGTGAGTGAGGGATGAAGGGAGGGAGGGAGTGATGGAGATTCTTCCAATTTACCCGATTAAAACTCCTCATGATTTTGAACACTTCTATTAAATCTGATCATTCTTCGCTCCAAAGAGAACAATCCCAGCTTCTGCTGCTCTGATGGTGCAGCTCACACAGTGTAAACTCAAGTTCCTTGATTAATAAGAACATAAGAAGAAGGAACAGGTTTAGGCCATTTGACCCATCGAATCAGCTCCGCCAGGATCAATAAGATCATGGCTGATCTGAACCTGGACTCAGTTCGACATCTGTACACACTCTCATTAACCTTTACTCTCTTATCGCTCAAAAATCTGTTCATCTCCTTCTTACATATATTCAAAGACCCAGCCTGCACAGCTCTCAGGGGCAGAGAATTGCATAGATTTTCAACCCTCTGAGAGAAGAAATTGCTCCTCATCTGTTTTAAATGGGCGGCCCCTTATTCTGAGACTATGTCCCTAAGTTTTAGGTTCCCCTCTGAGTGGAAATATCCTCTCTGCATCCAACTTGTCGAGCCCCCTCATTATCTTATATGTTTCGATAAGATCACCTAATTCTTCTGAACTTCAATATGCATCGGCCCATCCTGCTCAAACTATCTTCATAAGTCAACCCCCTCATCTCCGGAATCAACATAGTTAACCTTTTCTGAACTGCATCCAATGCAAGTATATCCTTCCTTTAATACGAAGAGCAAAACTGTACGCAGTACTCTCGGTGTGGCCTCCCCAATACCATGTACAGTTGCAGCAGGACATCTCTTCTTTTATACTCTATCCCCCTTGAAATAAAGGCCTACATTCCATTTGCCTCCCTGGTTACTTGTTGTAATAGTATACTATTTTTTTGTGTTCCAACCACCAGGACCCCCAGATCCCTCTGTACTGCAACACTGTGCAATTTTTCTCCATTTAAATTACAATTCGCTTTTCTATTCCTACTGCCAAGATGGATAACGTCACATTTTCCCATATTATACTGCATCTGCCATATTTTTGCACACTCACTTAGCCTGTCTATATCCCTTTGCAGATTTCTTGTGTCCACCTCACAGTTTGCTTTCTCAACCATCTTTGTATCGTCAGCAAACTTGGTGAGTCATCTTCCTCGCGCACATCCAGATTTTTCTTTGTGCAATAGCTGACATTTTTATATGGCCCCAGTGGGAATCCCGTGCACAATTACAATAGAGCGGGAATAAAATCCCAAGGAATAAAACAGGGCTCACCGCTGGCAATTAAATAGATCGGGGTAAGTCTGGGCTTAGGCCCTGAACTTCAGACACGATGAGCTAAATGGCAACATTTTAAAATACAAGCTGTGATATGTTCAATTATCGGCTCAGTGTGATCACTGTCGCCTCTGACTCAGTAGGTCACAGATACTAAACCCCACTCCAGAGACCTGAGCCCATAATCTATGCTAACCCGCCCGGTGCCAGGACTGAGGGAGCGCTGCACGGTCAGAGGCGCCGTCTTTTGGGGCAGACATTAAGCTGACGTACCATCTTCCTGCTCAGATGGATTTAAAGGACTCATGGCACTATCTTAAAGAGCAGTGGAGTTTTGTGCAGTTTCTAGGCAAGTATTTAACCCTCAAACAACATCTGAAAAATAGATTATCTGATCATTATTTCATTGCTGTCGGTGGGATCTTGCTGTGCACAATTTGGCTGCCACGTTTCCTACATTACAACAGTGACCACACTTCAAAAGTGTTTCATTACCTGAAAAGCATTTTGGGACATCAGGCGTTCATGAAATGCACTATATAAATGCAAGTTATTTCTAAATATCAACATTTTAAAATACAAGTTGCAATATGTGAAAAGCTCAGATATTACCATGATTTTCAGACACTCTGATGGTCACTGTTTTAACTTGGTCAGTTCCAGTGGGTAAAATCTTCAACTAAATGGAGATCCAGTGGAATACACCTGGTTCCGAGATATTCCACTGATTTCGGCAGCAGAACTATCAGAACTGAATTATTAATTGTAATGTTTATTCTCATTAATATAAATCACATCTGTTCTAATTGAACAAAACTGAAGCCAACGTCACTGTTGATATGTTTATATTTCTTTGTACCAACTGTCAATATTCTTAAAATAAGTCCTCGTTGTTTGTTGAGACTAATCAATAATTGACTCTGTTGATCTGATTTTGCTGCCATGAATACTTCATGGTAACCAGTGAGGCGTTTATTTAAATAAACACAGAAATAGAAGTCCCAGATTAGAGTATTGTTTGACAGAAACACAATAAATGTTTCCCCACCAATACAGCACAGAAAAAAACTAAGACAGAAATGCAAATGCCTCAACAGATTCCACCAACAATTGTTTTTTGCTACATTTCTCTAAATTATAGGAGAATAAAGTAAAGGTGATCCCCACGGTCAGAATGGGGAACGATTCTAGTCACTGTATATAGTGACATCACAAATGTGTCTGGGGATTTCCTGTATCCTCTCCCTCTCCTATTTCCACTTTCTGTCTTGTCTCTCAGGAATGAATAATTGGCCTTCTTCCACAACTAGATGTTAACATCAAACAATAGTTTTCCTTGAGCCCTAATGATATGCCTCGAACCAATTTGATTGGACCGTGCAGAGGGAGATTTAATCCAAAATATGACCAGTGAATTAAACGATCTGCGAGTGTTTGATGAGACAATGTAGAGGACGTTTTACAATTTATCTAAAATGTGCTATACCTGCCCTGGGAGTGTTTGATGGTACAGTTTAGAGGGAGCTTCATACTATATCTAAATCGTACTGTACCTGCCCTGGGAGTGTTTGATGGGACAGTGTAGACGGGTAATACTCTGCATCTAAACCATGCTGTACCTGCCTTCTGATAGTTTAATGGGACAATATAGAGGGAGATTTACTCTGTATCTAAACCGTGCTGTACCTGACCTGGAAGTGTATGATGGGACAGTGTGGACAGGTAAAGGGAGCATCCCTCTCGATATAACCCGTGCCATAACTGCCCTCGGGGTGTGGAGGGCGCTTTACGCTCTATCTGACACATAATGTCCCTGTCCTGGAACTTACAGGGTCCAGTGCTGTAATAACTGAGGCAGGGTCTAATCTAATATAAACAGAGACATGGTTTAGTTTAGTAATGTGAAATGATGGGACTAGTATAATATAAAAGTGTCTTTGTCTAAGTTAATATAAACAGAGACAGGTTATTGTGCAATAGGAACAAAGGCATGGCATATTCCAGTAATATCTGAGACAGGGCCTGGAACAATATCAGTAGTTCTAGTACAGTAATAACTGACGTAGGGCCTAGTGCAGTAAATACTGATACAGGGACATTGGTTTATTGTTTCCTGACATGTGGCTGTGGGTGTCGCTGGCAAGGCCAGCATTAACGCCTCTTTGTCACAGAGATTATGAAGGAAGGGTAATAAGTTTTCAAGTCTGGATGATGTGTGATTTTGAGGAATACGCAGAGGTGATGGTGTTCTCACTGCAGACATGGTGCGCTGGTGATGGAGTGGTGAATATTTAACGTGGTGGATGTGGTGATATAAACGGGAACACGGTCTAGTATAGTAATAACTGAGATAGGCTCCGCTGTATTATAGAATCATAGAATGGTTACAACACATAAGAGCGTCAGTCAGCACATATAGCCCGTGCTGCTCACTGCAAGATTATTTCAGCTTGTCCACTCCCCTGCCCTTTCCCTGTGAATTGTCTTCCTGCAGGTACGTATCCAATTCCCTTTGGAATGCCACGACTGAAGCTGCCCCCAATACCTTTTCAGGCAGTGCATTGAGGATCCTAACCACTCGCTACGTAAAAACATTTACATCAGTTTGACTTCGGTTCTTCTGCCAATCACCTTAAATCTGCATCCTCTGTTTTTGACCCTTCCACTAATGAAAACAGTTTCTCTCCAGCTGCTCTGCCCAGATCCCTTATCATTCTGAACACCTCTATCAAATCTCATCTCAACTATCTCTGCTCTAAGGAGAACAATCCCAGCTTCTCCAGACTATCCATGTAAGCGAAGTACCTTCTCCCTGGAACCACATTTGTAAACATTTTTCCGAATCTTCTCGCAGGCCATCACATCCTTCCTAAAGTGCTGTGTCCAGAATTGGCCCCAATACTCCAGTTGAGGCTGAACCACTGTTTTATAAATGTTGCTCATAACTACCTTTCGCTTGTATTCTATGCCTCAATTTATGAAGCCCAGGATCCCACATGCTTTTTTAAACATTTTCGCAGCCTGCCCTGCCATCTACGATGATTTGTGCAAATATACCCCAGGTCTCTGTGTTCATCCAGCCGCTTTAGCACTGTACCCTTTAGTTTATATTGGCTCTCCTCGTTTTCGAACCAACATGTATAACTTCACAATTTTCTGCGATTCATTTGTCACGTGTCCACCCATTCCACCAGCAAGTCTTGGTCCTCTTGAATTCGTCACGATCCTCCTCACTGTTCACTGTACTTACAAGTCTTGTGTCATCTGAAAAAAATGAAATTGTGCCCTTACACCCAAGTCTAATTCATGAATATAAACGAAGAGAATCCGTGTTCCTCGCACCAACTGATGCAGAACACCATTGTATACCCTCCTCCAATCAAAGAAAACAGCCAGTATTCTCTGGTTCCTGTCACTTAGCGAATTTTATAACCACGCTGCCCCTGTCCTTTTTATTCTATGGGTTTCAACTTTGCTGGCAAGGATATTATCTATCAAACACCTTTTGGAAGACTATCACATCAACAATACAGTGCAATAGAAACTGCGACGGGATCCGTTGTAATGAGAGAATGTTAATATCCATCGATCCATCTATCTATATTCTGCCTTTATAACGGATGCATGGTCAAGTGCAGAAATAACTGAGACAGGGTCTTTTGTATAATAAATAGAGTCAGGGTCCAGTGCAGTTATATTTTAGACAAAATCGAGAGTAAGATGAAGAGGGACAGGATATAGTGTAATATAGTTCAGGCGTAGTCTAGGACAGGAATAACTGAGACAGAGTCTAGTGCAATCAGACCAGGGACGGGGCCTAGTGTAATATATTTCAGACATGATCTCTAGCAGTAATAACTGAGACAGGGTCACGTGTAACATAAACAGAGACAGGGCCTGTTGTAATGTAAACAGAAACAGGGTCGAGTGTAATCTAAACAGAGACAGGGTCTAGTGTAATATAATCAGAGACAGGGTCTAGAGTAATTTATACAGAGACAGGGCCTAGTGTAATATAAACAGAAACAAGCTTTAGTGATATATATATATACAGAAACAGGGTCTGGTGTAATGTAAACAGAGACAGGTTCCAGTGTAACAAACACAGAGACAGGGTCTAATTTCAAAAGGCTTTTGACAAGGTCCCACACGAGAGACTGGCGTGCAAAATCAAATCACATGGTATTGGGGGTAATATACTGACGTGTATAGAAAAGTGGTTTGCAGACAGGAAGCAGAGATTCGGGATAAACAGGTGCTTTTCAGAATGGCAGGCAGTGACTAGTGGAGTGCGGCAGAGCTCAGTGCTGGGTCCCCAGCTCTTTACAATATACATCAATGATTTAGATGAAGGAATTGAGTGTAATATCTGCAAGTTTGCAGATTACACTAAACTGGGTGGCGGTGTGAGCTGTGAAGGTGACGGTAAGAGCCTACAGGGTGACTTGGACAGGTTAGGTGAGTGGGCAAATGCTAGGCAGATGCAGTATAATGTGGGTCAATGTGAGGTTATCCACTTTGGAGACAAAAACGTGAAGACTGAATATTATCTGAATGGCGGCAGATTAGGAAAAGGGGAGGTGCAACGAGACCTGGGTGTCATGGTTCATCAGTCATTGAAAGTTGACATGCAGGTACAGCAGGTGGTGAAGAAAGCAAATAGCGAGGGGATTTGGTATCGGAGCAGGGAGGTCTTTCTCCAGTTGTACAGGGCCTTGGTGAGGCTTCACCTGGAATATTGTGTTCAGCTTTGGTCTCCTAACCTGAGGAAGGACATTCTTGCTATTTGAGAGAGTGCAGCGAAGGTTCACCAGACTGATTCCCGGGATGGCAGGACTGATATATGAGGAGTAACTGGATAAACTGGGCCATTATACATTGGAGTTTAGAAGGATGAGATGGGTTCTCATAGAAATTTAAAAGATTCTGACCAGACGGGACACGTTAGATGTGAGTAGAATATTCCCGATGTTAGGGAAGTCGAAAACCAGAGGACAAAGTCTTAGAATGAGGGGTAGACCATTTAGGACTGAGACGAGGAGAGACTTCTTCACTCAGAGAATTTTTAACCTGTGGAATTCCCTAACGCAGAGAGTTGTTGATGCCAGTTCATTGGATATATTCAAGAGGGAATTAGATATGGTTCTTACGGTTAAGGGGATCAAGGGGGATGGAGAGAATGCAGGCAAGTGGTATTGAGGGTATGATCAGTCATGATCTTATTGAATGTTGGTGCAGTCTCGAAAGGCCGAATGGCCTACTCCTGCACATATTTTCTAAGTTTCTATGTTTCTAATGTAATATAAACAGAGAGAGGGTCGAGTGCAAAATAAACTCGGACAGGGTCTAATGTAATATAATCATCGACAGAGTATTTTTTTATATAAACGGAGACAGGGTCCAGTGTAATATAAACAGAGACAGGGTCTAGTTTAACATAAACAGAGACAGGGCCTAGTGTAATATAAAAAGAGACAGGGTCTGGTATAACATAACCGGAGACATGGTCTAGTGTAATATAAACAGAGACAGGGTCTAGTTTAACATAAACAGAGACAGGGTCCAGTGTAATATAAACAGAGACAGGGTCTAGTTTAACATAAACAGAGACAGGGCCTAGTGTAATATAAACAGATTGATTGTCTAGTGCAATAATAACTGTGACAGGATCTAAGGCTAGAACCTCCACTTTTATGCTTATCACCCGAAAATGGGCATTATGTCCCATGTGGGCATTAAAAAATGGTTTCCAGTTCGCCGGCTTCTCACCTGTTCGCAAAACAACTAGTTTCCATTTTTGAAAATGGCGTTACTGCGAACGATATCAAATGGGCGGTAACATTAAATTATTTTGTCCTTCTGCCGTAAAGTGTGGCCATCCTTAGCAACAGCATGGCAACGCTCGATTCCCACGATTCAGGAGGTCAAGGTCATCATGACATGCGCAGAAGTGGAGACAGAGAGAGAGGGAGCTCAGAGGGACTGAAAGTATGTGTGGCTGTGGTCTGTGCTTGTCTGGCTGTTGTGGAGATTCACTATCAGCAAAAAGCCTGCTAAGCACCAAGAATATAGTTGGCACCGAGTCTTTGTCCAAAAAATAATGTACAATATGGAAGGGATGGAGGAGGCCCTCGAGCTAGGAGCCAGCAACAATGGTGGCAGAGGGCGCCCAGTGGTCCCGGAGCACCGCACTGCATCGCAAAGTGCCGCACCCCCATTGCCAACCACACATGAGAGCGAATAGCAACATGTTGCTTCTGGCTCAGAGCACATTCCCACCTCAGGACCGTCCTCTCCCGCATCCGTCCAAACAGCGGTTCGGCCGTCATCCAGTAATGAAGCATCGCCTGAGGATCTTCTCGGCCAGGCAGCTTGAAGTCAGGAGGGGAAGGGGTGGAGGTCGGAAGGAGAAGCGGGGGTGTGGTGGGGGGAAGGGTTGCTTTGTACAGAAATACTGATGATATCAAATTAATGTTTGTTTACTTTATTTAAAAAGGAACCTTGCAGCACATTGGCTCAGAAAGCTGCACCATTACATGCTGGTGATTACTTTAAATGAAAGGGTAAAGTCACAATTAACTTCAATCAACTTAAACTTTAACTGTCACCAAGGTAATGCCCACCATTGATTTATGATGTGCACACCCAACAGTGTGTCAGCCTTGTAAATAACACCAACGTTCTTTCAGGCAAAGCGATCATTGCTGAGTTCCTGACGGAAGGATCTGGCAGCTATGATGCCACCATGGGCCCTTTCATGCGGCCTACAGTTGGAAGGCGGAATGGTTTCAGCATCAGGCTGATTATCTGGGCCGATGTCAGCGTCCGCTTCCTCGTCCTCATCTTCCTCACTCTGGTGAGGTGGACTCTCAGACTCATCAGGCAATTCTTGTTCCCTCCTTATATCCAAGTCATGCAGCATGGAGCACACCAACACGAATTTAGCTAATTGATCAGGGTGGTATTGGATCTCGCCTCCTGAGTGGTCCAGGCATCTAAAGTGCTGCTTCAGCACACCAATGGTTTTCTCTACGATATTGCGAGTTTTTCTGTGGCTTTCATTGTATCACCTCTCGGATTCGTTGTGGGTGTCGCGCAGGGGGTGTCATCAGCCAAGTGGTGAGACCATATCCTTTGTCACCAAGCACCCAGCATTGACCTTGTAAATGATTGTTGAACAAGTCAGATACATTGCTCTCGCGCAGCATGTGAGCATCATGGATGCTGCCCGGAAATTGAGCATTCATGACTAGTGTAATTTGCTGGTGGTCTAAAACCAGTTGGACATTCAGGGAGTGCAATCCCTTGCGGTTCCTGAAAACCTCAGCATTCTGAAAAGGTGCCCACATCACGGTGTGCGTACAGTCTATTGCTCCATGCACCTTGGGGATGTTTTCCTTTCTGGAGAATCCGAGAGCCCTCTCATTCTGTGCCTCCCATTTGATAGGGAAGCTGATCAAGTCCCTCCTGTGTGCTTACAGGCTTCCGTGACCTTCCTGTCTCATACAGCGATGTGTGGCATACTGAGAAAGTCCGCAAATGTCTCCAACTGTGGCTTGAAAAAAAATCAAGATTTAGAACGACAGTGCTGCAGTGATTTTGACCTTGAAGGACAGTGCAGTACTGATGGTGATGACAGGCTGCAGATCTGCCCTTATCAGCTGGCATACCTCAGTGATAACCTCTTTGTGGAAACATAGAATCATAGAAACATAGACACATTGAAAATATGTGGACGAGTAGGCCAATCGGCCCTTCGAGCCTGCACCACCATTCAATAATTTCATGGCTGATCATTGACCTCAGTACCATCTTCCTGATTTCTCTCCATACCCCTTGATCCCTTTAGCCCTGAGGGCCATATCTAACTCCCTCTTGAATATATCTAACAGACTGGCATCAACAATTCTTTGCGGTAGAGAATGCCACATGTTCACAATTCTCTGAGTGAAGAAGTTTCTCCTCTTCTTGATCCTAAATGGGTTACCCCTTATCTTTAGACTGTGACCTCTGGTTCTGGACTTGTCCAACATCGGGAACATTCTTCCTGCATCTAAGCTGTCTCGTCCCGTCAGAATTTGAGATCCCCTCTCAATCTTCCAAACTCCAATGAATACAGGCCCAGTCGATACAATATCTCCTCATGTGTCTGCCCAGCCGACCTGGGAATCAGTCCGATGAACCTGCGCTGCACTCCCTCAATAGCAAGAACGTCCTTCCTCAGAGTAGGAGAACAGAAGTGAACTCAATATTCCAGGTGATGCCTCACCAAGGCTCTGTACAACTGCAATAAGACTTCCCTGCTCCTGTACTCAAATCCCCTAGCTATGAAGGTCAACATGCCATTTGCCTTCTTCACCGTCTGCTGTACCTGCATGCCAACTTTCAATGACTGATGTTCGATGACACCTAGGTCTCGTCGCACCTCCCCTTTTCCTAAAGCGCAGTCTCTGAAGGCATGTGGTGTCGGGCAAGTCGAGGTAAGAATGCCTCTACTTGTAATTGCGGGGGATGTAACATCTGGTCCTCCTCATCTGTCTGTCATGTCTTATATTGAGCACATAATGCAATGGAATGTTCTTTCGGCGATGTCGAGTCTACTGCATGTAATTGGTCACCAACAGAGAGTGAGAAAGGACAGGCACCATTGCCATCGCTCTCTGTTGTCCACCGATTGGTCACAAACAAGCAATGCCCCGACGGAGACACCTCTTCAATTACAATCGGCCAAATTATGGTCAAGATGTTTTTACAGATGTTCACATCAACTGCAACGACCTGCAGATTACATCCGAACTCCGTCGAAGTTGAAGCACAGCAGCCTTTTAAAGGACACGATATGTGATCGAGAACATTGCGTCCATAACGCTGTGATTCATTCCGCTTAGTTCCAAATTTACTGGGCGTTTTCTTGGGAGAGCGATATTGTGAGCCATATGTGTGCGAGGTAGAGAGATTGATGCTGGACGATCTCATGGCCGCAAGTTTCGTAAATATGCTCTTTCCTACAACAAAGGGTGGGCGGGCATTAATATTGAATCTCGGCGTTAAATCAGTCTGGCAATTAACACTGGGTGATATTATGGGCGTTGAATTCTGCTGATTCAACTCAAAAAATGTGAACGGGCAGTATTTTTTTTCCCGAGCGTTAAGCACATGGGGAAAGTAATGCTCGGCGATAATTTTCCGAAAAATGCCTGCCAGTTTCCATTTTATGTCAAAAAGATTGATATATGGGCATTATACGTCATTTCAGTTGTAAAATGGGCGGTAAGTGGGCGTTAAGCATGCAAAAAAAGTAGACATTCTAACCCGTAGAGTTTTAGAAACAGAGACAGGTCTTAGTGTAATATGAACAGAGAGATGTTGCAGTTATAGAATCATAGAATCGAAGAATGATACTGTACAGAACGCGTACATTCAGCTCACTGGTTCCTGTGCCGGCACAAAGTTGAAACAGCAACCAATTAATCCCACTCCCCCTGCTATTTCCCAATATCCCTGCATTGTTTCCAAATCCCTTTTGAATTATATTATTGGAACTGCGTCCAGCACCCTATCAGGTAGTGTATTCCAGATTATCACATTCTGTGTATTTCGTTTTCCTCATTTCGCCTCTGGCTCTTTTGCCAAGTACCTTAAATCTATGTTTTCTGGTTACAGACCCGTCAGCCACTGGAAAATAATCTTCGTAGTTACTGTTTCAGAACCCCTCACAATCTTGAACATGTTTATCAAATCTCCTTTTAAACTTCTCTACTCCAATGATAACAATCCCAATGCCCCGAAGGTCTACACGTAACTGAAGTATTTCCTCCAAGGTACCACACTGGTAAATTCCCTCTGCACCCTTTGCAAGGCCTTACAATCTTTCCTAAAATGTGGTGCCCAGAATTAAACACAACACTTCTGCTGGGGTATAACCAATGTTTTACAGATGTTTAACAACAAGTTCCTTGCATTTGCACCTTATTTCTCTATTTATAAAAACGAAAATTCGTGTATACCTTCTGCATTCCAGAGCAGAACAACTTGCTACATTAAAACATCTCTTCATCTCCCCTCTGTTTTTTTTTTTGCAAATGATCTTAAATCCATGTCCTCTGGTTACCGACGCTACTCTCAGTGTCAACAATGTCTCACTATCAACTCTATCAAATCGCTTCATAAAGGGAAGGATATAAAATGCAGAGGCATTTATTTCTGATTGTTGCCAGCGATTGATTTGTAAAATTTGTTTCGGACTGGGTATTAACCAATGCTGGTCGATGGAGTTAAGATAACGATGATCCGTCATCTAATTGAATAGAGGCCTCATCTCGTGCAGTACTAATTGAGAAAGGGTACCATGCAATTTAAACAGAAGAACGGTCTATTTTATTAAAAACAGAGATAAAACCGAGTGCAATATAAAGAGGTGACATCGTCTCGTGTAATAATAACTGCGACAGGGGCTCCTGTAATATAAATGGAGGCATGGTGTAGATTGTAATAACTGAGAGTGTCCAGTGCATTATAAACATAGACATAGTCTATTACATTAAAACTGAAGCAAGATTTCGTGTAACATGAAGAGATACATATGCGAGTGCAGTAAAAATGAGACAGTATCCAATCTAAGACAATATGAACAGGGGCATGTTCCAGTGTAGTAATAACTGAGACAGGGCATCGTGTAATGTAGACTGAGACAAGGCCGAGTGCAGTCTAATCAGAGACATGGTCTAGTGCAATGATAACTGAGACAGGTCCCAGTGTAATATAAAGAGATACATGTTCTCCTGCAGTACTAACAGAGAGAGCCTTGTGTAATATAAACAGAGACATGGCCCAGTGTAATATGAACAGACGGAGGGCCTACTTTAATATAACCAGTGACCAGGTCGAATGGATTAATGCAATATTAACAGAACCAAAGTCTAGCACAGTACTAACGGAGACAGGACCAATTATAATATACCAGGGATATGTTCTAGTGCAGTAATAACTGAGACAGCATCTAGTGTAATATAAAGTGCGACATTGTCTAGTGTAATATAAACGGAGACATTATCTAGTGTAATATAAACTGAGACATTGTCTAGTGTAATATAAAAAAAGACGTTGTCTCGTGTAATATAAACTGATACAAGGTCTATTTCAGCAAAAACTAAGACATGCCCTATAGAAGCTTTTACTGTCTGTTTATGTGTGTCGGTGTTTTCTCTCATAATCTATTTTCCCTTTATTGATCAATTGCTTGGTTTTCCTTTGCTGAATTCTAAAATCCTCCCAATCCTCAGGCTTACTACTACTTTTGGCTACATTATTAATCTCTTCCTTTGATTTAATACTATATTTAACTTCTCTTGTTATCCATGGTTGGACCTATTTTCTTGCACGATTTTTGTGCCTTAAAAAAGGTATGTTTGTCTTAACTTATGCATTAATTCTTCACATGCTATCCATTGCTTGTCTACCTTCATACCTTTTAAGACAGGTTCCCAACACGCTCTCATAGCTACGTAGTTTGCTTTGTTTAGACTTAAGTCCCTAGTTTTGGATATAACTAAATCACTTTGAAATTTCATGTAACATTCTGTCACATTGTGGCCACTTTTCCCGAAAGGCCCATTTTCTACAAGGTTATTAATTAATCCTTTCTGACTGCACAATACTAGATCTAATATAGCCTGTTCCCTTGCTGGTTCCTCAACATACTAATCGAGAAAACCATCTTGTATTCATTCCATGAATTCGTCCTCCACAATATTACTGCAAATTTGGTTTGCTAAGTCTATATGTAGATTGAAATCCCCCATGATTACTGTATTACCCTTGTTACATGCACCTCTAATGTTCTGAGTAATACTGTGCCCTGTCTCAGTTATTACTGCACTAGACCATGTCTTTTTTTAAATTACACTTGGCCGTGTCTCATTTATTTCTGCACTAGAACATATTTTATTTACATTATATCCCGACCATGTATCTGTTTATATTAGACAAGTCCCAATCTCAATTATTACTGAAACAGATATTTTATCTGTTTCTTTAACCCGTTTGATATTACACTGCTGGAGTACTGCACTGCATACTGTTTTGTTTGTATTACGCTAGACTCTGTTGCTGTATATTTTATGCGAGAACCTATCTCAGCTATTACTGCACTAGACTATGTCTCTGTTTTTATTACATGGATCCCTGTCTCTGTTTACATTACACTCGGCATGAAAGCATGGTCCTTGCACTAAACATCTATAAGACAAAGGTCATCCACAAGTCTGACTCCACCACACTAACCCCAATTCATCAAGATCCACGGCGTGGCCCTGGACAACGTGGACCACTTTCCGGACTTCGGGAGCCAATTAACAACAAGGGCAAACATTGATGACGAGATTCACTATGCCTCCAGTGTGCCAGTGCAGCCTTTGGCCGCCTGAGGTAAACAGTGTTCGAAGACCACGCCCTCAAATCTTCCACCAAGCTCATGATCTACAGGGCTGTAGTGATACCCGCCCTCCTGCATAGCTCAGAGATGTGGAGACACCTCAAATCGCTGGAGAAATAACACCAACAATTTCCCCACAAGATCCTGCAAATCCCCTGGGAGGACAGACGCATCAACATTAGCATCCTTGACCAGGCAAACATCATCAGCATCGAAGCACTGACCACACTCGACCAGCTCTGCTGGGTGTGCCAAAGTGTTGCATGCCTGACCGAAGACTCCCAAAGCAAGCGCTCGACTCCGACACTGCAAGCGAGTCCAAGGTGGCAGAGGAAGCTTTTCAAGGAATCCCTCAAAGTCTCCTTGATAAAATGCAACATCCCGACCATCACCTGAGAGTCCTTGGCCAAAGGCCGCCCTAAATGGAGGAAGTGCATCTGGGAGGGTGCTGAGCACTTCGAGTCTCATCGCCGAGAGCATGCAGAAACCAAGCACAGGCAGCAGATGGAGCGTGCGGCAAACCAGTTCCTCCTACCTTTTCGTTCAACGGCTGTCTGTTTTACCTGTGACAGAGACTGTAATTCCCATATTGGAATGTTTAGTCACCTAAGATCTCATTTTTAGAGAGGAAGCAAGTCTTCCTCCATTTCAAAGGACTGCCGATGATGAAGATGACTAGGTCCTGTCTCTTTTTATATTCCAGTGGACCATGTCTCTGTTTATATTACACTAGACACTGTCCCTGTTTATATTACACGATACCCTGTCCCTGTTTATATTAAAATAGACCCTGTCCCTGTTTACATTACACTAGACCCTGTCTCTGTTTACATTATACGAGACCCTGTCACTGTTTATATTGCGTAAGGTCCTGTGTCAAGTGGCCTCACAAATTAACAGAGTAATTTCAATAATTTTGAAAAACTGAAATTAGAGGTACGCATTCAGCCAGTACAGCAAAACATCAGCTTTTAAAAGAGAAAATAATGTAAATGATATGTTGGTTGGCAGCAGAGTACAGGTAACCAGAACTCTGGTGGCAAGCAATATGGGACATGCAAATAGTTACAAATCCAAAACCAAATACAAAGCAGGAGCACGGGGAAACTACGGCAATCCGATGCAAACAATGCTACATCTTGAATAGTTGGAAAAAAGGGAACTATCAAAGAACCAGGCTTACAGGGCACCTCAGTGCCACCAGAACAGAACATGAGGACAAAGCAACCATCAGGCATTTCATGGAACGTGGGGTTAAGTCCCACGAAATTATGGGGCTTGAAACCAAAATGAGCTGGACAACCCCACAAAGGAAGAAGACAGAGAGAGATTCTGGGAATGAGAAACCCAGTTAACAAATTGACTCAATCAAATATAAAACGAGAAAAATCTGACCCCGATCCAAACCTAAAGTAACCCCCATGGAACCATGGAAAGCCTACCGTAACACTAACCCTAGCTCACAAATCCGATCCCTGATCCAAACCACAACACCAACACTAATCCATAACACCAACTATAACCCCTACTCTAACCCTAATGACACTAACCCGAGTGACCCCAAAACTACCGACCCTAACTCTAACCTAAACCCAAAACCTAAAATACCTTCAACCATAAGCCTGATCTCGATCTTAAGCACGAATATTTTTTCAAGTAGTTAAATCAAAGTTAAAGGCTCTAACACATGACTTGAAACACAACTGGATAATAGCAAGTAGAATGATACGAAAAGCAATAAGAGGCATGAGACAAATAAAATGCAGGTACCAATGAGAAAAGCCTCAATAAATGAAAATGCAAACACAAGAGAGGACAATGACCCTATCTCCTATAAAGGAAACCATTACAGCTGTAAGGAGGGATGATATGTTGGAAGGATCATCAAATGATTCCATATAGATTGAACGGAAGAACAAAAAAGGGACAAGCACACAACTATAGATCCCTAAACATTCAGAGGGAGATAGAATAACAAATATACAACTACATTTGTGAGAAGTCCAAAAACAATAGGGAACATTAGTAGGGGGTGACAACTACCCAAGAACCCTTAAAATGGATTCCAGAAGACTTTTTTTGGACAGAACGTAGTAATGCCAACGAGTAGTTCTGATTTAATTTTAGGGAATGAAACTGGCCAGTTGGAAGGGGTATTAGTGGGAGAGCATTTTGACTCTTTTGATCAAAATTCAGTTATATTTAGCATAGTTATGGAAAATGTAGACCAGGTGTAAATGTCGAGTGGGGAAAGGCCAATTTTAATAAGCTGAGAAGTGATTTAACAAAAGAGACGCAGAACAGCTACTTGAAGGTAAATCAGTGTCAGAGCATTGGGAGGCATTCAACGCAGAGATAAGAAGGGTACAGAGCAAATATGTTCCCACAAAGAAAAGGGGTGGGACTCCCAAATCTAGATCCCCTGGATGTCACGGAGCACACAGGATAGTATAAGGCAAAAAGCGAAGATTTTGTTAGGTACCGAAAACTCAATACTGCAAACAACCTAGGGGAGTATAGAAAGTGGAGGGCTGAAATGAAAAGGGACATTCGGACAGCAAAGAGTGGGCATGGAAATGTTGGCAAGTAAAATCAAGGAAAATCCAAAGCTGGTTTATAAATACATAAAACGCAAGGGAATAAATGAAGAAAGAGTAGAGATGAAAACGGTAACCTGTGTGTGGAGGCAGAAGACACTGGTATGGTTTTCAATACATACTTTGCGTCTGTCTTCACAGACAGAGGGACAATGCAGACACTGTAGTTTATGAGGAGGAGTGTGAAATATTAGATGGGATAAACCTAGAGACAGATGAAGAATTAAGTGGTTCAGCATCTTTAAAAATAGACACATCACTAGTCGCGAATGTAATAGAAACATAGAAACATAGAGAATAGGTGCAGGAGTAGGCCATTCGGCCCTTCTAGCCTGCACCGCCATTCAATGAGTTCATGGCTGAACATTCAACTTCAGTACCCCATTCTTGCTTTCTCGCCATACCGCTTGATCCCCCTAGCAGTAAGGACCTCATCTAACTCCTTTTTGAATATATTTAGTGAATTGGCCTCAACAACTTTCTGTGGTAGAGAATTCCACAGGTTCCCCACTCTCTGGGTGAAGAAGCTCCTCCGCATCTCGGTCCTAAATGGCTTACCGCTTATCCTTAGACTGTGACCCCTGGTTCTGGACTTCCCCAACATTGGGAACATTCTTCCTGCATCTAACCTGTCTAACCCCGTCAGAATTTTATATGTTTCTATGAGGTCCCCTCTCATTCTTCTGAACTCCAGTGAATACAAGCCCAGTTGATCCAGTCTTTCTTGATAGGTCAGTCCCGCCATCCCGGGAATCAGTCTGGTGAACCTTCGCTGCACTCCCTCAATAGCAAGAATGTCCTTCCTCAGGTTAGGAGACCAAAACTGTACACAATACTCCAGGTGTGGCCTCATCAATGCCCTGTACAACTGTAGCAACACCTCGCTGCCCCTGTACTCAAATCCCCTTGCTATGAAGGCCAACATGCCATTTGCTTTCTTAATCGCCTGCTGCACCTGCATGCCAACCTTCAATGACTGATGTACCATGACACCCAGGTCTCTTTGCACCTCCCCTTTTCCTAATCTGTCACCATTCAGATAATAGTCTGTCTCTCTGTTTTTACCACCAAAGTGGATAACCTCACATTTAACCACATTATACTTCATCTGCCATGCATTTGCCCACTCACCTAACCTATCCAAGTCGCTCTGCAGCCTCACAGCATCCTCCTCGCAGCTCACAGTGCCACCCAACTTAGTGTCATCCGCAAATTTGGAGATACTACATTTAATCCCCTCATCTAAATTATTAATGTACAGTGTAAACAGCTGGGGCCCCAGCACAGAACCTTTCGGTACCCCACTAGTCACTGCCTGCCATTCTGAAAAGTACCCATTTAGTCCTACTCTTTGCTTCCTGTCTGACAACCAGTTCTCAATCCATGTCAGTACACTACCCCCAATCCCATGTGCTCTAACTTTGCACATCAATCTCTTGTGTGGGACCTTGTCGAACGCCTTCTGAAAGTCCATATATACCACATCAACTGGTTCTCCCTTATCCACTCTACTAGAAACATCCTCAAAATATTCCAGAAGATTTGTCAAGCATGATTTCCCTTTCACAAATCCATGCTGACTTGGACCTATCATGTCACCTCTTTCCAAATCATTTTACCCACTACCGATGTCAGGCTGACCGGTCTATAATTCTCTGTTTTCTCTCTCCCTCCTTTTTTAAAAAGTGGGGTTACATTGGCTACCCTCCACTCCATAGGAACTGATCCAGAGTCAATGGAATGTGGAAAATGACTGTCAACGCATCCACTATTTCCAAGGCCACCACCTTAAGTACTCTGGGATGCAGTCCATCAGGCCCTGGGGAACAGCCAATGTTCCACTGGCTGTTATGCGAGGCAAGGGAGAAAAGAGCGCAGGCTCTGACCATCATTATTCAAACCTTTCTGGTTACAGGCATGGGGGCAGAGGACTGGAGGACTGCTAACATTGTGCCATTGTTTAAAGAGGGAGAAACGGATAGACCAAGTAATTATAGGCCATTCAGTCTAACCTCAGTGGTGGGAACATTATTGGAAAATGTTCTGAGGGACAGAATAAATGTTCATTCAGAATATCACAGATTAATCAAGGACTGTTAAAATGGTTTTGTTAAAGGAATGTCATATCTGACTAAATTGGTTACATTTTATGAGGAGATAATGAGGAGGGTCGATCAGGAATCATTTGATGTAATCGACATCAAGTTCAGCAAGGCCGTTGACAAGGTCACACAAGGCAGGTTGGTCAGAAAAAGTAAAAGCCCATGGGATCCAAGGGAAACTGGCAAGTTCGATCCAAAATTGGCTCAGAGGCAGGAAGCAAAGCGGAATGGTCGATGGGTCTTTTTGTGACAGGAAGGATGTTTCTAGAGGGGTTCTGCAGGGCTCTGTATTAATTCCCTTGCTTTTTTGTTATATATCAATAATTTGAACTTGAATGTCGGGGGCATGATTAGGAAGATTGCAGATGATACAGCAATTGGCAGTGTGGTTGATATTGAGGAAGACAGCTGTAGACTACAGGAAGATATCTATGGACTGATAAACTGGGTAGAACAGTGGCAAATGAAATTCAATCTGGAGAAGTGTGATGTACTGCAATTGAGGAGGGCTATCAAGGCAAGGTAATAGACAATAAATGATAGAACACTGAGAAATGTAGAGGGACAGAGGGACGGAGTGCATGTCCACAGATCTTTGAAGGTAGCAGGACAGGTATATAAGGTGGTTAAGAAGATATACAGGAACTTTATTTGAGTAGCCAAGGCATAGAATAAAGGAGCAGGGCGGTTATGCTTGAACTGTACAAAACACTAGTTAGGCCACAGGTAGAGTACTGCGTGCAGCCTGGCCACCACATTAAAGGAAATATGAGATTGCACTAGAGAGGGTACAAAGGAGGATAATGAGGATCTTGCCAGGACTGGAGATTTTTAGCTCTGAGGATAGTTTAGTTCGGCTGGGATTGTTTTCTTTGGAACAGTGGAGGCTGAGGGGAGATTAAATTGAGGAGTATAAGATTATGAAGTGCCTCGATAGGGTGGATAGGAAGTACCTATTTCCCTCAGCAGAGAGACCAGTAAGTAGGGGACATAAAATTAATGTAATTGGTGGAAGGATTTGAGGGGAGTCGAGGAAAATTTATTTCACCCAGAGTGTGGTGGGGATTTTTGACTTACTGCCTGAAATGGTGGTAGAGGCAGAAATTCTCATCACATTTAAAAAGCACATGATTATGCATTGGAAGTGCCCAAAGCTACAAGGCTGTGGACCAAGTGCTGGAAAGTGGGATTAGGCTGGATGGCTCTTTTTTTTAGCTCAGGGGCGATGGGCAGAATGGCCTCATTCTGTGCAATAATCCTCTCTGAATCTATCACAACATTTCAATATTTAATTACTATTAAAGAACCATTTAACCTTCTCTGATCTATGTAGAACAATCTCAGTTTCTCCAGTCTCCTCATAACTGAAATACTTCACTCTGATAAATTACTGGACGTTCTGCTCCGCAGCATCACCAAGGCCTTGACATACTTTCCATAGTCTGGATTGGACTAAATCTAATATTTATTTCTCCTTCTAATTCTAAGGATGAAACTCTCTTCCAATTGAACTGAGCAGTAATCTGAGTATTATTAAATATTGATTGATAGCAATGCTGTAACTTGTTCTGAGAATGCAGACGGTGACTTATCCGCTCAGCAACAGCAGCCTCTGCATGATTCCTGTTTCAATATGATCACTGTCGCCACCTACTGGTGATAACCATCTACTGCAAGCGCCAGAGTTTTTTCAACATGATTATTTAATTCCACACACAACATCTTGCATTTTCCCAGTGACGTTCACCCAGAGGTATTTCTGAGAGCAAACCACGAGAGAGCCAAGATATCAGGTGGAGTTAAGGGAGAGAGGGTCCAATTACTGCTGCAAATTCTGAGAAGATTTACTTGGGCAGATGTGAAGTGATATAGGAATATAAGAATTAGGAGCCACACGGAAGCTGGAGCCTGCTCTGCCATTCAATATGATCATGGCCCATCTTCGACCTCAACTCCACTTTCCCGTCCGATCCCCATATCCCTTGATTCTTCTGGAGTCCATAAATCTATCGATCTCAGTTTTGAATATAATCAAGGACGCAGCATCCTCAGCCCTCTGGGGCAGAGAATTCCAAAGATTCACAAACCTCTGAGTGAAGAAATTCCTCCTCATCTCAGCCTGATATTGTTGACACCTTATCTTGAGATTATGCTGCCTAGTTCCAGAGTCTCCGATCAGCGGGAGCAACCTCTCAGCATCTCGCCCGTCAATACCCCTCAGAATCATATACGTTTCAATGAGATCGCCTCTCATTCTTCCAAACTCCAAAGGAATTTCTCAGAGCAAACCACAAGAGGGCTAAGAGATCAGGAGGAGTTAATGCAGAAAGGACACAATTACTGTTATCAATTCTGAGGAGGTTTTCATGGGAAGGTATGAAGTTATATAAGAACATAATATTTAGGAGCAGGAGTAGGCCACAAGGCCCCTCGAGACTGCTCCGCCATTCAGTACGCTCATGGCTGATCATCTAACTCAACTCAACTTTCCTCCTTTAAGCCCATATCCCTTGATTCACCTAGAGTACAAAAAACTATGTATCTCAGCCTTGAATATATTCAATGACTCAGCAGGGTTTGTGGATTCTGGTGGCTCAGATAGGTCGCAGGATCTGGGAATCATTCCCAGGTATAACAAGTCATTTGAAATTATCTCCATATTACCAATGGGGATGTTCCTTGCCAGTACGAGTATATTGTTGCTGGGCAGATTTGTGCACAAATAGGTTCCATTCACAGGTGGTTGTAGTTGGCTTTCTATCTCTGCTCAGCGGGCGGGAAACAGCTAGATGTTTTTCTGCACCAAACCAGCAGATGTTTCCTGCAAGTTACATTGTGAGTTCTCGCCCGTCACTCATGGTGAAATTATGGATCTCTGTGACAAAATGTGTGGGAGAGATATGGACTGTGCGTGGGTGGGATCATCTTGGAAGTTAATTCTTCGACTACTGAATCAGTAGGCAACATCCATCTAAAATATAATTTTGATGGCATGACCTTAAAAACATGATGTTTCGTGTATGACATGTGCAGTACAGAAGACAATATAATTAGAGCAATGCAAAGCATTTGATGCATCAATTAATGAAGGACAAATCTTCTCTGGATTGTTCTATTACAATCCAGCAGACGGCAATTGATGCCTGTGCTGGTATGACATACACATATAGAGGTACAGATATAAAGATCGCAATAATCCATAACACAATTCCTGGTTCCTTTGATAATTTATACTTGACCCCATGAGCTGCAGTCTGCCGCGTTACAGTCCCATTGATGGAGCCTCTGACCGGGAATTCTAGTTACTCAAGTTTTGATCTAATTATTATTGATAGCCTTTATATTTTTAAATAAAACACCCTCTGGTACAACTGTGAGAGACATACACTTGGCATCACAACAGATGGCCATAGCTGGGTTAAGGTCAGCACCGAATCAAACTGCACAATGGCGACACTCAATTAAAGCATTTATTATAATGATTTCCCTTTCCAGGTGCAAATTAAAAATGTTACCTCAAACCAATAATATCCCAAAGCTACGGATAATCGGTTCACACTGATCGACACCGTTTAATCTTTTGTATTGAGGACATTTCAATGGTCGGTGGGACAGTAATGTAATTTCGATTAGAGAGCGAGGCAGTGTGATTTAATTCTCACCCAGATAGCTTTGGGCGGACTGTGCGAACTGCTCACAATTATACAGATAGGTGTAGATCTTCACTTTTAACATTTAGAATTGCTCAGCGTGAAATAAAGTAACAGTCTTCAAACGGGTGGACTGAGATCCAATGCCCGATTTGGGTCAGGAACGATTGTATTAAGTGTGGAGCTGCACAGGCGCGATGGATGCTATCTGATAAAATGTAATGTTGTTCCCTAACTTAGCTTTCCCTGCTGTATAACCGGGAAGCATATCCATCCCAGAAGCAGTTGCCGCTCATAAAAATAAAGACTTCCATTTATATAGCTGCTTTCTCGAAAACAGGATGCTCTTTCGAGACAATTAACTACGTTTTGGAGTGTTATCGCTGTTGTAATGGAGGGAAACACGGCAGCCAATTTGTGCACAGCACGATCCAACTAACAGCAACGTGATACATGACTAAATTATATTTTAGTGAAGTTTGTTGAGGGATAGATATTGAACAAACAAAGGGAAGAACTCCCCTGCTCTTGATCGAAATAATGCAATGGGATATTTTACATCCAGCTGAGAGGAATTGGACACGGAGTCAGTGTGGGCTGTTTGTGGGGAATGTAAATCCTGACACTGATTCAGTGTTCTACTGAAAATCTTTTCGATATTCGGTATATAATGCCCAGCAGTATATCGGCAATCAAAGTCAAGGTAATTTTGGGTAATGTACAGAAAACACGGATTATTAATGATGTATTATATTTTACACAGCTGGATTCAGACAGGAAAATAGGGGAGGAGTCAGTCTGCTGCTGGAGGAGGCGTGTGACTCCCAGTCCCCATCCCCCTCTCTCTCACACACACACACACACACAAACACACAGGGGACCGGACAGTTTAAATAGCGGGACCCAGCTCCAGGTTCACAATCAGGAGGCGGTGTTGCGGCGCCGAGACACCTTCCCGAGTCAGTTACACCGAGAGACCCGACGATGGGACTTGCCCCGTGTCTCTGTTTGGTTCTGGCCTGCTTCACCTGTGAGTATTCCTCGCTGCTTCCGTGACACAATACAAGGCGGCTTCAGATATTGTGTTTTTATTGCTATTCATTGATGTGAATGTTCTCGAAAGTAATTACAATTTATTTCATTCACTGACAGATGTCCAGTCCGAAATCGTGCTGACCCAGTCGGCTTCTGTGTCGATGAAGCCCGGAGAATCTCACAAACTGTCCTGTTCAGTGAGCGGGTTCAGTTTGGACAGCTACGGCATGCACTGGGTTAAACAAGTTCCCGGGAAGGGGCTGGAGTGGCTGCTTGCTTACTATAAAGCGTCCAGTAGCACAAATTACGCGCCTGGAGTGGAAGGTCGGATCATCCCTTCAAGTACATCTTCCACAACCTACATCGAGATCAAGAATCTGAGAACCGAAGACACCGCCATGTATTACTGTGCAAGTCACCCACAGCGACCCGAACCCGTCTTGGGCTCGGACAGAAACTGAACGAGAGCAATTGCAGCAACTTCCATCCAATTCTAGGTCAGTAACGGTGTAAAGTATATCAAGAGATGTGTTTAACCTAGATTGCAAGAATGTATTTGCTACAGCAACAAACTGTTTAAGAATAAAATGCACATTAACTAACTTTGTATAGATGAAGATGGTTTATCGTTACTGTGTCCAGGATTAACAACGAGGATTCAATGAAAGCTTTAATATTGTAAATATGGGTAGGATTTTGGTCCATTTCTGCGCTCTCAGAAAGAATCATCATTCGACAATCAAAATCTGATAAACCTTTCTGTTGATTGAGCAATTTATTTTCTGCCAGCGTTAATCAGAGAATGAGTAGAGTATTTGTGCGGGTCCCTGCCACTGTGGTACAACTGGGGGGTCACGGTGCTGTACACGGCGAGCGCCTCGTACAAAAACCCCCCACACGGAGTTTGCTCACGCCTGCGATCATTGCCACCGCAAGAGATTCGAAGCAAACGAGGCTTGAAAACAAGCAATGGGTCGAAGTAAAATAGATTATTAAAATGACCAGCACAGCTTGAAATATCTGGCTGCTGCACTCCTATGGCAGTCGGAATGAAGTTTTTTAGAGCACTGTGCAATTTAGTCTCTGTATTTTACAGTTAACTGTCAGCTGAAGTATTTGGCACGGTGTGTCTCACTGTGGTACAGCGGGTGGCACAGCAATTACTGTCAATACAAAAACCCCTCAGCACTAATTGAGTAGTCTGGGTCAGTGCTCGCTTTCACAATCCACTGTATCTGCAGTGAAGTCCTATTTATGTCCAGCACTGTCCTATCAGCACAGTTTAATATGGATAAACTGATCATTATTCATTGATCAGTTGGTAATTTCATGAACTGTTCACGGGTTGCTCTGTGAAATATATAACACCAGTGCATTTATAAAGAGTGATCAATATTCATTCATACATTTACCATTTTATGAAGATCCATTGTGGGTTTCCTTTGCCTCTGGGATATGATTATTTAAACTAATGATGGATTGCTGTCTGTTTTACGCAGTGCCGGTTATTGTTTGACCCAGCCCCGGGAATGTAACACTGTGACTGCATGGACTACTGGGGACAAGGCACCATGGTGACAGTGACAGCAGGTAAGAAACATTCACTCTTTCAGTAACTGTAGAATTTGTGTCTCAATTTTTTATTTCTGTTTATTTCAATAATTCATTGATTCACTAAAACTTGGGTTCGCTGGGTTCTGTATTGAGTTTTTTTTTTGCTATCTTTCTGCTGCAATGCTTTTAAGAAATTAAATTGCTTCTCCACAGAACATGTTGTTGTGGGATTGATCCCCAGATTGGTGTGATTTGGTGTTTACATGCTGATGGGACTCTGTTCCTGGGTTACTTTAAACACCCACTGGTTGTTAAATCTTTTGGTGTTTCTGCAATGCTTAGTATCTGCAACATCTAATTGTTGCATGTTTTCTGATCAAATGCAAATATTATATTTAAATGTGTTTGAAAGATTGTTATAGGCAGAAACAGAAACCTTTAGATGTTATAAGTAAATGTAAGATATTTTATTGTATTTTGTTTGTGATAATTGCAATGTCATTTATTGATCAAAAGTTGACGAATGCTCATATATGTGAAATGTTACTGTAATGAAGAACTATATAATTAATATATTTGTGATATGAATCAGATTGAACTTAATACAAATTAATAGAAATAGCACGCAATAGCACAACAATATCCTTTATCAATATTAATAGATTAACATGATCTGTCTAATCACAATTCTGCTCTAATTATTTTATATTTCTATTTATTTCAATAATTAATTCGTTCAGTGATAGACAGGTTCGCTTAATTCTGCATTGACATGTTTTGGCAATGTTACATTTGATTCCGCTGAAACTGTTTATAGAATTAAGCTGCTTCTCCACAAAACATTGTGTTGTTGGGTCCAGCCGCTCAGTGCTGTGGTTTGCTGTTTCTCTTCTGAGCAGAGAGTGAGCCTGGGTTACTTTGAATAACAAAACTTTTGTGAAACTGTTTGGCTTTTGTGCGATGTTTATCTGAATGACATCAAACTGCTGCAAGTTTTTATGATCCGTTTAAAACAGTTTCAAAGATAATTGTAGGCAGACAAATAGTAGGTTTTATAAATCAAAAATCGTTACAAAATAATGTTCTCCATCTTATTATTTAAGTGAGAATTACAGGTTCAACTATTAACCTATGCTTTATTGTGCACACATTTAATACATGAAATATTACTGTAATTTCGAAATTTACGATTAAAAATTTGCAGGTTGAAGGGCAGTTAAATAAATATAACTCAAACAATTATAATGCGGTAATATTGCCCAATATCACTAAATATGTGTTGCAATTAATATCCTTTTATTAACCATTATTCGCATCCCACAATTCTGCTGCGCACTGGTCCCAGTTAACATGAGCATGAAATTTTAGAGGCTGGCGACAATTTCTGATTAGGTCTGAAATGATTTTAATAACAGCATACTGATTCCACCGCAGTTCAAGGAGGGTCTGAAATTAATTATCTCCCTATTTTACACTGATCCACAACAGATTGCATTCAATTATCAATTAAATGCTAGTTGTAAATTACTGTTTGTAAATGTCATAAATCTGACCGGTTATTAAATTCTAAAATTATGTAATTTCTTCAATTAAATGTTTTGTTTCATAGCGAGACAATTATCACTAAACTAATCTGAACCGTTTGTAAGATGATAGCCTGAGCGTTAGACGTCGCTGCCAGTCAGAGCATTGTTTATATGATTCTATTTAAATTCAAGGAAAGTTCAGACTGACAGACACACAACCCATTCAAAGTCAAGCTGATTAATTTAATTACCATAAGGTCAATGTTATTTTTGAATTGAATAACAACATCCAGTCTCCCATAGCTGTGCTGCATATGGAGTAGAAATATAGAGAGTGAACACATTACATTTAACAGTTATGTTTAACTGTGGTTCATGTTAAATTGATGAACAAAATCTCTCCTCCATTTGCTCATTAACTGTCAGTGTCGCAGATGGCCTGAATGAATTCTTCCAGCCAATATTACGTTGATCATTCTGGAAAGTAGTTCCAATAAATAGCTTAATAATTAACTTACTGGCATTGGGTGAATTACAGGAGTAAAATATAAAAAAGATTCTCTATGTTATTAAATAGCGGAGTCTATGTTGCCGACTGCACACTGGTCTGTTGCCTGTTACTTCATAAAATATATTTTACAGTTAAGAATGAGGATAATGTTTAAACTGGAGGGCCCTGATTTAGAAAACATACAGCGTTACAGCCCAGCGATAGTTAGTGAGATGTAACAACGGCCAGACATTGAACTATTTAAAATAGTCCACTCCTAAATCCATCATGTGAAATCCACTCTGAGAAAAGAGGGAGTTTATGTTGTATCAGAGACTTCAGAAACATGCAGAGTTTACATGTGTCGCTAGAGAGCGGGAATATATTGGAAGCTCCTGATCATTTTAACTTATTCAAATGTGATTTGAATCAAGTAAACATAATATATTAGTCTGAATGTCTTCATCTATTACTATGATTCTTAATATGTTAAAATTGATAAGTGCCATATTAACTTAACTGAAACGCTAATATGTCACATGTTACGAAGCAGGAACAGGATTAAAATGAATATTAACTAATTTTATTATAATGCAGTATTAGATCAGCAAACATCAATATTACTTTAGAGTATAATATCAGTGTGAACTGATTAACCATTAATGACCTCCCACAATTGCATTGTATACTGGACAGGATTACAGTTACTGCAACATCTCTAGGGTTGGCGAGAATTTTAAATTATGTCTAAGATTAACTTAGTAAACAATACTTGTCTTACTCAGTTTTGTTCAGATGGATAAGGTGTCGCCGCAGATTTTAATGAATTAACTTCGTGTTTTGCCTCGATGATTTTACAGGTTATATTTAATTCTAAAATTATATTGAACCAGTGGCTAATCGGTTTTCAATGTAACTGTTTCTTGGTTTGTTAAATTCCTACTCTGAAAGGGAGTCCCGATAAAATGCAGCAAATTACCATGGAATGTAGATTATTTCGATATAATTGTTTTCAGGATTTGTACGATTGTAGAGATGGAGGGAGACATGATTGGAAGTCGAAGAATGTTTTCCAAATTAATATCAGTTTAATTTTTTTTAAAACGTGCACTTTTGAGATGATCGGAAATTGACAAGAGACCAATTGTAAATCAGCTTTATTGAAACTGACAGATGGAACCGATCTATCTGCTGAGAGCAAGATTGTGCCTGTTCTCTTTCTGTGCGCCTGCTCACTGTGTGAGAATCAGGAGCCCTCCTGATTGGCTGTAAACCTTCCAGTTTGTCCTCTTGTATTTCGTTGAGTACAATTCGACTCATTTATTTGAGAAGCTTGTATCTCTGAAAAATGTGACAGTTTCAGGTTAAGTTTGAGGAGGCACCTCACAAATGGGACCAATAACGCAATTTGTGGCATTCAGAAGCAGAAGTTCAAAAACACTTCTGTTAAACTGTTGAAGGTGCTTTAATCAGTTTCTAACCCATGCTATACCTGTCCCGGGAGTCCTGATGGGACAGTGTAGAGAGAGCTATACTCTGTATTTAACCCCTGCTGTACCTGCCCCGGTACTGTTTCGTGCAACAGTGTAGAGGGAGCTTTACTCTGTATCTAACCGGAGAGACCTGCCCTCGGAGTGTTTGATGGGACAGTGTAGAGAGAGATTTACTCTGTATTTAACGCATGCTGTACCTGCCGTCGGAGTGTTTGATGAGACAGTGCAGAGGGAGCTGTACTCAGTATCTATCCCATGCTGTACCTGCCCTGGGAGCGTTTGATGCGGCAGTGTAGAGGGAGACTTACTCTGTATCTCACCATTGCTGTATCTGCCCTGGGACACTGGGAGTTTTGGATGGGATCGTGCAAAGGGAGAATGTATTCTTTATCTAACCCGTGTTGTAGCTGCCCTGAGTCAGTCTGATTGTGCAATGTATAAGGAGCTTAACTCTGTATGTAACCCGTGCTGTAACTGTCCCGTGACTCTTTGATAGGACAGTGTAGAGGCAACATTTACTCTTTATCTAACTCGTGTTCTGTCTGCCGTGGTAGTGTTTGGTGGGACAGAGTAGATGGAGCTCTGCTCTCTATTTAACTAGTGCGCTA
The DNA here is from genome assembly GCF_044704955.1 of Pristiophorus japonicus. Classification (NCBI taxonomy): domain Eukaryota; kingdom Metazoa; phylum Chordata; class Chondrichthyes; family Pristiophoridae; genus Pristiophorus; species Pristiophorus japonicus. Next base: position 37,967 of record NW_027250702.1, on the reverse strand, counting down.
CCTTATCTGGACTGTTTGACAGTGCAGTATTGGCATGGCTTTTCTCGAAATCAATCCCTTGATACAGCTGAGCATAGAGTGCAGAGCGAGCTTTACTCTATATTATTTTTAATATAACAGACCTGAAAATGCTTTATCCAGGGGCATTCAAGCAGCCTTAATTTGTATCCAACTAATAAAGTTCGAGTTAGCAAGGCAGATATGTTCAAATAAATATTTCCATTGCTCCAATGAAACAACAATGCCTTAATTGAGTTTAACCTTATTGCAAAATAACTGCTTCATTTTTGATTAATTGATAAACGTTAAACATTTTGAGTATCAGATAATGATTGAATGAGATTGGTCTGATCTTGAGTTCAATTTCAGAACAAACAGTTTCTGGAAAAGATTGAAATGGTCCAAAAAGCAGCGCCTGTTCTGATCTTATGGTAGGCTGGAAGTTAATTTGACAATTTAACTGGTGAATGTCGAACTCCTGCTTCAAATAACCATCATGGGAACGTTATGTTTGAAATCAGCATTTCGTTCAATTGTTTTTTTTTAATGCACCAGGTAGGGACAGACGCAGGTCAGATGCAGATGTATGACTGGGTCACAACACAAGGCACACAGTAACTGAACTGCATTTCTGTGAAGCATTTAAAGAAATACATTCAGCCTGCGATGAATTGCCATTCACAATAATCTTTCAGACTCTAACGGTATCCAATTGAATCGTTTGAGCCAAATTTCTCAGTCCCTTTATTTTAACTGTCCCATTTCACTATAACAGAAAATAAACATAGATCTGATAGAGGTGTTCAACATGATGAAGCTTTTCTAGAACTTAACCCTCTCTTTTAAAAAAAAATCCCCTCATTTTCCCTCTAGTTCTTTTGCCAATTATTTTAAATCTGTGACCTTTGATTAACGACGTACTCATCAGTGGAAATCGTTTCTCCTGACTTGCTTTGACAAAACCTCTCTCAATTTAAATACCTCTATTCGGCCTCCAATTAATTTTCACTGCTTTAATACACAACCCCAGCTTTTCTAATCTTTCCACCTAACTGAAGTCTCTGGTCCTTGGTATCATTCTGGGGCCTTGTCATCCTTTCTAAATTGTGGAGGTCAGAATTGTATACACTACTGCATCCGATGTCTAACCAGTGATTTGTAAAGGTTTAACATGACACCCGTGATTCTCTATTCAAGGCCCCTTTTACAATGGCAATAACGCATACAATTTAGTAAACTTCTTATCAACTTGCCCGGTCACCTTCAAAGAGATGTGAATATGTACTCCCAGGACCCTCTGCTCTGGCACCTCCCTCAAATTAATGCCTGTTAGATTATATTGCCTCTGCATGTTATTCCTCCAAAATGCATTAAATTGTATCTGTCATGTGCCTGCCCATTTCACCAATCTGTCGATGCACTCCTGAAGTCCGCTGCTATCCTGCTCACACATTCCCACGTTGCCAAGTTTGCCTCATCCGTGAACTTGTAAACTGTATTCCCGATAACAAGTCCAGGTAATTTATATATATAACAGGAAAAGCAATGTTCTTCATACCGATCAATGGGCGACCCCACTACTCTTCTGTCAGAAAAAACATCTGTTCACCACTGCTCGCTGCCTCCTCTCCCGCAGCCAATTAAATACCCAAGTTACCTCCATCCCTTTAATCACATGTGCTTCAATTTTCCGAATAATTCTTTTATGAGATTCTTTATAAAATGCCATTTGAACATCTATATATAACACATCCATTGCAACAGCATCATCGACCCTCTCTGTAACTTTATGGTGTAGACCGAGATTTCATTATCTGACCAATACACCACAGGTGTTTCAGTAATCCGCACAAACCAGAATCGAGAGATACCCATATCAGCAGTAACCAGGTTTTTTATCCTTCCTAGCATAGACCCGGCTGATAACCAATCGATTTATAATGTTTAAGTTTTGCCAATATTAGGTATTTAGAGAAGAAAACCTGTCCTGATGTTTAAATTATGTTCGGTTCGAACAACAACAACAAGTGATTGCAACGTCCCAGAAAGCAGTGCATGTTCTCACTGGCGGGAGGCTGGACAATAATTTGTATAATTAAATGGAGCTTTTAAAGAGCATCGTTCCATATAACCGGCTTTGGGAACCGTACATCATTCGGATTATTTCATGGAGTGATTGGGAAGAGGAAGGTCAGGAGACATCCAATCAGTAACAGGGGACAGATCACAACTCATACTGCATCGCTCTTCCTCCAATTCGGAGCAGGAAAGAGATAGGCCCGAATCAATCCCGATTGAGATCAAACTTGAATCCGAGATATCAGGCTGTGCAAAAGTTCCCGGTTCAAATCTGAGCGCTGAAGTAATCAATTCACATTTTAAAGGAGACTTCAACCATTTATTTGAACGTCCTATATTTTCCTGGGAACAAAGAAGATTTAGATGAGGTCTGATAGAGGGGTTTTGGAACTATGAAGGGTTTTATGAAGGGATTCGGGAAACATATTTCCCAGGTCGGTGAGTTGGTGAGTAAATGGCACTGATTGAATATCAGCAGGAAAGGAATGAAGGGAGAGGGTATTATTGTACTATTCTACACAGGTGCTGTTGGGACATGGGTTGTCCTATCAGAAAGAGGGCTGCATGCAGAATCCATAACAGCTTAATAAAAATTAACGTTTGAGAAGAAGATTGGGAATTGGAAGGTGAACGGGATTTGTGGAGAGATCGTTCAGAGGCGTGATGGGCCGAATAGCCTCCTTCCGTGCTTTAAAGTTGTATTATTTTATCACTCTCGGTCATGTTTATAAACATGCCGGGATTAAAAAAAGTTAATACAACTAGTAGATCTTGCTGTAGAAGTTGTGTGATTAGGATAATTCACCCCACCGACATTCAACCAAGTGTATCCCCTGAAAACAATAATTGTAATTATACAACGCGTTTAATTAGTGAAACGTCCCAAGACGATTCATACGAGCTTAAGGAGGTAAAATTTGATATCAGGCCACATAAGCCGTTTTCTTTAGTATGGTCAGCAGTGATTCTGGCAATTGACCAAAATCTTGGTCCAAGAGGTTAGTTTAAACAGCATCTTAAAATGGAGAGTTGACTTCACTTTAATATCATGGAATGGCCTGATTTCGTGCTGCTAATAAGATTATAAGAGCAAAAGGATGCAGGGAGGAACTCAGAATATATAATGTGAAATAATTTACTGTGAAAGTGATTGGAGATTGAGGGGAGAGTTCCATAATAGCAGGAAGAAATCCACGATACAATATCCCAGCATTCACTCCGTAAAAAGGGGCCTGCTGGACAGAAAGCCCCTTTAAGTCTCGTGACTATCCTTATGTACAGGACTGGAGTTACGTGGAGGCATTTCACGTCGGATCTCATAATTGCTAGTAATTCAAATGTTGATGTCGGGTTTGATCGGTAAATGATGGATTTAGTTTACCCCGTAGTGAAACGTTTAGTTGTTTGGTTATTTTATAAGCACTGATTACAGAGTCTAACTTGTCCACTTGGCCAATCTTTCCCAGCGACACCATCTGCTCCCAAACTCTATGCCCTGCTCTCCTCCTGTGAACAACCCGACACTGGCGGCCCCGTCACCTATGGCTGCTTAGCGATGGACTACTCCCCGGAAATCACCAGCCTTTCCTGGAGGACAGAAGAAGCGCCGATCACCACTGGATTGAAGACCTACCCGTCAGTCCTCAACAAGAAGGGAGCCTACACACTGAGCAGCCAGTTAACCATCAGCAAGTCATTGGTGGGGAGTCGCCCAATCTACTGCGAGGTTCGACGAGGTGGCTCGGTCTGGGACGTAAAAATGCCAGGTGAGTGCTGTGGGATACAAGGAAGGCAAATTGTGAAAAGCAGAGATGATATGTTCAACTTCTATACAACCTTGGTTAGACCAGACTTTGAGTAATGTGCACAGTTCTGGTCTCCATCTTACACTTCGAGTCATTGCACAGCTCTGGTCTTCATATCACACAGTGAGTGCTGCGTACAGGTCTGGTTTCCACATCATATTTAGAGTATTGTACACAGATAAGGTCTGCATAACATATTAAGAGTGCTGCATACAGGTCTGGTCTCCATAAAACATCTCAGTGTGCATTCCGATCTCCTAATCAAAATTCGAGCACTGCGCATAGTTCTGGTTTCCATATCACACTCAGAGTACTACGCACATGTCTGGTCTCCATATCACATATAGAGTACTGTACACTGCTCTAATCTCCGGATCATATCAACTGTAATGTGCATAGTGCTGGTTACCATATTATAAGAATGATACAGAGGCACAAGGACGACACCAGAACTGAAAAATTGCAACTGTCAATAATTGCTGAACGGAGTGGGATTCGTTTCTCCAGAAAAGGGAAGGCTGAGTGGTGATCAAATGGTGGTCTTTAAAATTATGAAGCGATTTAAAGGTTAAACGTAGATAAAATATTTTGCTTGAACAGGAGCCCGATATTGGGGCCATAAATATAAGATATTCACTAATAAATCCAATAGGGAGTCCAGGAGAAAGTTCTTCACCCAAGGAATTGGTAAAATATGGAACTCCCTGCCGCATGGAATACGAGGCGAACAGCATAGATGCGTTTCAGGGGAATCTAGATAAGTACACGAGGGAGAAAGGCATCTAAGGTTATGTTGATAGCGGGTAGGCAATAGGGAGAGAGGAAGCCCATGTGGAACATAAACATAGGCCTGTTGGGCCTTATGGTCTGTTTCGGTGATGTAGATTATATGCTAAAAACCACTTTAAAGTTCTTAATTGTTTGGAGTGTAACAAATAATCGCCATAAAATGTATTTTCTTGCAGGACCTGTGGTACATCATCCAGCTGTTATCCTTACCTTGAGTTCCAAGGAAGAAATCACCAGCAGCAGATCTGCAACCGCCGTGTGTTCAATCATCGATTTCCATCCAAAGTCAATGACCGTGAATTGGCTGAAGAATGGACAAATTATGAAATCGGGCTTCATCACCTCTCCCGTATGTGAGGTGAATGGGAACTTCTCGGCGAGCAGTCGCCTGACATTCTCCGCCGCGGAGTGGTTCGCCCACTCAGTCTATACCTGCCAGGTCTCTCATCAAGGAATCACCCAAAACCGAACTATCACCAGATCTCCGGGTAAGGGACACCGCCCCGGGAATTTCCGGATCACTCTGAGCGCTGATATCAGTCAGGGCTTTTATCGTAATTAGTAAAAAAGCACAGAACTATTTCTAATTTCTAATCATACAGTTTGTTTTTCCTTTCGGTGTAAGCCCTGACTGAGGATTCCTCACGGTTCATGACTCCATCACTTTGCGAAAGGTTGCCCTCTGCTTGCCCTTAGACTCAGCTTTATCCTGAGTTGCCTGAGCATATTGGGAGCGACAGTCGGTGTCTCCAGGCCTTTACTATGTAAGGGCCACTGCTAGAAATTGCTAGAAAGGGTGTAGACAAATAAAGTGACCTTGGCGTGCATGTCCACAAATCCCTAAAGGTAGCACGCCATCTAAATAAGTGGGTTAAGAAGGCAGACGGAATATTTACCTTTATTAGTCGAGGCATGGAATAAAATAGCAAGGAGCTTATGCTTGAACTGTATAAAACACTTGTTAGGACGCAGCTGGAGTAGCACGTGCATTTCTGGTCACCAGGTTACAGGAAATATGCGATTGTACTGGAACGGGTGCAGAGGAGATTTACCAGGAAGTTGTCTGGACTGGAGAATTTTGGCTATGAGGAAAGATTGGATAGTCTGGGTCTATTTTGTTTCGAACAGAGGAGACTGAGGGGAGACCTGATTGAGATGTATAAGATTATGAGGGGCCTTGATAGAGTGGATAGGAAGGACCTGTTACCCTTGGCAGATGAGTCAACAACCAGGGGACACAGATTTAAAGTAATTAGGGCGCGGTTTAGAGGAGATATGAGAGGAAATGTCTTCATCCAGAACGTCGTGTGGGTCTCGAAATCACTACCTGAAAGGGTGGTAGAGGCTGAAACGATCAGCACATTAAACAAATATATTGGATATGCAATGAACCTTCAGGGCTACGGACCAAGAGTTGGAAAGTGGGATTAGGCTGGATTGCTCTTGTTTGGCCGGCGCGGACACGATGGGCCAAAATTGCCTCTTTCCATGCTGAAAATATCTATGATTTTATGATCTGCCTTTTTAGAACACAGCATTCAGTTCTGGGCACCACACCGCAGGATGGATAAACTGGCTTTAGAGCGGGTGCAAATCAAATTCACCCGAATGATACCGGGCTAAAACGGCTAAATGATGAGGACGGGTTAGGCTTGTATTCCTTTGTGTAGAATGTGAAGAGGCGATGTAATTGAGGTGTTTACGTTGATAAATGGAACTGATGTGGTAGATAGCGAGAAAATATTTCCTCTGGTGCGGTACTTCAGAACCAGGGACAGAACCTTAAAAGTAGATCTACACCATTCAGGGGTAATGTCAGGAAGGATAATTTCACACAAAGTCTCGTGTACATCTGGAACTCTCTCCACCACCCCCCCCCCCGGGCCTCCCAAAGCTGTTGAGGGTAGGGGTCAATTGAACATGTCAAAACTGAGATTGATAGATCTTTGTTAGGCAAGGGTGTAAAGGGTTGCACAACCAAAGCGGGTAGATGGTGTTGAGGTAGATATCAGCCATGATCTGATTGAATGGCAGAACAGGATGGATGGGCTGAATGGACTTCTCCTGTTCCTATGACTCTATTACTGTTCTGCGGTTATATTCCCTCCTTACTCTCTCTCACTAGACATGATAAAAGCTCACTAATGACAGAAATTTAAAAAAAAACTACTTCACATCAGTATTGCAATTTATTCCCCATGACAAAAGACCCCTTGAAATTCCCTCCCCACGACCTTTTACTTCTGCTCTGCCGGGGGGGAGGGGGCGGGGGGCTACTGGTTCCTGCACATTTTCATCAACCCCAAAATCACAAGACACCAGAAAATTAACTTTGTTTCCTGTTGCAACTATAATCCTGGATTTGATTTAACACTCGTTTTGAACCAGTGTAAATTCCATGTAGAGCTCTTCATCCTGGGGGTGAAGCCATTGTACTGAGCGGAAATGCGTTCGGGCAGTAGGATCGATAGACGGGCGTAAAGGAGCAAGGATTTTCGGGACGAGCGCTATTCAGTGCATAACACAATTGCACCCAACTTTATTCAATGTTTTATGCCGGGTCTTTGCCTCACAGCCGATCACAGGTGGCTCTGGGTGCAAATACACAGGAAATGTTAAAGCGTCTCCCGGGATGGTTGCCAATTCGTTGTCCTTCTAATAATGATGGTTGTTAAGCAACAACGAGAGGTTAATATCTCAAAGGTGATTTATTCTCCTTTTGGGAGTTAAACAGAATGCTGCTATCCTGACTCTGGAGATGAAGCTTTGCTTGACTTTCATTTCTGCTTCACAGAAGATTCCTCGTGCAACGATCCAAAAATCACTCTTTCGCCGCCGTCACTCGAGCAGGTCTTAATGGAGGCGACAGTGACCTTAACCTGCATCGTGTCGAATGCTCCTTTTGGAGTCACCGTGTCCTGGGAGCGGAAAAAGGACATTTTGAAACCAGGGAATCACGGTGAACCGGGAGACGGCGACAGTGTGATCAGCAAGTTAGACATCTCGACACAAGACTGGCTGAGTGGGGATGTGTTTGACTGCGTGGCGAGCCATCGGGATATGCACACTCCGATCAGAGGTTCCATCCACAAGGAAATGGGTGAGTGGCGTGATTTTAGTAACACGTGAGAGGCTGTGACTATTCCCGGTGCTTGTGCATGGGCCAATTCGTTCAAATAAGTATATTAATAGATTACTTTGATAATTCAAATGGTAATCCCACGAACTAAATACTCTGGGATATGGGATGATGCATTTAAGGGGAAGTTAGATAATTGCAGGAGGGAGAAAGCAATAGAAGGACATGTTACGTGGTTTAGATGGTGAGCTGGGAGAAGGTTCGTGTGGAGCATAAAAGTTGGTATGAATCAATTGGCCGAATGGCCTGGTTCCTAGCAGTGATTCCTGTGTAATTTTCCAGTACAACTCTTCAAGCTCCCAGCGAGAAGGATTTTATTCCATTCTGTTCTGGGCTGAAAAACTGGACAGGCCACAGAGGCGAAAAAGGGAATCCTTTAAAATTCAGCGCAAACCACGTATCTCGCACATTTAACCACCGGTGTCATTGTCTCTGGAAGTCTCCAGTTTATTGATGTTTATTGTAATTGATCTGCAGCTAACGATCCGCGGGAACCGGCCGTGTCTGTCCTCCTGCCCTCGGCAGAAGAAATCTCCGCTCAGAGGTTGGTCAGCCTCACCTGCTTAGTGAGAGCTTTCTCCCCGCGAGAGATCTTCGTCAAGTGGACCGTCAATGACAAGCCGGTGAATTCGGGCAACTACACGAACACCGAGGTGAAGACGGAGAACAGCAGCAGCTCTTTCTTCACGTACAGCCTGTTATCCATTGCAGCCGAGGAGTGGGCCAGCGGTGCTTCTTACTCCTGTGTGGTAGGACATGAAGCCATCCCCTTGAAGACCATCATCAGAACAGTCAATAAATCCAGCGGTAAACCCAGTTTTGTGAACATTTCTCTTGGTCTGATGGACACCGTCAATGCTTGTCAATGAGAATCTCTCGATTGCATTTCAGTTCTTAAATAAAAACCAATAAAGGCCTTTTCTTCCAATCGTGAGTTACACACACAGCCGCTCAATTAATTTTGTTTCCCATTTTTGACAAGAGGCGGGCTGTTAATGTGAATCAGAATATCTGTCGGACTTGGGCACAAAGCTTGTACAGCCAGCGCTCCCAGCTCAGATACACCACAGTTTGGAGACAGAGTGAAGCTCTTTCATGACAGGATTCCTCAAAGTAATTTCAGCAACTTTCTTCCCACTGGCAGAACCTGCAAAGTTCCATTTTCCGACAAACAAATGCAGCACATTTAGATCTATGTGTCATTGTTTCTCGTGTTGTCCATCCCTTCAGATTTGGGGCCGGTTTTAATTGGCAGCATCGCACCCTCTTGGATCTGAAATGAGGGCGACACGGGAACAGGAACTGTACCTCCCACTGCCCCACCAGAGAGAGAGAACAAGTCAATTGTTAACCCCCTGTACCACCGACTGACCCAACAGAGAGAGAGAACAAGTCAATTGTTAACCCCCTGTACCCACCACTGACCCACCAGAGGGGAAAGGTCAATTGTTAATCACCTGGACCCCCCACTGCCCCACCAGAGGGGAAAGGTCAATTGTTAACCCCCTGTACCACCCACTGACCCACCCGGGGGAGGGGAAATGTCAATTGTTAACCCACGGTACTGCCACTACCCCGCCAGAGAGAGGGGAAATGTCAATTGTTAACCCCCTGCAACTCCCACTGCCCCAGCAGAGCGAGGGGAAAGGTCAATTGCTAACCCCCTGTACCCCCCCACTGCCCCACCAGAGGGGAAAGGTCAATTGTTAACCCCCTGTACCCTCCACTGCCCCACCAGAGGGGAAAGGACAATTGTTAACCCCCTGTACCCTCCACTGCCCCACCAGGGGGAGGGGAAAGTTCAATCGTTAACCCCCTGTACTCCCACTACCGCACTAGGGAGGGGGGAAAGGTCAACTGTTAACTCATTGTAAGACCACTGCCCCAACAGAGGGAGGGGAAAGGTCAATTGTCAACCCACTGTACCTCACTCTGCCCCACCAGAGAGAGAGTGGAAAGGCCAATTGCCAACCCCCTGTACCTCACACTGCCCCACCAGAGAGAGGGGAAAGGTCAATTGTCAACCCACTGTACCTCACACTGCCCCACCAGAGAGAGAGTGGAAAGGTCAATTGTCAACCCACTGTACCTCACACTGCCCCACCAGAGAGAGAGTGGAAAGGTCAATTGTCAACCCCCTGTACCTCACACTGCCCCATCAGGGGGAGGGGAAAGGGCAATTGTTAACCCCCTGTACCTCCCACTGCCCCATCAGGGGGAGGGGGAAGGGCAATTGTTAACCCCCTGTACCTCCCACTGCCCCATCAGGGGGAGGGGAAAGGGCAATTGTTTACCACTGTACATCCACTGCCCCACCAGAGAGAGGGGAGAGGGCAATTGTTAACCCCCTGTACCTCCCACTGCCCCATCAGAGAGAGGCGAAAGGGCAATTGTTAACTGATTGTGTTTCAGATCCTCCAACACAGTGAGGGGAAACGGCAATTGTTAAGCCACTGTACCCCTCAATTCCCACCAGAGAGAGATACCCATCGTTGAATTGTTGCATTCCGTCGCCTGACGTCACCTGGCGTCTCACGCTGAAAACATTTACACAGAGCGGGGAAGAATGCGTGCAAAAGTGAGTGCGTGTGTTTTTGTGAAAGTTCACGCTTACACATAAACACACAGAGACTTACACATAAACACGCACATAGGCACACTTACACAGGATATTACACGTGCCCAGAATATAATACACACGTTTATTGTCTGAACCAGTTATTAGTACTCTCTTAAAGTTTGAATGACAGCAAAAATACACACACGCACCCTAACACTAAACAGACAAAAACACACGCATTAACACACATACACACACACACACGCACACACACATGCACTTACACTCGCATAAACACACACATCAACACAATCCCACTAACGCATAACACACACACACACATTTACATGCGAACACACACATTTACACATAAGCGCACACATGCTTACCCCTAAACATACACAATACTTACACATAACCATACACACACACATGAAAAACACACACGTGAACGTACTTATACAAAACACAGACATTTAAACATAAATACACAAAATTTCATACAAACACACAAAGACCGACAAGTAAACGTACACAAGCGTACGAAAATAAACACACACTTACACTTAAATATAGATACATAGAATCGCGCATTAACACCCGCAAACTTGCATATCAACATTACATTAACACACATCAACACACAAACACAGACTAAACCAGAACAAGTGATCGTCATGCACATATATGTAAACACTAAAGTGCACAAAATACATCAGGCTATCGATGAATATAGAATTAAAATACACTCTTGGAACAGTCTCCCAACCATTATATTCAATAAATCATTTCTGATGTCATAATATCTCACATTCCTCTATTCTGGTCCTTCACACACACTGAATTAACGTTCTTAGTTGGAAACTGATGCAAGTTAATTAAGTTCAGAACACTGACCGTCACAAACTAATCAAGATTATAACTCACATCTGACGTCTTACACTGCCCCCTTGACAGTTTCCAAATAATTAGGTCGCTAAAACTATTGTTAAAATAATCGGTATCGCTCAGTAAACCTCCCTCGATATTACATCATACTATTCCCGAACGGTAAATCCTATGAAATTGATACAAAATCAATGAGCGTGTCACATTGAAGGAAAACTGTCAAATTTTCCAACACGGACGTAGGAGGATCATAAAGGTAGAGCGACTGTGGAATTAGGAACACAGATAAATTGTTGAGAGTGATTAACTTAACACAGGGCATACATTGAACATCAAGTTAGAGAACAAACTAATACCTTAAGGAAATAAAATAGAATATATAATAATAATATGATATTTTGGATTAGCAAATGTTCTGAATATTTTCCTCCTCTACATCTCCGCAGATTCCTCAGATCACATCTGGGATGAAGACTACGAGGGCCAGAGCGGCAACATCTGGACAACCGCTTCCACATTCATCATCCTGTTCTTCCTGAGCATGTTCTACAGCGCTGCCGTCACTCTGGTGAAGGTGAGAAGATTCACTGCATTCGCTTCGAGCTGACTGAAGCGGTTTGCCAAATCTCTGAACGTTTCATTGATAAAAACCCTGAGATAATTGCCCCAAAGCACTAAAGCCCTGCTTCAATCTTTTATCCCTCTTTTACAGGTCAAGTGATCGGCTGGATCTCGGACGCCGTGGATTTTCCTCATCTGGTTATTAACATCACTGTGTCCTGAAAATAAACTAGGTCCTCTTGGTGATTCCCGGATTCAATTGACTTCAGTTTTTTCGTCTCTGTGTTTGAGAAGTGAGATATTCGTTGCTATAATGTAAATGTATCTCTGAGTTTCATAATTGTTTGAATATCTCATGTATAACGAAGTCACTTTTCTCATTCATGATTCACAATTATTCCCTTCGCTTTATGTTGAACTGTTTCTCTCTCCCTGGTGTCTGTTGCAGTTGTACAGATAGCTGGCAGCTCAGGCCGCGTGTGTTCCAGGCTCAATGTGACGCTCATTTGTTATATTCAATTTGTGTTAACATTTTAAAAACGTCTCTGTAAATTGTTCGATGTGAAATTGTTAATAAATCATGAATGATAAATGGAATATGTTGGACTTTGTTGAGTTCCATTCTCCAAGGCTCATTCACATCGTTCCCTTTCCCTATCACACTTTGTTTTATTCCCCTGAGAGTTATTCATCACCCGTCCTGTCTGAGTTGTGTTTGAATCCAAGTCCCTTCGGTGAAGGAGCCGCTGCGCCACCTAGTGTCCGATCATTGTAACGACACAATTCCCCCAGCCTTTTTACGTTGTGCTGCAGAGGCGAAATGACTGCACAGCGAACAGGCGGATCATGCAGTCTCTTTTAATATTATGGTCCTTCACGTGCCAGGTGATGCTAAAGAGAAATACTCTGATGCATCAACGTCTGATAGATTATAGAACGTGTCAGAGTAAATCTCCTTTTAAACTGTCCCATCAAACACTCCCAGGGCAGGTACAGGGGGTTAGATACAGAGTAAAGCTCCCTCTACATTGTCCCATCAAACACTCCCAGGGCAAGGTACAGGGGGTTAGATACAGAGTAAAGCTCCCTCGACACTGTCCCATCAAACACTCCCAGGGCAGGTACAGGGGGTTAGATACAGAGTAAAGCTGCCTCTACACTGTCCCATCAAACACTCCCAGGGCAGGCACAGCACAGATGAGACCCAGAGTAAAGCTCCCTCGACACTGTCCCATTAAACACTCCCAGGGCCAGTACAGCACGGGGATAGATACAGAGTTAAGCTCCCTCTACACTGTCCCATCAAACACTCCCAGGGCAGGTGCAGCACTGGTTAAACACAGAGAAAAGCTCCTTCTACACTTTCCCATGAAACGCTACCAAGGCAAGTACAGCACGGGTCCGATACAAATTAAAGCTCTCTCTGCACTATCCCATCAAACACTCACAGGGCAGGTACAGCACGGGTTAGATCCAGAGTAAATCTCCGGCTACACTGTCCCATCAATCACTCCCAGGGCAGGTACAACACGGGTTAGATACAGAGTAAATCTCCGGCTACACTGTCCCATCAAACACTCCCAGGGCAGGTACAGCACGGGTTCGATACAGAGTAAAGCTCCCTCTACACTGTCCCATCAAACACTCCCAAGGCAGGTACAGGGGGTTAGATATAGAGTTATGCTCCCTCTACACTGTCCCATCAAACACTCCCAGGGCAGGTAGAGGGGGTTAGATACAGAGTAAATCTCCGGCTACACTGTCCCATCAAACACTCCAAGGGCAGGTACAGGGAGTTAGATACAGAGTAAAGCTCCCTCTACACTTTCCCATCAACACTCCCAGGGCAGGCACAGGGGATTAGATACAGAGTAAAGCTCCCTCTGCACTGTCCCATCAAACACTCCCAGTGCAGGTACAGGGAGTTAGATACAGAGTAAAGCTCCCTCTACACTGTCCCATCAAACACTCCCAGGGCAGGTACAGGTGGTTAGATACAGAGTAAAGCTCTCTCTGCACTGTGTCATCAAACATTCCCAGGGCAGTTACAGCACGGGCTAGATACAGAGTAAAGCTCCCTCAACACTGTCCCGTCAAACACTCCCGGAGCATGTGCAGCATGGGTTAGATACAGAGAGTACAGACCCATCTACAATGTACCAACACACTCCCAGGGCAGGTACAGCACGGGTTAGATACAGAGCAAAACACCATCTACACAGTTCCACCACACAATGCAAGGGCAGCTACAGCACGGATTAGATATGGCACAGAAAGTCCAGGGAGCTCAAACTCTGGGAGTGACACCTAATGCCTGGGGCCTATGTGACAAACAGACAGTGGTTCCATTTATACTGTACACACACAGAAAGCAAAGAAAGAGACTAAAGTTGGAGAGACATTATTTGAGAGAGAGTTTCGGGATCACACAGCGTCTGCAGGTACATTTGCAGCCTTCTGCCCAGTGAGCACCGCAAGATACAGGCAATGTGATAGGCGGGAAAATTGCAATTGTGATGTCAGACTAGTGTATGGAGAAAGAGTCAGACTGAACACTGTGAGCTCAAAGTAAAGTGTGACCTGAATCTTTTATTGCAGGTCTCCAGAGAGCCTCTCCAACCTGTGAAGCCTTCTGAAATGTCTGTGCTCCCAAGGGATTATGGGATCCCTTGGCACTCCGGGGAATGCGCCTACTGGTGGCTGCACAGTGTAAATACAAGCCCACATTTCTAACAACATTCTCCCGCACAGTATAACTATTGACAATGGGAGTCGATCTGGGGCCCTTATTGTCCTGGTTGATCATCTCGGTGTGAAAGGTGGTGTAGGTGAATCATTTGTTGGGCGCTCGCCGGGCTGCTGTGCAGCTGGCCTTGCTGGGCTGCCTGGTGTGTTGTGCCCTGCAGGGCTGCTGTGGGTGATGGGTTCTGCTTCGTGGTCAACGTGGTGTCATTTCCCACTGGTGTGTGTGTTGGTGCATCAAAAAAGGTAGGGTCCAATGTGGGTTGCTCAGGATAGTCCGTGAATCCGAGTTTGATTTGGTCCAAGTGTTTCCGGTGAATGAGTGCATTTGAAAGTTTGACCCGACACACCCTGCTCCCCTCTTTGGCCACGATAGTGCCGTGATGCCACTTGGGACCTGGTCCATAATTTATTACAAATACAGGATCATTGAATTCAATCTCGCGTGACACATTTGTGCTGTAATGGTGCGCACTTTGTTGAAGCCGCCTGCTCTCTTCCTGTTCATGTATTTCAGTGTGTACTAACAAGAGCCTTATCTTAAGTGCTCTTTTCATGAGCAGTTCAGCAGGTGGGATCCCAGTGAGCGAGCAGGGTCTCGTGCGATAGCTAAACAGGACTCGGGATAAGCGAGTCTGGGGTGAGCCTTCAGTGACCCTCTTCAAGACTTGCTTGATGGTTTGCATTGCTCTCTCTGCCTGACCATTGGACGCTGGTTGACACGGCGCAGATTTGACATTCTTGATCCCGTTATGGTTCATGAATTCTTTGAACTCAGCATTGGGAAAACATGGCCCGTTGTCGTTCAACAGAACATCGGGTAAGCTGTATGTGGCAAAGATGTCCCGCAGGCTTTCAGTGGTGGCAGCAGACTTGCTAGCCGACATTATCTCACATTCAATCCACTTGGAGTACGCGTCTACAACCACAAGGAACATTTTACCAAGCTTGGGCCGGCATAGTCGACGTATACCCTAGACCACGGTTTGGAGGGCCAAGACCTTAAACATAGAGGCGCCTCCCTGGGTACATTGCTTAACTGCGAGCATGTGTAACATCTGTGAATGCAGGACTCTAAGTCCGCATCGATACTGTGCCACCACACGTGGGATCTGCCTATCACTTTCATCATTATGATGCCTGTGCAGATACTTGGAGGTAATTGATGAAGGTGCCTCTGCCCTTCTTGGGGACCACTACTCGATTGCCTCACAGCAGGCAGTCTGCCTATATAGACATTTTATCTTTGCTCCACTGGAATGGCTTTATATCTTCCTGCATTTCCACTGGGACACTGGAACAACTCTCGTGAAGCACACAGCTTTTGACTAAGGATATAAGAGGTCCTGCTTGTCCTGTGATGGGTGATTGCTCACTCTCAAATGCTTCCATAACCTTGGCTATATCTGCAGGCTGCCCATTGCCACCCCCGTGGTGGGCAATGGCAGCCTACTGAGAGCATCGGCGCAGTTTTCTGTGCCTGGCCTGTGGCGGATGGCATGGTTGGATGCGGACAACATGAACGGCCATCTCTGGATGCGGGCTGATGCGTTTGTATTTATCCCTTTACTCTCGGAAAACAGGGGTATAAGTGGCTTATGTTCAGTTTCTAATTCGAAATTTTAGCCCAAACAGGTATTGATCCATTTTCTTTACCCCATAGACACGCGCTAACACTTCGTTTCCAGTCATGCTGCAGACAGACTCCTTAGACAGACTCCTGGATGCATAAACCATCGGTTGCAGTTTCCTAAAATCATTAGCTTGTTGCAATACACACCCGACACCGTATGACGATGCATCACATGCTCGTACCAAACGTTTACATGGATCATACAACACAGGCAATTTGTTCGAGCATCACAAGTTTCTCGCTTTTATAAAGGCCCTTTTTTGGATTTTGCCCCAAACCCATTCGCCCCTTTTCTAGTGAGACATGGAGTGCTTCTAGCAGGGTGCTGAGTGCCGGTAAGAAGTTACCAAAGTAATTCAAGAGTCCCAGGAATGACCGCAGTTCCACCACGTTCTGTGGCCTCGGTGCGTTCTCGATTGCCTCCGTCTTCGCTTTGATGGGTCTGATGCGGTCCGCCGCATTCCTCCTTCCCAAGAAGTCCACTTCAGGCGGCAGGAAAACGCACTTTGAACATTTTAAGGTGAGCCCCATGCGGTTGAGTCGACTAAGAACCTCCTCCAGATTCTGCAGCTGCTCGTCTGTGTTCCGACCTGTGTACAAGTTGTCGTCCTAGAAGACCACGGTGTGCGGGACCGACTTCAGTAAAGTTTGTATGTTTCACTGGAATATCGTCGCCACCGATCGAATTCCAAACGGGCATCTCTTACAAACAAAAATACTTTTGTGCGTGTTGATGCCGGTGAGAGCCTTCAATGATTTCTCCAGTTCTTACCTCAAGTAGGCTGAGGTCAGATCCAGCTTCTTGAACGCCTTTCCTCACGTCAGCGTTGCAAAGAGGTCGTCGGCTTTTGGAAGTGGGTATTGATCCTGCAGGGAGAAACGATTGATAGTTACTTTGTAATCGCCACAGATTCTGACATTGTTGTCTCCCTTGAGGACTGGAACTCTCTCGCCTTCTATCTCTCTCTCGCCTTCTCTCTCTCTCTCTCTGTTTCTCTCTCTCTCTCACTCTCTTGATCGGTGAGATGAGGCCCTCGCTTTGTAGCTGGTCGAGCTCGATTTCTACCCTTTTCTCTATCATGTGCAGTACTGCTTTCACCTTGTGATGGATGGGTCGTGCCCCCGGAATTAGGTGGATCTGCACTTTTGCTCCTTGGTATTTCCCGATGCCTGATTCGAACAGCGAAGGAAATTTGTTTAAGACCTGTGCCCATGGAGTGTCGTCAGCGGGCGATAGCTCTCGGATGTCGTCCAAGTTCCAGCGTATCTTTCCCAGCCAGCTCCTGCCGAGCAGCATGGGACCATCGCCTGGTAACAAGCAGAGTGGTAGCTTGTGCACCGCTCCATCATAGGATAACTTTATGGTAGCACTGCCTATTACAGGAATCAGTTCTTTCGTGTAAGTTCTTAGTTTCGTGCGAACTGGAGTTTTGACTGGGCTTGAGGCCTTGTTGCACCACAAAATTTCGAAAGTCTTTTCGCCCATGATGGACTGGCTCACCCATGTGTCCAGCTCCATTGACACCGGGAGTCCATTTAGTTCAACAAGTTCAACATTCAGCATTATCGGTGGACAATTCGTGGTGAATGTTTGCACTGCATGTATCTCTGCCTCCTCGGTCCGAGGCTCTGGTTCATCGTGATCTTCTATGGATATGTTCTCCTCTGCAAGATGGTGGTTTGCAGGTTGAAGAAGTTTTGCAGCTTGCCTGCACACTCGTTGGACATGTCCCATTGTTGCACAGCCCTTGTAAACGTACTCTTTGAATCGGCATCAATGGAATCGATGACTACCACGTCAGCGCCAACAAGATGTTAATGGCCTTGCCTTCATCATCCTTGATGATGGACTTTGAGTCATCTGCGGACGTGCAGCTGCAGATATGTTTGACCTGCCCTGTACATTATGATTCAAAAACAACATCAATTTGTTCACAGTATTTGTGTGTTGAGAGATTGCTTCGTATTGTCACTGATGGCAATGTACGCCTGGGTTATCGCTGTGGCCTTTCTCAAGGTTGGGGTCTCTACAGTCAAAAGTTTGCGAAGTATATTCTCGTGGCCAATGCCAATTATGTATAAGTCTCCGAGCATATGTTCCAAATGTCCTTCAAATTCGCAATGTCCAGCAAGGCTTCTTAGCTCGGCGAAATAACACGCCATTTCCTGGCCTTCAGACCTTTTGTAGTTATAGAGCCGGTACCTCGCCATCAGAACGCTTTCCTTCGGGTTCAAATGCTCTCGGACCAGTGTGCACAAATCGTCGTACGATTTCTCTGTGGGTTTCGCTGGAGAAAGCAGATTCTTGATGAGGCCATACGTTGGTGCCCCACAGACGGTGAGGAGGATCGCCCTTCATTTGGCAGTGCTCTCTTCCCCATTCAGCTCGTTGGCCACGAAGTATTGATCGAGTCGTTCCACAAATGTTTCCCAAACTTCTCCCTCCGAGAATTTCTCCAGGATGCTCACTGTTCTCTGCATCTTTGGGTTCGCTGTTTGTATCTTGTGGCCGGTTGGTGTGTATGGAGAAAGCGTCAGACTGAACACTGTGAGCTCAAAGTAAAGTGTGACCTTAGTCTTTTATTGCAGGTCTCCAGAGTGACTATCAAACCTGTGAAGCCTCCTTAAATAAGTGTGACCCCAAGGGATTATGGGATCCCTTGGAACCCCAGGGGATGAGCCCTCTGGTGGCTGTACAGAGTAAATACAAGCACACCGATTTAACACTCTCGATATTCAGTAAGACAAGGAATTAACTAGAAGCTTACAACCATAAATCTATTTGTTCCCAGGCTCCATTGAAAGTTTTACCATTTATTGTACATTTCCTCCCTTTACTTTCCACCCAAAATCTATCACAGCACATTTCTCTGCATTAAATTTCATTTCACATCTACCTGCCCCAATTACTAATCTGTGTATTGACAATGAAAGCACTTAACCTCCACTTCACAATTGGCCATGGGACCTTTCTGGCGTTCCCTAGAGATTTCAGTCACGTGCCCCATATACCCAAGCCCAGATCATTTCTCTGTGATGGGCGGCACTGTGAGCAGTGGCGCTGTGAGGGGCGGCCCTGTGAGAGAATAGCCGAACTCTCAGGCCTGAGCCCAAACCTGAAGCAAATCCTAGTTCCCAGACTGTAACAATAAACCCTAAATAATCCCAAACATGAACAGAGCATCCGATAACAAAAAAGAAGTAACCAGAACAGAAAGAATCATACTCTTAATTCAAATAATTTAAAATAATGAAAATAACTGACCCGAACTTCAGACCCTATCCCTCATAAACCTATAGGTAAAACTTGTAAACACAGACCCCAGCCCCAAAACCAAATCCTAACCCAGGACCATAAAATTAACTCGAGACCCAAGAAATCATTTTTCCAGACTCCAGCCCCAAAACCTAGTTCGGCCCCAACTCCCTAAGAACGAACCCTAAGCAGAAGTTTAAAATCTAGCCCCCAGCCCCAAATCCTAACCCTAAAACTAAATCCTAACCCTCAGAAACCTAAACACAAAACTTGTAAACACAGACTCCTACCCCAAAACCAAACCCTAACCCAGGACCCGAACCCCCCTAAAATCTAACCCTAACATAAAACATAACAGTGCAGACCACAACCCAAAACCCCAACCCTTACTCTGGATCCTAATCCCTTGAAACCGAACCTAACCTAATGCTGCACGGCCCACACCACAGCTTCCAAACTCAGTCCTAACCCCAGACGCTAGATCCCCAAGACTGAACCCTAACCTAAAATATATTAATGCAGACCCTAACCCCAAGTCCTTTCTCTAAATGCCCCTAAATCTACCCCCACCCCTTGCCTCCGCCTCATGGAAGCAGGAGCTAAACAGAAATGTGTGTAAAACAGAGTGCCAAGCCGCCCTCCCCCGAGTAGACCAGGAACCAGAAGGGCCCACAACAATCGGGAACAATAGATGACACAGCGAACCAAATCAGGAATAAAACAAAAGACTGGACTGAACGAAGAGAGTTATAACAAAAACCGAACAGAACTAACCCGCAAATTATAACAAAACCAAAAAAAGTACAAAACAAAAATAAATTTACAAATGTTTTAAAAATGATTTACTCAAATCAAAAAAACATTTTTACAGGAAGTAAGGGGAAACTGGGATAGAAAAAACTTAAAAGAGAGAAGCAAACTGTCAGAAATCAAAACATTAGACCCCCCACAAAAAATCCCAACCCTGAACCACGGGCATTCAACCAGGTGACGCATCACACACTACACACAAACATGAACAAAAAGGGGGAGGAACTCCACATTTTTACCTAACAAACAGGGAAGACCACTGATCACACAGACTCAACAGAAAAACAAGAACCATAACTCCAGACAAAGCTCAGGATTAATACCTTATCACTGTGAGGGAGGAGGTTTAAATCGTTTATTTCCCACCTCCCAAACCTTCTCGTTCCGACTGACCTGGTGGAAGGTGGAGCTCTAAACTCTCCATAACCTCTCACTGTAAGTTTCTCGATCTGATACCCTCTGACCCTTGAGCCCCACGACCCGCTTGCTTTTCCTGGTCTCTGATGAAGCCCCAGTACGGGCGAAACGTTTGGCCTCTCGACTATAATTAGCCATCAAGACGATGGATCATGAAGTGAGGGTAAACCCGACCCCATCCCCACCAAAAACCCCAACTTACTTTTCTCCCCCAACCCTTGGGAAACTTCTCCCTCACTCTCTCCACACTTCCAACCCACCGTGTCAGTCTTTTTCTTGAAAAAACAGCCTCTCTCTCATTTGAGAAGGAATTTTTTATCCCAGTGGTTCTGAATCTGTGGAATTCTCTGCCCAAGGAAGCAGTAGAGGCTAGCTTATTGAATGTATTCAAGTCACAGATAGATAGATTTTTAACCAATTAGGAAATTAAAGATTATGGGGAGAGGGCGGGTAATTGGAGCTGAGTCCACGGCCAGATCAGCCATGATCTTATTGAATGGCGGAGCAGGCTCGAGGGGCTTGATGGCCTACTCCTGTTCCTAATTCTTATGTTCTTATTTCCCTTCTTAACAAAAGATGTTCTGCATAGAAGCTCTAATTGTACTGCTATTTAGAACTAGTAGGATAAGCGTTTGGTGCGGGACTGATATTTCTCTGCTCCCCGTCCCCCGCTGCCCAACAGAAAAACTTGCATTCATTCGTAAAATGAGTCCTTAGGTGGCTGCACAGTCCAATCCGAGAACCACAGTCCTTGTCACAGGTGGAACAGACAGTGGTTGAGGGAAAGGATGGGTGGAACGGGTTTGCCGCACGCTCCTTCCTCTGCCTGCGTTTGATTTCAGCTTGCTCTCGGCGACGAGACTCGAGCTGCTCAGTGCCCTCCCCGATACACTTCCTGCCCTGAGGGCGGTCTTTGGCCAGGGACTTCCAGGTGTCAGTGGAGATATTGCACTTCATCACGGAGGCTTTGAGGGTGTACTTGCAACGTTTATTCTGCCCAACTTTGGCTCGTTTGCTGTGAAGAAGTTCAGAGTAGAGCGCTTGCTTTGGGAGTCTCTTGTCGGGCAGGCCAACAATGTGGCCTGCCCAGCGGAGCTGATCGAGTGTGGTTAGTGCTTCAACCCTGGGGATGCTGGTCTGGTCGAGGACGCTAACGTTGGTGCCACTGTCCTCCCAGGGGATTTGCAGGATCTTGCGGATCCTCGAATGTTCAGTCACCTGAGAATTCACTTTTAGAATGGAAGCAAGTCTTCCTCGATTCCCAGAACTGCCTGTGATGATGACACACACATGATTTTAGAAAATAAATTTTAAAACAATCAAAGGAAAAAGTGCTTCCTAAATTATCCCTCCCCCTCCCCCCACGTGGTCCTCCAACGTGGCATGGACTCTGATCAACCCGCTCAGACTATTAACAATTAAAATAATCCCACCTTCCCCATCCTAAAACCGAATTAATTATTAAAACAATCCTCACCCAAATACAGACATTGTTAAAATAAATACAAAAATAACAAAAAACAACTAATAACATTTAAAATCTTCAAAATACAAATCAGCACATCAACGTACATCAATATATCTTCCCGAAAGAAGGTAATAGCAATTTAAAATCAACCACCTTCAAAATCCGGAGACAAATCCCTTCGCCGGGAACAACACTGCACCCTCGGCCGAACCTTAATTCCAGCCTGAGGCTTTTAATCGGCACTAGGACCTAAAATAACCAACAACGAATTGACCCGACTATTCGATCCATAAAAGCCACAAAAATTAAAGAGCCCACCCCCCACACACAACATAACCGAAACCCCACACACACACAACCGAACCGAGACACCCCCACAAACATACAACATAACAGAGACCCCACACACAACCTAACCGAGGACCCCCCCCACACATAAACTATACGAGACCCCCCACCACACACACACAAAATAACCGAGACCCCCTCCCCACACAACCTAACCGAGACCCCCCACACACACAACCTAACCGAAACCCCCCACACACACAACCTAACCGAGACCACCCCCACACAACCTAACCGAGACCACCAGCCACACACACAACCTAACCGAAACCCCCCCACACACACAACCTAACCGAGACCCCCCACACACACAACCTAACCGTGACCCCTCCCCACACAATCTAACCGAGACCCCCCCCCACACAATCTAACCGTGACCCCCCAACCTCACACAACCTAACTGTGACCCCCCAACCACACACAACCTAACCGTGACTCCCCCCCACACAATCTAACCGTGACCCCCCAACCACACACAACCTAACCGTGACCCCCCCCCACACACAACCTAACCGAGACCCCCCACACACAACCTAACCGTGACCCCCCACACACACACAACCTAACCGTGACCCCCCCCACACACACAACCTAACCGAGACCCCCCCCACACACAACCTAACCGAGACCCCCCCACACACAACCTAACCGAGACCCCCCCACACACAACCTAACCGAGACCCCCCCCACACACAACCTAACCGAGACCCCCCCACACACACAACCTAACCGTAACCCCCCCACACACACAACCTAACCGAGAACCCCCCCACACACAACCTAACCGAGACCCCCCCAAACACAACCTAACCGAGACCCCCCACACACACAACCTAACCGAGAACCCCCCCGCACACACAACCTAACCGAGACCCCCCCAAACACAACCTAACCGAGACCCCCCACACACACAACTTAACCGAGACCCCCCACACACACAACCTAACCGAGACCCCCCCACACACAACCTAACCGAGACCCCCCTCCACACAACCTAACCGAGACCCCCCTCCACACACAACCTAACCGAGACCCCCCCACACACAACCTAACCGAGACACCCCCCCACACACAACCTAACCGAGATCCCCCTCCACACAACCTAACCGTGACCCCCCCACACAACCTAACCGAGACCCCCACCCACACAACCTAACCATGACCCACCCACACAACCTAACCGAGACCCCCACCCACACAAACTAACCGAGACCCCCCTCCACACAACCTAACCGAGACCCCCCTCCACACAACCTAACCGTGACCCACCCACACAACCTAACCGAGACCCCCACCCACACAACCTAACCGAGACCACCCCCACACAACCTAACCGAGACCCCCACCCACACAACCTAACCGAGATCCCCCCCCACTCACAACCTAACCGTGACCCCCCCACACACAACCTAACCGTGACCACCCCACACACAACCTAACCGTGACCCCCCCACACACAACCTAACCGTGACCCCCCCACACACAACCTAACCGTGACCCCCCCACACACAACCTAACCGTGACCACCCCACACACAACCTAACCGTGACCCCCCCACACACAACCTAACCGTGACCCCCCAACACACACAACCTAACCGTGACCACCCCACACACAACCTAACCGTGACCCCCCAACACACACAACCTAACCGTGACCACCCCACACACAACCTAACCGTGACCCCCCCACACACACACAACCTAACCGAGATCCCCCCCCACTCACAACCTAACCGTGACCCCCACACACACAACCAACCGTGACCCCCCCACACACACAACCTAACCGAGACCACCCACACACACTACCTAACCTTGACCCCCCACACACACAACCTAACATGAGACCACCCACACACACAACCTAACCGAGACCACCCCACACACACAACCTAACCGAGACCACCCACACACACTACCTAACCGTGACCCCCCACACACACAACCTAACCGAGACACCCCACACACACAACCTAACCGAGACCCCCCACACACACAACCTAACCGTGACCCCCCACACACACAACCTAACCGAGACCACCCACACACACAACCTAACCGAGACCCCCCCACACACACAACCTAACCGAGATAACCCCACACACACAACCTAACCGTGACCCCCCACACACACAACCTAACCGAGACCACCCACACACACAACCTAACCGAGACACCCCACACACACAACCTAACCGAGACCCCCCACACACACAACCTAACCGTGACCCCCCACACACACAACCTAACCGAGACCACCCACACACACAACCTAACCGAGACCCCCCCACACACACAACCTAACCGAGATAACCCCACACACACAACCTAACCGAGATAACCCCACACACAACCTAACCGAGATAACCCCACACACAACCTAACCGAGATAACCCCACACACACAACCTAACCGAGATAACCCCACACACAACCTAACCGAGATAACCCCACACACACAACCTAACCGTGACCCCCCCCCCACACACACAACCTAACCGTGAACCCCCACACACAACCTAACCGTGACCCCCCACACACACAACCTAACCGAGCCCCCCCCCCACACACACAACCTAACCGTGACCCCCCACACACAACCTAACCGAGATAACCCCACACACACAACCTAACCGAAACCCCCCACACACAACCTAACCGAGATAATCCCACACACACAACCTAACCGAAAACCCCACACACAACCTAACCGTGACCCCCCACACACAACCTAACCGAGATAACCCCACACACACAACCTAACCGAAACCCCCCACACACAACCTAACCGTGACCCCCCACACACAACCTAACCGAGACCCCCCCCCACACACAACCGAACTGAGACTCCCCCACACACAACCTAACCGAGACCACCCCACACACACAACTGAACCGAACCACCCCCCACACACAACCTAACCGTGACCCCGCCCACACACAACCTAACCGAGACCCCCCCCACACACAACCTAACCGAGAAACCCCCTCACACACAATCTAACCGTAACCCCCCCACACACAACCTAACCGAGAAACCCCCTCACACACAACCTAACCGAGACCCCGCCCACAAACAAACTAATTGAGATCTTCCACACACACAACCTAACCGAGACTCCCCCAAACAACCTAACGGAGTGCCCCCACATACACAACCTAATCGTGTCCCCCCCTACACGCAACATAACCGTGACACCCCCCCAGACATAACCTAACCGAGACCCTCGACACACATAGCCTAACCGAGACCCCCCCCGCTACAAGCACAACCTAACCGAGAGACCCCCCACACAACCTAACCGATAACCCCCCCACCTTCACAACATAACCTGAGCCCCACCACACATAACCTGACCGATACATCCCCACACAATTTAACCGAGACCCTCCCCACACACACAATTTAACCGAGACCCACTCACACACACAACCTAACCGAGACCCCCACAAAACCTAAGCGAGACCCCCCACACACAAGCTAACCCAGAGCCCTCCTTCCCGCACACAACCTATCCGAAATCCCACAGCAAGGTCCATTTGCACAAAATCGGAAATACATTTCGTTTTCAAAAAAATAAAATCGGCGTTCCCAGCAAAACAAAAGGCCCCAACAAACGGAGGTCATCATCGTCATAGGCAATCCTTCGGAATCAAGGAAGACTTGCTTCCACTCTAAAAATGAGTTCTCAGGTGACTGTACAGTCCAATACGAGAATTACAGTCTCTGTCACCGGTGGGACAGACAGTGGTTGAGGGAAGGGGTGGGGAGTCTGGTTTGCTGCATGCTCCTTCCACTGCCTGCACATGATTACTGCATGCTCTCTGTGATGAGTCTAGAGGTGCTCAGCACCCTCCAGGATGCACTTCCACTTAGCGCGGACTTTGGCCAGGGACTCCAAGGTGTCAGTGGGGATGTTGCATTTTATCAGGGAGGCTTTGAGGGTGCCCCTGTAACGTTTCCTCTGCCCATCTTTGGCTCGTTTGCCGGGAAGGAGTGCTGAGTAGAGTGCTTGCTTTGTGAGTCTTGTGTCTGACGTGCGGACAATGAGGCCTACCCAGCGGAGCTGATCAAGTGTGGTCGGTGCTTCAATGCTGGGGATGTTGGCCTGGTCGACGACACTGATGTTGGTGCATCTGACTCCCAGGGGATTTGTAGGATCTTGCGGAGTCATCATTGGTAGTATTTCGCCAGCGATTTGAGGTGCCTACTGTACATGGTCCATGTCTCTGAGATATACTGGAGGGCGGGTATCACTGCAGCCCTGCAGACCATGAGCTTGCTGGCAGATTTGAGCAACTGATTTTCGAACACTCTTTCACTCAGCCACCGCTCTCTCCAACCCAGACAAATAATCAACGGACCCACTCTCCACAACCTAAAAAATTAGCAAGCCCATCAAATCCCACCTCCCCCCTCCCGCCCCCATGTAACTGAAACTTAATCCACAAATGTTTAAATGAATAAAATGGGAAGACACAGACTCAGGAACACACGGCTCCACGCTGTGACCAATCAACATTCAGCCAAACAGCAGCAACAGCCTCCGTTTCCCACAGGCAGATTCCACAGGATCCTTCAACGGCTTAAACAATAACAATAACTCCCCAATTAACATCCATAACTTAGAACACCGGGAATAATATTATTAATAAATCCAAAAAATACTATTGACTTACTTACAATTAATACGTTCCCTAACTTACAGACACCAATTGGATAAAGAGTAAGGAACTAACAACCCACATAAAAACCAATTTTAAACGACAAACACAAACAGACCCCCACCCCAAAAATAATAACCCTGCCGAAACCAACACCATCATAAGAGGGACTGCATATAAATACAACCCAATCTCCATCAACTTAATCTCTTGGCACAATTCAATTTACCATCAATTTAATTATTAATAAAACACTTAAGAACATAAGAACATAAGAACATAAGAATTAGGAACAGGATTAGGCCATCTAGCCCCTCGAGCCTGCTCCGCCATTCAATAAGATCATGGCTGATCTGGTCGTGGACTCAGCTCCAATTACC
Source organism: Pristiophorus japonicus (assembly GCF_044704955.1). NCBI lineage: Eukaryota > Metazoa > Chordata > Chondrichthyes > Pristiophoridae > Pristiophorus > Pristiophorus japonicus. Next base: position 10,426 of record NW_027250702.1, on the reverse strand, counting down.
TGCGCTCGCCCCGTAACCCTTAATTCCCTTATTGCTTAAAAATCTATCTATCTTTGACTTGAAAACATTCAATGAGCCAGCCTCAACTGCTTCCATGGGCAGATAATTCCAGAGATTCACAACCCTCTGGGAGAAGAAATTCCTTCTCAACTCGGTTTTAATTTGGCTCCTCCGTATTTTGAGGCTGTGCCCCCGAGTTCTAGTCTCCCCCGACAATGGAAACAACCTCTCTGTCTCGATCTTGTCTGTCCATTTCCTGATTTGAAATATGTCTATAAGATCACCCCTCATCCTTCTGAACTCCAAGGAGTAAAGACTCAGTCTACTCAATCTATCATCATAAGGTAACCCCCTCTTTTCTCGAATCAGCCGAGTGAATCGTCCCTGTACCCCTTCCACAGCTAGTGCATCCTTCCTTAAGTAAGGTGACCAAAACTGCACGCAGTACTCCAGGTGCGGCCTTACCAATACCTTTTACAGTTGCAGCAGGACCTCCCTGCTTTTGTACTCTATCCCTTTTGCAATGAAGGCCAACATTCCATTTGCCTTCCTGATTACCTGCTGCACCTGCAAACTAACCTTTTGGGACGGGGCCCGGCGCCTCCCAACTTGAGGCGCCTCGGGGAAATCCCCTCCGTGCCTTTCAGTTCGGCGCGGAGGGGTTTCTTGTACGGGCTGCTCCTGCACACTCTCAACTTTGCCATCCTCGCCTGCCGTCCGGACACGCCATGGCATACCATCTTGCCGTCCGGAGGAGGCGGGGGTCCCCGATGGAGGGCACTCTACGCAGGGGTCCTCCCACTATTCATCGGGGACTTGGCCTGGAGGGTGGTGCACGGAGCAGTGCCGTGCAACAAATTTTTAAGCCGGTTCACGGACTCCCAGGCCGCCTGCAATTTCTGCGGTCTGGAGGAGACCGTGTTCCATGTTTTTATTGAGTGCACGAGATTGCAGCCCCTGTTCCATTATATGAAGGGGCTGCTCCTGAAATTCTGGCTGCACTTCAGTCCCACTCTCCTGATCTTTGGGCACCCTGTGCGGAGGGGAGCGGGTAGGTCCGAAGGCCTCCTCGTAGGACTGCTCCTGGGCACGGCCAAGGGTGCCATCAGCCGGTCCAGGCAGCGGGCGGTCGAGGGGGTCGTTCAACCTGACTGCCTGCCTCTCTTCTGCTCTTACATCCAGTCCAGGGTGTCCTTGGAGATGGAGCACGCAGTGTCCACCGGTACGCTCGCGGCCTTCCGCGAGAGGTGGGCACCGGAGGGACGAGAGTGCATCATCACGCCCGGCAACCAAATTTTAATTTGATTTTACGTTTTAAAGTTTAATTTGTTTTAATTGCCGGTGCTTTTAGTGTCCCCCTCCCCTTTTATAGGGGGCACTGGAAAAAGGAAAATGTTATTGTAGTGCACATAAAAAAAAAAAAAGGAAAAAAAAAAAGAGGGCCTTGTAAATGTCTGGTGTGTCATCCAGGGCAGGTGGCACCGATTAATGTTTTTGTTTTACAGGTTAACTCCAAAAAGAGTTTCATGCACAAGGATCCCCAGGTCCCTCTGCACCATAGCATGTTGTAATTTCTCCCCATTCAAATAATATTCCCTTTTACTGTTTTTTTTCCCAAGGTGGATGACGTCATACTTTCCGACATTGTATTCCATCTGCGAAACCTTAGCCCATTCGCTTAACCTATCCAAATCTCCTTGAAGCCTCTCTGAGTCCTCTACACAACCCGCTTTCCCACTAAGCTTAGTGTCATCTGCAAATTTTGTTGCACTACACTCTGCCCCCTCTTCTAGGTCATCTACGTATATTGGAAACAGTTGTGGTCCCAGCACCGATCCCTGTGGCACACCACTAACCACTGATTTCCAACCGGAAAAGGACCCATTTATCCCGACTCTCTGCTTTCTGTTCGCCAGCCAATTCTCTATCCATGCTAATACATTTCCTCTGACTCCACGGACCTTTATCTTCTGCAGTAACCTTTTGTGTGGCACCTTATCGAATGCCTTTTGGAAATCCAAATACACCACATCCATCGGTACACCTCGATCCACCATGCTCGTTATATCCTCAAAGAATTCCAGTAAATTAGTTAAACATGATTTCCCCTTCATGAATCCATGCTGCATCTGCTTGATTGCACTATTCCTATCCAGATGTCCCGCTATTTCTTCCTTAATGATAGTTTCAAGCATTTTCCCCACTACAGATGTTAAACTAACCGGCCTATAGTTACCTGCCTTTTGCCTGCCCCCTTTTTTAAACAGAGGCGTTACATTAGCTGCTCTCCAATCTGCTGGTACCTCCCCAGAGTCCAGAGAATTTTGGTGGATTATAACAAATGCATCTGCTATATCTTCCACCATCACTTTTAATACCCTGGGATGCATTTCATCAGGACTAGGGGACTTGTCTACCTTGAGTCCCATTAGTCTGCCCAGCACTACCTCCCTCGTGATAGTGATCATCTCAAGGTCCTCCCTTCCCAAATTGCTATGACCAGCAATTTTTGGCATGGTTTTTGTGTCTTCCACTGTGAAGACGGAAGCAAAATAATTGTTTAAGATCTCAGGCATTTCCACATTTCCCATTATTAAATCCCGCTTTTCATCTTCTAAGGGACCAACATTTACTTTAGTCACTCTTTTCAGTTTTACATATCTGTAAAAGCTTTTACTATCTGTTTTTATGTTTTGCGCAAGTTTCCCTTCATAATATATCTTCCGTTTCTTTATTACTTTTTTAGTCATTCTTTGCTTTTGCTTAAAATTTTCCCAATTCTCTAGTTTCCCACTAACCTTGGCCACCTTATACGCATTTATATTGTGCGGAGGGTTGCTCAGACCCGGGATGATCAGGACCTGATTGTGAGGAGGCCCGGTCAGACCCGGGATGATCAGGACCTTATTGTTGGGAGCGTTGCTCAGACCCGGTGTGACCAGGACACAATTGTGGGAGATATGAGGATGTTCCCGATATTCTTGCTGGAATTGTCGCCTGTGGATCTCCCGGCATCGCTGTAAGTCTGGGTATTTTCCAACCTTCGCGTCCTGGGTTTGTTGCTGGGCGGAATACAACATTTGTAAAGCATTTGTAATAAAATAGATGAGTTGACTGCAAAAATAGATGAAAATGGGTATGATCTGATAGCCATTACAGAGAAGTGGTTGCAAGGCGACCAGGACTGGGAATTAAATATTCACGGGTACTTGACAATCCTGAAGGACAGACAGAAAGGAAACGGAGGTGGGGTAGCTCTATTGATAAAGGATGGAATCACTGCAATAGTAAGAAACGATACTGGCTCAAACGATCAGGATGTTGAAAGAGTTTGGCTGGAGATAAGGAACAATAAGGGGAAAAAGTCACAGGTGGGCATAGTCTATAGGCCCCACAACAGTAGCAACTCTGTTGGTCGGAACATAAAGCAGGAAATAGTGGGGGCTTGTAAAATGGGAACAACAATAATCATGGGTGATTTTAACCTCCATATTCTTTGGACAAATGAAATTGATCAGGTTGCCTTGAGGAGGAGTTCACAGAGTGTATATGGGAAGGGTTCCTTGAGCAGTATAGAACGGAACCAACCAGGGGGCAGGTTATCTTAGATCTGGATCAACAAACAATCTCCTAGTAAAGGATCCCCTTGGAATGAGTGATCATCACATGATTGAAATTCTAATTCAGATAGAGGGTGAGAAAGTTGGATCTCAAGCCAGCGTACTAAGATTAAATAAAATAGACTATGAAGATATGAGGACAAAATTGGGCAAAGTGGACTGGGAATATAGTTAAATTCTAGGACGATTGATGAACAGTGGTCTATATTTAAGGAGATATTTCACAACTCCAAGAAAAATATATTCCAGTGAGGAGGAAAAGGTTTAAGAGAAAGGATAGCGATCCGTGGCTAACAAAAGAAATAAAGGATGGTATCCTGTTAAAAACAGGGGCATACAAAGTGGCCAAAACTAGTGGGAGGACAGAAGCCTGGGAATCTTTGAAAAGCCAGCAAAGAACGACTGAAAATGATGAAGAAAGGGAAGTTAGACTGTGAAAGTAAACTAGCACGAAATATAAAACTCAGATAGCAAGAGTTTTCAATATGTATATGAAAAGGAAAAGAATGGCTAAAGTAAATGTTGGTGCCTAAGAGGACAAGCCGGTGAATTAGTAATGGGGAATATGGAGATTGCAAAAACACTGAACTAATATTTTGTATCAGTCTGTACACCTTTCCTAGGAATGTTTGATTGGATATTGTGCAGGAGATTATCTTTGTATCTAACCCGCTGTACCTGACCTGGGAGTGTTTGATCGGGACAGTGTAGAGGGAAGTTTACTCTGTATCTAACCCGCTGTACCTGACCTGGGAGTGTTTGATCGGGACAGTGTAGAGGGAAGTTTACTCCAAATGCAACCGGTGCTGCACCTATGCTGGAAGTATTTGATGGGCATTATAGAGGGAGCTTTAATCTTTATCTAACCTGTGCTGTACCTGCCCTGGGAGTGTTTGATGGGACGGTGTAGAAGGAACTTTACTCTGTATCTAATCCCGTGCTTTTCCTGGCCTGGGCGTGTTTGATGGGCCAGTGTGGAGAGAAATTTACTCTGTGTCCAACCCCCTGTACCTGCCCTGGGAGTGTTTGATGGGACAGTGTCGAGGGAGCTTTACTCTGTATCTAACCCCCTGTACCTGCCCTGGGTGTGTTTGATGGGACGGTGTGGAGAGACATTTCCTGTATATCTAACCGCCTGTACCTGCCCTGGGTGTGTTTGATGGGACGGTGTGGAGAGAAATTTACTGTGTATCTAACCCCCTCTACCTGCCCTGGGTGTTTTTGATGGGACGGTGTGGAGAGAAATTTACTGTGTATCTAACCCCCTGTACCTGCCCTGGGTGTGTTTGATGGGACGGTGTGGAGAGAAATTTACTGTGTATCTAACCCCCTGTACCTGCCCTGGGAGTGTTTGATGGACGGTGTGGAGAGAAATTTACTGTGTATCTAACCCCGTCATGTACCTGCCGGTGGAACAATTTAAACTGAACTGGTTGTCATTCTCCACGCCTCAGATTGCTGAGCATTTAACACAGATGCAGCATTTTTGTTGGTCAGTCGTATTATTACAAAACTCATTCTGTTCACCCTGGTAGTTTCTGTCTCTGGCTGGGTTTCGGGTTCCTCAGGCACTTCCTTCACTCCTCTGCGCTGAGTGTTGCGATTGAAGCATCGGTGGCATCATATTCTGTCTCCATCGTGATTTGCACCTTCATAACTTTGACTGTCTGCCCTCCTGCCCGAGCTTCTCTTCTGCTGCAACCTTCATCTGTGATTTAGTTACATTTATCCCTGATATACTGAGAGGAAATAGATACAAATAATGTAATAGGAATCAGAGCAATGATTTATAATGCGTGGATTGAATCCCGGCGCGGGATGTGATCAGAGCGGGGCTCATGCTCCGCTCAGCAAATGATATATCACGTACAGCACACAAAGCAGACATTCGGACCGACTGCTCCATTTATGCAGCACACACACCACCAGCCTTCCCCCACACAATCCCCACAACTCTGCATCTTACCCTATTAGCAGAAGCTTCTAATGTTTTCTGCCTGATTTGTTTATCTCGCTTCCCATCAAATGGTTCTGTACTAATCGCCTCAACCACTGCCTCTGGTGATGGGTTCCCCATTCTCACCTCTCTGGGCACAGAGGCTTCTCCTGAAATCCTCATTGGATTTAGTGGTGGCGAATTTATCATCATGGCCCGATTTTTGGTCTCATAATAATTTAATGATTTCAGTTTTTTTAAACTCTTTTTCAAACTGTGCTTGGTTTTCCGCTATTGCATTTATCAGAGCACAAGTAACGATTAGAAACAGGCTCAAAAAGAGCACAGCCTCGATTCCACACACGAGACAAAGAGTCAATGGCTTCTGTTAACACAGGACCACAGAATCATACAGCACAGAAGAGACCATTCGATTCATCATGCTGCTCCAGGCTCTGTGATCGAGCTATTCAATCAGCCCCACAGGCCTATTATGTTCCCAGATCCCTTCAAATGCCGGAATTCCAGTATTGATTCCAATTACAGTTGAACATAAGAACATAAGAATTAGGAACAGGAGTACGCCATCTAGCCCCTCGAGCCTGCTCCACCAATCAACAATATCATGGCTGATCTGATTGTGGACTGAGCTCCACTTACCCATCCTCTCCCCATAACCCTTAATTCCTTGAATGGTTAAAAATCTATCTATCTGTGATTTGATTTCATTCAATGAGCTAGCCTCAACTGCTTCCTTGGGCAGATAATTCCACAGATTCACAAACCTCTGGGAGAAGAAATTCCTTCTCAACTCCGTTTAAATTGCACCCCCCGTATTTTGAGGCTGTGCCCCCTAGTTCTAGTCACCCCGACCAGTGGAAACAACATCTCTACCTCTATCTTGTCTATCCTTTTCATTATTTTACATTTTTCCATAAGATCACCCCTCATCCTTCCGAACTCCAACGAGTAAAGACCCAGTCTACTCAATCTATCATCAAAAGGTAACCCCCTCATCTCCGGGATCAGCCTAGTGAATCGTCTCTGCACCCCTTCCAAAGCTAGTATATCCTACCTTAAGTAAGGTGACCAGAACTGTACGCAGTACTCCTGGTGCGGCCTCGCCAATACCCTGTACAGTTGCAGCAGGACCTCCCTGCATTTGTATTCCATCCCTCTCGTAATGAAGGCCAACATGCCATTCGCCTTCCTGATTACCTGCTGCACCTGAAAACTAACTTTTTGAGAATCATGCACAAGGACCCCCAGGTCCCTCTCTACCGCAGCATGTTATAATTTCTTCCCATTCAAATAATATTCCCTTTTACTGTTTTTTTTTCCAAGGTGGATGACCCCACATTTTCCGACATTGTATTCCATTTGCCAAACCTTAGCCCATTCGCTGAACTTATCGAAATCTCTTTGTAGCCTCTCTGTGTCCTCTCCACAAACCGATTTCCCACTAATCTTTATATCATCTGAAAATTTTAAAAGTTATTGTTAAATCTGCTTCCATCCCATTTTCATCGAGAACAATCCAGGTCATGCAAACTCGCAGTGTAAGACAAATTCTCCTCATCTACCCTCTGCTAATTTTCGTAAAACTCTTCCCTCTGGTTAACAACTCTTTTACCACTGGCAGAGTTTCTATTCAATTACTTTATCCAAAGCCCTCATAGTCTTAAAAACCTCTATTAAATCTCACGTTAATATTCTCTGATCGAACGGGAAAAATCACAGTTGCTTATGTCTCCTTATAAGTCTCTCTGCGGGTACCAGTGCACCAGCGCAGCCTTCGGTCACCTGAGGAAGAGAGTGTTGGAAGATCACGCCATAAAATCTGGCACCAAGCACATGGTCTACGGGAATGTAGACATAGCCAGCCTACTTTACGGATCACAAACGTGGATAGTATGAAGTAGTTACCACAAATTACTGGATAAATACCTATGGCTCCTCAAGATCCTGCAGATCCCTTGGGATGTCAGACGTTAGCGCCCTTGATCAGGCCAGCATCCCCACAGCGAAGCACTGAGCACAATTGATCAGCTCCGCTGGGCGGGCCACATTGTCCGCATGCCTGAAACGAGACTCGCAAAGCAAGCGCTCTACTTGGAACTCCTACAAGACAAACAGGCGCCACGTGGGCACAGCAAACGTTGCAAGGATACCCTCAAAGCCTCCTTGAAAAAGAGCAACATTCCCACTCACAGCTGGGAGTCCCTGGCCAAAGACTGCACTAATGGAGGAAGAGCATCCAGGAGGTCGCTGAGCACCTCGAGTCTCGTCGCCAAGAGCATGCAGCAAACCAGCGCAGAGAGCGGAAGGAGTGTGCGGCAAACCAGTCCCACCCATCCTTTCCCTCTACCATTATCTACCCGACCTGGTACAGAGACCGTAATTCCCATATATGTTCAATCACCGAAGAACTCACTTTTAGAGTTGAAGCAAGCAATCCCCGATTTCGAGGTACTGCCTATGATGGTGATTAAATCTCTTCCACACCTTCTCCAAGGCTTTCCTAATGTGTGCTGCCGAATCGTCATGCAGAGATAAACCGATGTTTAACAGATTTTTATTGTACCTTCATTATGTGTGAATCGGTGGTGTGGGCAGCATTTATTGTCCATCCCAAATTCCACCTTAACGCTGCTGGTGAATGCATCGATACATCGAGAGGGCTATTTAGAGTTAACCATATTGCTGTGGGACTGGGGTGATATTTATGCCAGTCTACGTAAAGGCGGGTGATTTACATCCCGAAAACACGTTTTTGAACTGGACGGGTAATGACAATCGAGATCCACACGGTCACCATTGCTGACACAATATTTTAATTCGAGATTTATTTAATTCACCTTAAATTGCAAAGCTGGTGGGATCTGAACTCATGCCATTGGATCTTTACTCCAGGTCTCTGGATCATTAGTACAGTAGCACAATCACTTTGCTACCATACGCGATGATTCATAAAGTCAAAGATTCTTCCTGCGTTTTTAACAGTTTTATTAACTTGCCCTGGCACCTTCAAAGATTTGTGCACATCGACTCCCAGGTGTCTCTGCACCAACACACCATTTAAAACATTTATTTTTTAACTTGTATTGCCTCTTGTCATGTTCCTTCCCAAAATGTATCACTTCACACATGTTTAATTTTACCTGCCATGTGTCTCCATTTAACCAGACTATCGCTGTGCTCCTGAAGTCTGCTATGCTCCCCACTGCTTACTGCATTTCTGAGTTTCGTGACATCTGCAAATTTGAAATTATGCCTTTAGACTTAGGTCCTGGCTATTAATCTCTATCAGAAAGAGCACTGCTACTAATATAGAACTCTAGGTTTCAACACTGTATACTTCCCTTCTGTCTGAACGCCAATTTTTCACCACTGCTCTCTGTTATTTGTTCCGGTGCCAATGTTGTATCCACACAGCTACTCTCCCTTTAATTCCATGAGGTTCAGTTTCCCTATCAAGTCGATGAAGTGACATTTTATCAAACGCCATTGGAAAGTCGTTATTCACAACATCAGCTGCACTCCTCTCATCAAACCGTTAGGTTATTACATCAAAAAACTGAATCAGGTTTTTCAGATACACTTCAACATTAACACAATTTGTGCCGGTTGTCATTTATTAATCCAGTTTTTTCCAACTGACAGATAATTTCATACCGGATTATGGCCTATAGAAGTTTCCCCACCACAGACGTTAGTCTGACTGGCCTGTAGCTACAGGTGTTATCCCGCTTTCCTTTTTTGAACAGGGTGCACCATTTGCGAACCTCCAGTCCTCTGTCACCACTGACATATCCAAGGAGGATTAATGATTCTGGCCTGAGCTATTTCCATCAATCCTTCACTCAGCAACACTCATACATCCCATTCGCACTAGTAATAGGGAAACATAGAAACATAGAAATTTACAGCACAGGAGGCCATTTCCGGCCCATCGTGTCCGCAACGGCCGACAAAGACTCACATAGAAACATAGAAGATACGTGCAGGAGTAGGCCATTCGGCCCTTCTAGCCTGCACCACCATTCAATGAGTTCATGGCTGAACATGCAACTTCAGTACCCCATTCCTGCTTTCTCACCATACCCCTTGATTCCCCTCGTAGTAAGGATTCATCTAACTCCTTTTTGAATATATTTAGTGAATTGGCCTCAACAACATTCTGTGGTACAACATTCCACAGGTTCACCACCCTCTGGGTGAAGACTTTCCTCCTCATCTCGGTCCTAAATGGCTTAACCCTTATCCTTAGACTGTGTCCCCTGGTTCTGGACTTCCCCAACATTGGGAACATTCTTCCTGCATCTAACCTGTCTAACCCCGTCAGAATTTTAAACATTTCTCTGAGGTCCCCTCTCATTCTTCTGAACTCCAGTGAATACAAGCCCAGTTGATCCAGTCTTTCTTGATAGGTCAGTCCCGCCATCCAGGCAATCAGTCTGGTGAACCTTCGTTGCACGCCCTCAATAGCAAGAATGTCCTTCGTCAGGTTAGGAGACCAAAACTGTACACAGTACTCCAGGTGTGGCCTCACCAAGGCCCTGTATAACTGCAGCAACACCTCCCTGCCCCTGTACTCAAATCCCCTCGCTATGAATGCCAACATGCCATTTGCTTTCTTAACCGCCTGCTGTACCTACATGCCAACCTTCAATGACTGATGTCCCATCGGTCAGCAGCCCTGAAGCTTACATGTAATCTTTTGAACCATTAACAATGGAGGAAAAGTAAAGATCACCAAGCACAAGCAGACTGCCCCACACAACTGTGACACACCTTAAACTTAAATATTCTACACTCCAAACCAACCGGAGCCATGTGATCTCCCGGCAGAGGCAAAAAACTATTTAAA